>NW_028125803.1:0-346573 GCF_965194825.1 Balaenoptera physalus
AGCAGCATGATGAGTGGATTTAGGTAAGACGATTCTAAGTGAAATAAGTCACACAGAAAAGGACACTTCTCATAAGGTGTCACTTATAGAGGGAATGTAAAAACCGTTACACTTGAACTGAATTACAAAACAGAACAGAGTCACACATGCAGAAAACACACTATGGCTGCTTAACGGGAAAGGTGAGGTGGGGTGATACATAAAACAAGAGTTTCAAATTAGCTCAGATACCGTTCCATAAACCCAATATGGAATAGACAAGACCTACTCCTTGCTCAGAGAACTGGACTCAACACGCCCGATTCACCGCACAAGAATATATCTGACTAGTAATAATCTTAAAACCTATGTATTGATATCTCTCTGTTAGTGTGTCAAGTGTGTGTAAGGCGGCATAAACACAGCCGTGAAAAGCAGCTAAACCCCATTATAAAAATAAATTACTTTTAAAAACCCATGAAACAAAGACAGGGAAAGAGAGAGAAATTCTTACACAATTCGTTCAGGGGCTGTGATGCAACCTGCATTGACCATATCTAGACCCACAGCTGGATGAGACATAAGGGTGGACACTCTTGGGGCTGAGAGGTTTGGTGAGGTTGGGTGAGCAAATGCAGACCCTTTAAAGTAATACTGCGTGCTACCCATCGCATGGGTCCCAAATCTCCAGGTTCAAGGGCATCTTCCTACATCGAAAACATGCATGAGAAACCCAGAATATGGTACACCGTGTTATGGGGAAAGGTTTCTAAAATGCACCTCATTTCTCATCTCCTTGTGCTCGTGTTCGCCATTCCAGCCACTTTACTAGCAATCTCCCTACTTGGAGCATCAGCACCTTTAACCTCCTGTTCCGTACAGGTTGCAATTTGTCCTGAGGATGAACGGGAAGACGGGGAACCAATGAGAGACTAGCTCTTGGTGTTGGGACAGGCACAGGTCACTCTATTTTCCCATCAGGAAGAAGAATTAACCACAGGCTCAGCCTGCCCCCCGGAACCAGAACAGGGCCTGAAGCCATCCTGCGCTTTTGCGGCCGGCTCCCAAAAAAGCGACTTGTAAAATGGAGCTTCAGGGCCCTGCAATTCACAAACCTGAAGAGTTATAAATGATAACTCTCGTCCACAAATATATTGAGGGAAGGCAAAGAAGAGGATTTGAAATCAAGGCAGAATTGCAGGAAACAGATTTCAGGAGGTAGATTCGAATCGCCTTTAAAGCACATGAAAAGGGGCAAAACGTTGACAATGATGCCCTTGCCCAAAAAGGGCGTATGCGTTTTTTCCTGAATATATTCAGGAAAAAACGCATACGCCCTTTTTGGCCAACCAAGCAACCTGGAAAGGCAAATCAGCGCTACAAAGAAGTCTCGCTTCCCATCGGTCAAAAGGGACATGCTGAAAAAGGTGTCAAAACCAGAAATGCAGGACAGGCCATGGAGAAATGGGAGCCTTGCTACACTGATGGGCGGGATGTAAATTGCCAACAGCCACTCTGGAGAAGTGTACGGTGTGTCCTGAAACATCTAAAAAACACAGCTTAGAGAGCATAGGGCACTTCCACGCATGGGGGGATAAAGTGGGAAAATTGAAAATCAGCAAGACACAAGCACCCCAAAGTTTAGGGCTGCTCTGTTGACAAGGACCTCCACTTCCTTCCACCTTAAATATCCCAGGAATGCGAAAAATGGATAAAAATGTTGTGGTCCTTATGTACAATGGAATATCACTCAGCCATGAAATCAATGTCATAAGGCTAGTAGCAGCATGATGAGTGGATTTAGGTAAGACGATTCTAAGTGAAATAAGTCACACAGAAAAGGACACTTCTCATAAGGTGTCACTTATAGAGGGAATGTAAAAACCGTTACACTTGAACTGAATTACAAAACAGAACAGAGTCACACATGCAGAAAACACACTATGGCTGCTTAACGGGAAAGGTGAGGTGGGGTGATACATAAAACAAGAGTTTCAAATTAGCTCAGATACCGTTCCATAAACCCAATATGGAATAGACAAGACCTACTCCTTGCTCAGAGAACTGGACTCAACACGCCCGATTCACCGCACAAGAATATATCTGACTAGTAATAATCTTAAAACCTATGTATTGATATCTCTCTGTTAGTGGGTCAAGTGGGTGTAAAGCGGCCTAAACACAGCCGTGAAAAGCAGCTAAACCCCATTATAAAAATAAATTACTTTTAAAAACCCATGAAACAAAGACAGGGAAAGAGAGAGAAATTCTTACACAATTCGTTCAGGGGCTGTGATGCAACCTGGATTGACCATATCTAGACCCACAGCTGGATGAGACATAAGGGTGGACACTCTTGGGGCTGAGAGGTTTGGTGAGGTTGGGTGAGCAAACGCAGACCCTTTAAAGTAATACTGCGTGCTACCCATCGCATGGGTCCCAAATCTCCAGGTTCAAGGGCATCTTCCTACATCGAAAACATGCATGAGAAACCCAGAAGATGGTACACCGTGTGATGGGGAAAGGTTTCTAAAACGCACCTCATTTCTCACCTCCTTGTGCTCGGGTTCGCCATTCCAGCCACTTTACTAGCAATCTCCCTACTTGGAGCATCAGCACCTTTAACCTCCTGTTCCGTACAGGTTGCAATTTGTCCTGAGGATGAACGGGAAGACGGGAAACCAATGAGAGACTAGCTCTTGGTGTTGGGACAGTCACAGGTCACTCTATTTTCCCATCAGGAAGAAGAATTAACCACAGGCTCAGCCTGCCCCCCGGAACCAGAACAGGGCCTGAAGCCATCCTGCGCTTTTGCGGCCGGCTCCCAAAAAAGCGACTTGTAAAATGCAGCTTCAGGGCACTGCAATTCACAAACCTGCAGAGTTATAAATGATAACTCTCGTCCACAAATATATTGAGGGAAGGCAAAGAAGAGGATTTGAAATCAAGGCAGAATTGCAGGAAACAGATTTCAGGAGGTAGATTCGAATCGCCTTTAAAGCACATGAAAAGCGGCAAAACGTTGACAATGATGACCTTGGCCAAAAAGGGCGTATACGTTTTTTCCTGAATATATTCAGGAAAAAACGCATACGCCCTTTTTGGCCAACCAAGCAACCTGGAAAGGCAAATCAGCGCTACAAAGAAGTCTCGCTTCCCATCGGTCAAAAGGGACATGCTGAAAAAAGTGTCAAAACCAGAAATGCAGGACAGGCCATGGAGAAATGGGAGCCTTGCTACACTGATGGGCGGGATGTAAATTGCCAACAGCCACTCTGGAGAAGTGTACGGTGTGTCCTGAAACATCTAAAAAACACAGCTTAGAGAGCATAGGGCACTTCCACACATGGGGGAATAAAGTGGGAAAATTGAAAATCAGCAAGACACAAGCACCCCAAAGTTTAGGGCTGCTCTGTTGACAAGGACCTCCACTTCATTCCACCTTAAATATCCCAGGAAAGCGAAAAATGGATAAAAAAGTTGTGGTCCTTATGTACAATGGAATATCACTCAGCCATGAAATCAATGTCATAAGGCTAGTAGCAGCATGATGAGTGGATTTAGGTAAGACGATTCTAAGTGAAATAAGTCACACAGAAAAGGACACTTCTCCTAAGGTGTCACTTATAGAGGGAATGTAAAAACCGTTACACTTGAACTGAATTACAAAACAGAACAGAGTCACACATGCAGAAAACACACTATGGCTGCTTAACGGGAAAGGTGAGGTGGGGTGATACATAAAACAAGAGTTTCAAATTAGCTCAGATACCGTTCCATAAACCCAATATGGAATAGACAAGACCTACTCCTTGCTCAGAGAACTGGACTCAACACGCCCGATTCACCGCACAAGAATATATCTGACTAGTAATAATCTTAAAACCTATGTATTGATATCTCTCTGTTAGTGGGTCAAGTGGGTGTAAAGCGGCCTAAACACAGCCGTGAAAAGCAGCTAAACCCCATTATAAAAATAAATTACTTTTAAAAACCCATGAAACAAAGACAGGGAAAGAGAGAGAAATTCTTACACAATTCGTTCAGGGGCTGTGATGCAACCTGGATTGACCATATCTAGACCCACAGCTGGATGAGACATAAGGGTGGACACTCTTGGGGCTGAGAGTTTTGGTGAGGTTGGGTGAGCAAACGCAGACCCTTTAAAGTAATACTGCGTGCTACCCATCGCATGGGTCCCAAATCTCCAGGTTCAAGGGCATCTTCCTACATCGAAAACATGCATGAGAAACCCAGAAGATGGTACACCGTGTGATGGGGAAAGGTTTCTAAAACGCACCTCATTTCTCACCTCCTTGTGCTCGGGTTCGCCATTCCAGCCACTTTACTAGCAATCTCCCTACTTGGAGCATCAGCACCTTTAACCTCCTGTTCCGTACAGGTTGCAATTTGTCCTGAGGATGAACGGGAAGACGGGGAACCAATGAGAGACTAGCTCTTGGTGTTGGGACAGGCACAGGTCACTCTATTTTCCCATCAGGAAGAAGAATTAACCACAGGCTCAGCCTGCCCCCCGGAACCAGAACAGGGCCTGAAGCCATCCTGCGCTTTTGCGGCCGGCTCCCAAAAAAGCGACTTGTAAAATGGAGCTTCAGGGCCCTGCAATTCACAAACCTGAAGAGTTATAAATGATAACTCTCGTCCACAAATATATTGAGGGAAGGCAAAGAAGAGGATTTGAAATCAAGGCAGAATTGCAGGAAACAGATTTCAGGAGGTAGATTCGAATCGCCTTTAAAGCACATGAAAAGGGGCAAAACGTTGACAATGATGCCCTTGCCCAAAAAGGGCGTATGCGTTTTTTCCTGAATATATTCAGGAAAAAACGCATACGCCCTTTTTGGCCAACCAAGCAACCTGGAAAGGCAAATCAGCGCTACAAAGAAGTCTCGCTTCCCATCGGTCAAAAGGGACATGCTGAAAAAGGTGTCAAAACCAGAAATGCAGGACAGGCCATGGAGAAATGGGAGCCTTGCTACACTGATGGGCGGGATGTAAATTGCCAACAGCCACTCTGGAGAAGTGTACGGTGTGTCCTGAAACATCTAAAAAACACAGCTTAGAGAGCATAGGGCACTTCCACGCATGGGGGGATAAAGTGGGAAAATTGAAAATCAGCAAGACACAAGCACCCCAAAGTTTAGGGCTGCTCTGTTGACAAGGACCTCCACTTCCTTCCACCTTAAATATCCCAGGAAAGCGAAAAATGGATAAAAATGTTGTGGTCCTTATGTACAATGGAATATCACTCAGCCATGAAATCAATGTCATAAGGCTAGTAGCAGCATGATGAGTGGATTTAGGTAAGACGATTCTAAGTGAAATAAGTCACACAGAAAAGGACACTTCTCATAAGGTGTCACTTATAGAGGGAATGTAAAAACCGTTACACTTGAACTGAATTACAAAACAGAACAGAGTCACACATGCAGAAAACACACTATGGCTGCTTAACGGGAAAGGTGAGGTGGGGTGATACATAAAACAAGAGTTTCAAATTAGCTCAGATACCGTTCCATAAACCCAATATGGAATAGACAAGACCTACTCCTTGCTCAGAGAACTGGACTCAACACGCCCGATTCACCGCACAAGAATATATCTGACTAGTAATAATCTTAAAACCTATGTATTGATATCTCTCTGTTAGTGTGTCAAGTGTGTGTAAGGCGGCATAAACACAGCCGTGAAAAGCAGCTAAACCCCATTATAAAAATAAATTACTTTTAAAAACCCATGAAACAAAGACAGGGAAAGAGAGAGAAATTCTTACACAATTCGTTCAGGGGCTGTGATGCAACCTGCATTGACCATATCTAGACCCACAGCTGGATGAGACATAAGGGTGGACACTCTTGGGGCTGAGAGGTTTGGTGAGGTTGGGTGAGCAAATGCAGACCCTTTAAAGTAATACTGCGTGCTACCCATCGCATGGGTCCCAAATCTCCAGGTTCAAGGGCATCTTCCTACATCGAAAACATGCATGAGAAACCCAGAATATGGTACACCGTGTTATGGGGAAAGGTTTCTAAAATGCACCTCATTTCTCATCTCCTTGTGCTCGTGTTCGCCATTCCAGCCACTTTACTAGCAATCTCCCTACTTGGAGCATCAGCACCTTTAACCTCCTGTTCCGTACAGGTTGCAATTTGTCCTGAGGATGAACGGGAAGACGGGGAACCAATGAGAGACTAGCTCTTGGTGTTGGGACAGGCACAGGTCACTCTATTTTCCCATCAGGAAGAAGAATTAACCACAGGCTCAGCCTGCCCCCCGGAACCAGAACAGGGCCTGAAGCCATCCTGCGCTTTTGCGGCCGGCTCCCAAAAAAGCGACTTGTAAAATGGAGCTTCAGGGCCCTGCAATTCACAAACCTGAAGAGTTATAAATGATAACTCTCGTCCACAAATATATTGAGGGAAGGCAAAGAAGAGGATTTGAAATCAAGGCAGAATTGCAGGAAACAGATTTCAGGAGGTAGATTCGAATCGCCTTTAAAGCACATGAAAAGGGGCAAAACGTTGACAATGATGCCCTTGCCCAAAAAGGGCGTATGCGTTTTTTCCTGAATATATTCAGGAAAAAACGCATACGCCCTTTTTGGCCAACCAAGCAACCTGGAAAGGCAAATCAGCGCTACAAAGAAGTCTCGCTTCCCATCGGTCAAAAGGGACATGCTGAAAAAGGTGTCAAAACCAGAAATGCAGGACAGGCCATGGAGAAATGGGAGCCTTGCTACACTGATGGGCGGGATGTAAATTGCCAACAGCCACTCTGGAGAAGTGTACGGTGTGTCCTGAAACATCTAAAAAACACAGCTTAGAGAGCATAGGGCACTTCCACGCATGGGGGGATAAAGTGGGAAAATTGAAAATCAGCAAGACACAAGCACCCCAAAGTTTAGGGCTGCTCTGTTGACAAGGACCTCCACTTCCTTCCACCTTAAATATCCCAGGAATGCGAAAAATGGATAAAAATGTTGTGGTCCTTATGTACAATGGAATATCACTCAGCCATGAAATCAATGTCATAAGGCTAGTAGCAGCATGATGAGTGGATTTAGGTAAGACGATTCTAAGTGAAATAAGTCACACAGAAAAGGACACTTCTCATAAGGTGTCACTTATAGAGGGAATGTAAAAACCGTTACACTTGAACTGAATTACAAAACAGAACAGAGTCACACATGCAGAAAACACACTATGGCTGCTTAACGGGAAAGGTGAGGTGGGGTGATACATAAAACAAGAGTTTCAAATTAGCTCAGATACCGTTCCATAAACCCAATATGGAATAGACAAGACCTACTCCTTGCTCAGAGAACTGGACTCAACACGCCCGATTCACCGCACAAGAATATATCTGACTAGTAATAATCTTAAAACCTATGTATTGATATCTCTCTGTTAGTGGGTCAAGTGGGTGTAAAGCGGCCTAAACACAGCCGTGAAAAGCAGCTAAACCCCATTATAAAAATAAATTACTTTTAAAAACCCATGAAACAAAGACAGGGAAAGAGAGAGAAATTCTTACACAATTCGTTCAGGGGCTGTGATGCAACCTGGATTGACCATATCTAGACCCACAGCTGGATGAGACATAAGGGTGGACACTCTTGGGGCTGAGAGGTTTGGTGAGGTTGGGTGAGCAAACGCAGACCCTTTAAAGTAATACTGCGTGCTACCCATCGCATGGGTCCCAAATCTCCAGGTTCAAGGGCATCTTCCTACATCGAAAACATGCATGAGAAACCCAGAAGATGGTACACCGTGTGATGGGGAAAGGTTTCTAAAACGCACCTCATTTCTCACCTCCTTGTGCTCGGGTTCGCCATTCCAGCCACTTTACTAGCAATCTCCCTACTTGGAGCATCAGCACCTTTAACCTCCTGTTCCGTACAGGTTGCAATTTGTCCTGAGGATGAACGGGAAGACGGGGAACCAATGAGAGACTAGCTCTTGGTGTTGGGACAGGCACAGGTCACTCTATTTTCCCATCAGGAAGAAGAATTAACCACAGGCTCAGCCTGCCCCCCGGAACCAGAACAGGGCCTGAAGCCATCCTGCGCTTTTGCGGCCGGCTCCCAAAAAAGCGACTTGTAAAATGGAGCTTCAGGGCACTGCAATTCACAAACCTGTAGAGTTATAAATGATAACTCTCGTCCACAAATATATTGAAGGAAGGCAAAGAAGAGGATTTGAAATCAAGGCAGAATTGCAGGAAACAGATTTCAGGAGGTAGATTCGAATCGCCTTTAAAGCACATGAAAAGCGGCAAAACGTTGACAATGATGCCCTTGGCCAAAAAGGGCGTATGCGTTTTTTCCTGAATATATTCAGGAAAAAACGCATACGCCCTTTTTGGCCAACCAAGCAACCTGGAAAGGCAAATCAGCGCTACAAAGAAGTCTCGCTTCCCATCGGTCAAAAGGGACATGCTGAAAAAGGTGTCAAAACCAGAAATGCAGTACAGGCCATGGAGAAATGGGAGCCTTGCTACACTGATGGGCGGGATGTAAATTGCCAACAGCCACTCTGGAGAAGTGTACGGTGTGTCCTGAAACATCTAAAAAACACAGCTTAGAGAGCATAGGGCACTTCCACGCATGGGGGGATAAAGTGGGAAAATTGAAAATCAGCAAGACACAAGCACCCCAAAGTTTAGGGCTGCTCTGTTGACAAGGACCTCCACTTCCTTCCACCTTAAATATCCCAGGAAAGCGAAAAATGGATAAAAATGTTGTGGTCCTTATGTACAATGGAATATCACTCAGCCATGAAATCAATGTCATAAGGCTAGTAGCAGCATGATGAGTGGATTTAGGTAAGACGATTCTAAGTGAAATAAGTCACACAGAAAAGGACACTTCTCATAAGGTGTCACTTATAGAGGGAATGTAAAAACCGTTACACTTGAACTGAATTACAAAACAGAACAGAGTCACACATGCAGAAAACACACTATGGCTGCTTAACGGGAAAGGTGAGGTGGGGTGATACATAAAACAAGAGTTTCAAATTAGCTCAGATACCGTTCCATAAACCCAATATGGAATAGACAAGACCTACTCCTTGCTCAGAGAACTGGACTCAACACGCCCGATTCACCGCACAAGAATATATCTGACTAGTAATAATCTTAAAACCTATGTATTGATATCTCTCTGTTAGTGTGTCAAGTGGGTGTAAAGCGGCCTAAACACAGCCGTGAAAAGCAGCTAAACCCCATTATAAAAATAAATTACTTTTAAAAACCCATGAAACAAAGACAGGGAAAGAGAGAGAAATTCTTACACAATTCGTTCAGGGGCTGTGATGCAACCTGGATTGACCATATCTAGACCCACAGCTGGATGAGACATAAGGGTGGACACTCTTGGGGCTGAGAGTTTTGGTGAGGTTGGGTGAGCAAACGCAGACCCATTAAAGTAATACTGCGTGCTACCCATCGCATGGGTCCCAAATCTCCAGGTTCAAGGGCATCTTCCTACATCGAAAACATGCATGAGAAACCCAGAAGATGGTACACCGTGTGATGGGGAAAGGTTTCTAAAACGCACCTCATTTCTCACCTCCTTGTGCTCGGGTTCGCCATTCCAGCCACTTTACTAGCAATCTCCCTACTTGGAGCATCAGCACCTTTAACCTCCTGTTCCGTACAGGTTGCAATTTGTCCTGAGGATGAACGGGAAGACGGGAAACCAATGAGAGACTAGCTCTTGGTGTTGGGACAGTCACAGGTCACTCTATTTTCCCATCAGGAAGAAGAATTAACCACAGGCTCAGCCTGCCCCCCGGAACCAGAACAGGGCCTGAAGCCATCCTGCGCTTTTGCGGCCGGCTCCCAAAAAAGCGACTTGTAAAATGCAGCTTCAGGGCACTGCAATTCACAAACCTGCAGAGTTATAAATGATAACTCTCGTCCACAAATATATTGAGGGAAGGCAAAGAAGAGGATTTGAAATCAAGGCAGAATTGCAGGAAACAGATTTCAGGAGGTAGATTCGAATCGTCTTTAAAGCACATGAAAAGCGGCAAAACGTTGACAATGATGACCTTGGCCAAAAAGGGCGTATACGTTTTTTCCTGAATATATTCAGGAAAAAACGCATACGCCCTTTTTGGCCAACCAAGCAACCTGGAAAGGCAAATCAGCGCTACAAAGAAGTCTCGCTTCCCATCGGTCAAAAGGGACATGCTGAAAAAAGTGTCAAAACCAGAAATGCAGGACAGGCCATGGAGAAATGGGAGCCTTGCTACACTGATGGGCGGGATGTAAATTGCCAACAGCCACTCTGGAGAAGTGTACGGTGTGTCCTGAAACATCTAAAAAACACAGCTTAGAGAGCATAGGGCACTTCCACACATGGGGGAATAAAGTGGGAAAATTGAAAATCAGCAAGACACAAGCACCCCAAAGTTTAGGGCTGCTCTGTTGACAAGGACCTCCACTTCATTCCACCTTAAATATCCCAGGAAAGCGAAAAATGGATAAAAAAGTTGTGGTCCTTATGTACAATGGAATATCACTCAGCCATGAAATCAATGTCATAAGGCTAGTAGCAGCATGATGAGTGGATTTAGGTAAGACGATTCTAAGTGAAATAAGTCACACAGAAAAGGACACTTCTCCTAAGGTGTCACTTATAGAGGGAATGTAAAAACCGTTACACTTGAACTGAATTACAAAACAGAACAGAGTCACACATGCAGAAAACACACTATGGCTGCTTAACGGGAAAGGTGAGGTGGGGTGATACATAAAACAAGAGTTTCAAATTAGCTCAGATACCGTTCCATAAACCCAATATGGAATAGACAAGACCTACTCCTTGCTCAGAGAACTGGACTCAACACGCCCGATTCACCGCACAAGAATATATCTGACTAGTAATAATCTTAAAACCTATGTATTGATATCTCTCTGTTAGTGGGTCAAGTGGGTGTAAAGCGGCCTAAACACAGCCGTGAAAAGCAGCTAAACCCCATTATAAAAATAAATTACTTTTAAAAACCCATGAAACAAAGACAGGGAAAGAGAGAGAAATTCTTACACAATTCGTTCAGGGGCTGTGATGCAACCTGGATTGACCATATCTAGACCCACAGCTGGATGAGACATAAGGGTGGACACTCTTGGGGCTGAGAGTTTTGGTGAGGTTGGGTGAGCAAACGCAGACCCTTTAAAGTAATACTGCGTGCTACCCATCGCATGGGTCCCAAATCTCCAGGTTCAAGGGCATCTTCCTACATCGAAAACATGCATGAGAAACCCAGAAGATGGTACACCGTGTGATGGGGAAAGGTTTCTAAAACGCACCTCATTTCTCACCTCCTTGTGCTCGGGTTCGCCATTCCAGCCACTTTACTAGCAATCTCCCTACTTGGAGCATCAGCACCTTTAACCTCCTGTTCCGTACAGGTTGCAATTTGTCCTGAGGATGAACGGGAAGACGGGGAACCAATGAGAGACTAGCTCTTGGTGTTGGGACAGGCACAGGTCACTCTATTTTCCCATCAGGAAGAAGAATTAACCACAGGCTCAGCCTGCCCCCCGGAACCAGAACAGGGCCTGAAGCCATCCTGCGCTTTTGCGGCCGGCTCCCAAAAAAGCGACTTGTAAAATGGAGCTTCAGGGCCCTGCAATTCACAAACCTGAAGAGTTATAAATGATAACTCTCGTCCACAAATATATTGAGGGAAGGCAAAGAAGAGGATTTGAAATCAAGGCAGAATTGCAGGAAACAGATTTCAGGAGGTAGATTCGAATCGCCTTTAAAGCACATGAAAAGGGGCAAAACGTTGACAATGATGCCCTTGCCCAAAAAGGGCGTATGCGTTTTTTCCTGAATATATTCAGGAAAAAACGCATACGCCCTTTTTGGCCAACCAAGCAACCTGGAAAGGCAAATCAGCGCTACAAAGAAGTCTCGCTTCCCATCGGTCAAAAGGGACATGCTGAAAAAGGTGTCAAAACCAGAAATGCAGGACAGGCCATGGAGAAATGGGAGCCTTGCTACACTGATGGGCGGGATGTAAATTGCCAACAGCCACTCTGGAGAAGTGTACGGTGTGTCCTGAAACATCTAAAAAACACAGCTTAGAGAGCATAGGGCACTTCCACGCATGGGGGGATAAAGTGGGAAAATTGAAAATCAGCAAGACACAAGCACCCCAAAGTTTAGGGCTGCTCTGTTGACAAGGACCTCCACTTCCTTCCACCTTAAATATCCCAGGAATGCGAAAAATGGATAAAAATGTTGTGGTCCTTATGTACAATGGAATATCACTCAGCCATGAAATCAATGTCATAAGGCTAGTAGCAGCATGATGAGTGGATTTAGGTAAGACGATTCTAAGTGAAATAAGTCACACAGAAAAGGACACTTCTCATAAGGTGTCACTTATAGAGGGAATGTAAAAACCGTTACACTTGAACTGAATTACAAAACAGAACAGAGTCACACATGCAGAAAACACACTATGGCTGCTTAACGGGAAAGGTGAGGTGGGGTGATACATAAAACAAGAGTTTCAAATTAGCTCAGATACCGTTCCATAAACCCAATATGGAATAGACAAGACCTACTCCTTGCTCAGAGAACTGGACTCAACACGCCCGATTCACCGCACAAGAATATATCTGACTAGTAATAATCTTAAAACCTATGTATTGATATCTCTCTGTTAGTGGGTCAAGTGGGTGTAAAGCGGCCTAAACACAGCCGTGAAAAGCAGCTAAACCCCATTATAAAAATAAATTACTTTTAAAAACCCATGAAACAAAGACAGGGAAAGAGAGAGAAATTCTTACACAATTCGTTCAGGGGCTGTGATGCAACCTGGATTGACCATATCTAGACCCACAGCTGGATGAGACATAAGGGTGGACACTCTTGGGGCTGAGAGGTTTGGTGAGGTTGGGTGAGCAAACGCAGACCCTTTAAAGTAATACTGCGTGCTACCCATCGCATGGGTCCCAAATCTCCAGGTTCAAGGGCATCTTCCTACATCGAAAACATGCATGAGAAACCCAGAAGATGGTACACCGTGTGATGGGGAAAGGTTTCTAAAACGCACCTCATTTCTCACCTCCTTGTGCTCGGGTTCGCCATTCCAGCCACTTTACTAGCAATCTCCCTACTTGGAGCATCAGCACCTTTAACCTCCTGTTCCGTACAGGTTGCAATTTGTCCTGAGGATGAACGGGAAGACGGGGAACCAATGAGAGACTAGCTCTTGGTGTTGGGACAGGCACAGGTCACTCTATTTTCCCATCAGGAAGAAGAATTAACCACAGGCTCAGCCTGCCCCCCGGAACCAGAACAGGGCCTGAAGCCATCCTGCGCTTTTGCGGCCGGCTCCCAAAAAAGCGACTTGTAAAATGGAGCTTCAGGGCACTGCAATTCACAAACCTGCAGAGTTATAAATGATAACTCTCGTCCACAAATATATTGAAGGAAGGCAAAGAAGAGGATTTGAAATCAAGGCAGAATTGCAGGAAACAGATTTCAGGAGGTAGATTCGAATCGCCTTTAAAGCACATGAAAAGCGGCAAAACGTTGACAATGATGCCCTTGGCCAAAAAGGGCGTATGCGTTTTTTCCTGAATATATTCAGGAAAAAACGCATACGCCCTTTTTGGCCAACCAAGCAACCTGGAAAGGCAAATCAGCGCTACAAAGAAGTCTCGCTTCCCATCGGTCAAAAGGGACATGCTGAAAAAGGTGTCAAAACCAGAAATGCAGTACAGGCCATGGAGAAATGGGAGCCTTGCCACACTGATGGGCGGGATGTAAATTGCCAACAGCCACTCTGGAGAAGTGTACGGTGTGTCCTGAAACATCTAAAAAACACAGCTTAGAGAGCATAGGGCACTTCCACGCATGGGGGGATAAAGTGGGAAAATTGAAAATCAGCAAGACACAAGCACCCCAAAGTTTAGGGCTGCTCTGTTGACAAGGACCTCCACTTCCTTCCACCTTAAATATCCCAGGAAAGCGAAAAATGGATAAAAATGTTGTGGTCCTTATGTACAATGGAATATCACTCAGCCATGAAATCAATGTCATAAGGCTAGTAGCAGCATGATGAGTGGATTTAGGTAAGACGATTCTAAGTGAAATAAGTCACACAGAAAAGGACACTTCTCATAAGGTGTCACTTATAGAGGGAATGTAAAAACCGTTACACTTGAACTGAATTACAAAACAGAACAGAGTCACACATGCAGAAAACACACTATGGCTGCTTAACGGGAAAGGTGAGGTGGGGTGATACATAAAACAAGAGTTTCAAATTAGCTCAGATACCGTTCCATAAACCCAATATGGAATAGACAAGACCTACTCCTTGCTCAGAGAACTGGACTCAACACGCCCGATTCACCGCACAAGAATATATCTGACTAGTAATAATCTTAAAACCTATGTATTGATATCTCTCTGTTAGTGTGTCAAGTGGGTGTAAAGTGGCCTAAACACAGCCGTGAAAAGCAGCTAAACCCCATTATAAAAATAAATTACTTTTAAAAACCCATGAAACAAAGACAGGGAAAGAGAGAGAAATTCTTACACAATTCGTTCAGGGGCTGTGATGCAACCTGGATTGACCATATCTAGACCCACAGCTGGATGAGACATAAGGGTGGACACTCTTGGGGCTGAGAGTTTTGGTGAGGTTGGGTGAGCAAACGCAGACCCATTAAAGTAATACTGCGTGCTACCCATCGCATGGGTCCCAAATCTCCAGGTTCAAGGGCATCTTCCTACATCGAAAACATGCATGAGAAACCCAGAAGATGGTACACCGTGTGATGGGGAAAGGTTTCTAAAACGCACCTCATTTCTCACCTCCTTGTGCTCGGGTTCGCCATTCCAGCCACTTTACTAGCAATCTCCCTACTTGGAGCATCAGCACCTTTAACCTCCTGTTCCGTACAGGTTGCAATTTGTCCTGAGGATGAACGGGAAGACGGGAAACCAATGAGAGACTAGCTCTTGGTGTTGGGACAGTCACAGGTCACTCTATTTTCCCATCAGGAAGAAGAATTAACCACAGGCTCAGCCTGCCCCCCGGAACCAGAACAGGGCCTGAAGCCATCCTGCGCTTTTGCGGCCGGCTCCCAAAAAAGCGACTTGTAAAATGCAGCTTCAGGGCACTGCAATTCACAAACCTGCAGAGTTATAAATGATAACTCTCGTCCACAAATATATTGAGGGAAGGCAAAGAAGAGGATTTGAAATCAAGGCAGAATTGCAGGAAACAGATTTCAGGAGGTAGATTCGAATCGCCTTTAAAGCACATGAAAAGCGGCAAAACGTTGACAATGATGACCTTGGCCAAAAAGGGCGTATACGTTTTTTCCTGAATATATTCAGGAAAAAACGCATACGCCCTTTTTGGCCAACCAAGCAACCTGGAAAGGCAAATCAGCGCTACAAAGAAGTCTCGCTTCCCATCGGTCAAAAGGGACATGCTGAAAAAAGTGTCAAAACCAGAAATGCAGGACAGGCCATGGAGAAATGGGAGCCTTGCTACACTGATGGGCGGGATGTAAATTGCCAACAGCCACTCTGGAGAAGTGTACGGTGTGTCCTGAAACATCTAAAAAACACAGCTTAGAGAGCATAGGGCACTTCCACACATGGGGGAATAAAGTGGGAAAATTGAAAATCAGCAAGACACAAGCACCCCAAAGTTTAGGGCTGCTCTGTTGACAAGGACCTCCACTTCATTCCACCTTAAATATCCCAGGAAAGCGAAAAATGGATAAAAAAGTTGTGGTCCTTATGTACAATGGAATATCACTCAGCCATGAAATCAATGTCATAAGGCTAGTAGCAGCATGATGAGTGGATTTAGGTAAGACGATTCTAAGTGAAATAAGTCACACAGAAAAGGACACTTCTCCTAAGGTGTCACTTATAGAGGGAATGTAAAAACCGTTACACTTGAACTGAATTACAAAACAGAACAGAGTCACACATGCAGAAAACACACTATGGCTGCTTAACGGGAAAGGTGAGGTGGGGTGATACATAAAACAAGAGTTTCAAATTAGCTCAGATACCGTTCCATAAACCCAATATGGAATAGACAAGACCTACTCCTTGCTCAGAGAACTGGACTCAACACGCCCGATTCACCGCACAAGAATATATCTGACTAGTAATAATCTTAAAACCTATGTATTGATATCTCTCTGTTAGTGGGTCAAGTGGGTGTAAAGCGGCCTAAACACAGCCGTGAAAAGCAGCTAAACCCCATTATAAAAATAAATTACTTTTAAAAACCCATGAAACAAAGACAGGGAAAGAGAGAGAAATTCTTACACAATTCGTTCAGGGGCTGTGATGCAACCTGGATTGACCATATCTAGACCCACAGCTGGATGAGACATAAGGGTGGACACTCTTGGGGCTGAGAGTTTTGGTGAGGTTGGGTGAGCAAACGCAGACCCTTTAAAGTAATACTGCGTGCTACCCATCGCATGGGTCCCAAATCTCCAGGTTCAAGGGCATCTTCCTACATCGAAAACATGCATGAGAAACCCAGAAGATGGTACACCGTGTGATGGGGAAAGGTTTCTAAAACGCACCTCATTTCTCACCTCCTTGTGCTCGGGTTCGCCATTCCAGCCACTTTACTAGCAATCTCCCTACTTGGAGCATCAGCACCTTTAACCTCCTGTTCCGTACAGGTTGCAATTTGTCCTGAGGATGAACGGGAAGACGGGGAACCAATGAGAGACTAGCTCTTGGTGTTGGGACAGGCACAGGTCACTCTATTTTCCCATCAGGAAGAAGAATTAACCACAGGCTCAGCCTGCCCCCCGGAACCAGAACAGGGCCTGAAGCCATCCTGCGCTTTTGTGGCCGGCTCCCAAAAAAGCGACTTGTAAAATGGAGCTTCAGGGCACTGCAATTCACAAACCTGCAGAGTTATAAATGATAACTCTCGTCCACAAATATATTGAAGGAAGGCAAAGAAGAGGATTTGAAATCAAGGCAGAATTGCAGGAAACAGATTTCAGGAGGTAGATTCGAATCGCCTTTAAAGCACATGAAAAGCGGCAAAACGTTGACAATGATGCCCTTGGCCAAAAAGGGCGTATGCGTTTTTTCCTGAATATATTCAGGAAAAAACGCATACGCCCTTTTTGGCCAACCAAGCATCCTGGAAAGGCAAATCAGCGCTACAAAGAAGTCTCGCTTCCCATCGGTCAAAAGGGACATGCTGAAAAAGGTGTCAAAACCAGAAATGCAGGACAGGCCATGGAGAAATGGGAGCCTTGCTACACTGATGGGCGGGATGTAAATTGCCAACAGCCACTCTGGAGAAGTGTACGGTGTGTCCTGAAACATCTAAAAAACACAGCTTAGAGAGCATAGGGCACTTCCACGCATGGGGGGATAAAGTGGGAAAATTGAAAATCAGCAAGACACAAGCACCCCAAAGTTTAGGGCTGCTCTGTTGACAAGGACCTCCACTTCCTTCCACCTTAAATATCCCAGGAAAGCAAAAAATGGATAAAAATGTTGTGGTCCTTATGTACAATGGAATATCACTCAGCCATGAAATCAATGTCATAAGGCTAGTAGCAGCATGATGAGTGGATTTAGGTAAGACGATTCTAAGTGAAATAAGTCACACAGAAAAGGACACTTCTCATAAGGTGTCACTTATAGAGGGAATGTAAAAACCGTTACACTTGAACTGAATTACAAAACAGAACAGAGTCACACATGCAGAAAACACACTATGGCTGCTTAACGGGAAAGGTGAGGTGGGGTGATACATAAAACAAGAGTTTCAAATTAGCTCAGATACCGTTCCATAAACCCAATATGGAATAGACAAGACCTACTCCTTGCTCAGAGAACTGGACTCAACACGCCCGATTCACCGCACAAGAATATATCTGACTAGTAATAATCTTAAAACCTATGTATTGATATCTCTCTGTTAGTGTGTCAAGTGGGTGTAAAGCGGCCTAAACAGAGCCGTGAAAAGCAGCTAAACCCCATTATAAAAATAAATTACTTTTAAAAACCCATGAAACAAAGACAGGGAAAGAGAGAGAAATTCTTACACAATTCGTTCAGGGGCTGTGATGCAACCTGGATTGACCATATCTAGACCCACAGCTGGATGAGACATAAGGGTGGACACTCTTGGGGCTGAGAATTTTGGTGAGGTTGGGTGAGCAAACGCAGACCCATTAAAGTAATACTGCGTGCTTCCCATCGCATGGGTCCCAAATCTCCAGGTTCAAGGGCATCTTCCTACATCGAAAACATGCATGAGAAACCCAGAAGATGGTACACCGTGTGATGGGGAAAGGTTTCTAAAACGCACCTCATTTCTCACCTCCTTGTGCTCGGGTTCGCCATTCCAGCCACTTTACTAGCAATCTCCCTACTTGGAGCATCAGCACCTTTAACCTCCTGTTCCGTACAGGTTGCAATTTGTCCTGAGGATGAACGGGAAGACGGGAAACCAATGAGAGACTAGCTCTTGGTGTTGGGACAGTCACAGGTCACTCTATTTTCCCATCAGGAAGAAGAATTAACCACAGGCTCAGCCTGCCCCCCGGAACCAGAACAGGGCCTGAAGCCATCCTGCGCTTTTGCGGCCGGCTCCCAAAAAAGCGACTTGTAAAATGCAGCTTCAGGGCACTGCAATTCACAAACCTGCAGAGTTATAAATGATAACTCTCGTCCACAAATATATTGAGGGAAGGCAAAGAAGAGGATTTGAAATCAAGGCAGAATTGCAGGAAACAGATTTCAGGAGGTAGATTCGAATCGCCTTTAAAGCACATGAAAAGCGGCAAAACGTTGACAATGATGCCCTTGGCCAAAAAGGGCGTATACGTTTTTTCCTGAATATATTCAGGAAAAAACGCATACGCCCTTTTTGGCCAACCAAGCAACCTGGAAAGGCAAATCAGCGCTACAAAGAAGTCTCGCTTCCCATCGGTCAAAAGGGACATGCTGAAAAAAGTGTCAAAACCAGAAATGCAGGACAGGCCATGGAGAAATGGGAGCCTTGCTACACTGATGGGCGGGATGTAAATTGCCAACAGCCACTCTGGAGAAGTGTACGGTGTGTCCTGAAACATCTAAAAAACACAGCTTAGAGAGCATAGGGCACTTCCACACATGGGGGGATAAAGTGGGAAAATTGAAAATCAGCAAGACACAAGCACCCCAAAGTTTAGGGCTGCTCTGTTGACAAGGACCTCCACTTCATTCCACCTTAAATATCCCAGGAAAGCGAAAAATGGATAAAAAAGTTGTGGTCCTTATGTACAATGGAATATCACTCAGCCATGAAATCAATGTCATAAGGCTAGTAGCAGCATGATGAGTGGATTTAGGTAAGACGATTCTAAGTGAAATAAGTCACACAGAAAAGGACACTTCTCATAAGGTGTCACTTATAGAGGGAATGTAAAAACCATTACACTTGAACTGAATTACAAAACAGAACAGAGTCACACATGCAGAAAACACACTATGGCTGCTTAACGGGAAAGGTGAGGTGGGGTGATACATAAAACAAGAGTTTCAAATTAGCTCAGATACCGTTCCATAAACCCAATATGGAATAGACAAGACCTACTCCTTGCTCAGAGAACTGGACTCAACACGCCCGATTCACCGCACAAGAATATATCTGACTAGTAATAATCTTAAAACCTATGTATTGATATCTCTCTGTTAGTGTGTCAAGTGTGTGTAAGGCGGCATAAACACAGCCGTGAAAAGCAGCTAAACCCCATTATAAAAATAAATTACTTTTAAAAACCCATGAAACAAAGACAGGGAAAGAGAGAGAAATTCTTACACAATTCGTTCAGGGGCTGTGATGCAACCTGCATTGACCATATCTAGACCCACAGCTGGATGAGACATAAGGGTGGACACTCTTGGGGCTGAGAGGTTTGGTGAGGTTGGGTGAGCAAACGCAGACCCTTTAAAGTAATACTGCGTGCTACCCATCGCATGGGTCCCAAATCTCCAGGTTCAAGGGCATCTTCCTACATCGAAAACATGCATGAGAAACCCAGAAGATGGTACACCGTGTGATGGGGAAAGGTTTCTAAAACGCACCGCATTTCTCATCTCCTTGTGCTCGGGTTCGCCATTCCAGCCACTTTACTAGCAATCTCCCTACTTGGAGCATCAGCACCTTTAACCTCCTGTTCCGTACAGGTTGCAATTTGTCCTGAGGATGAACGGGAAGACGGGGAACCAATGAGAGACTAGCCCTTGGTGTTGGGACAGGCACAGGTCACTCTATTTTCCCATCAGGAAGAAGAATTAACCACAGGCTCAGCCTGCCCCCCGGAACCAGAACAGGGCCTGAAGCCATCCTGCGCTTTTGCGGCCGGCTCCCAAAAAAGCGACTTGTAAAATGCAGCTTCAGGGCACTGCAATTCACAAACCTGCAGAGTTATAAATGATAACTCTCGTCCATAAATATATTGAGGGAAGGCAAAGAAGAGGATTTGAAATCAAGGCAGAATTGCAGGAAACAGATTTCAGGAGGTAGATTCGAATCGCCTTTAAAGCACATGAAAAGCGGCAAAACGTTGACAATGATGCCCTTGGCCAAAAAGGGCGTATGCGTTTTTTCCTGAATATATTCAGGAAAAAACGCATACGCCCTTTTTGGCCAACCAAGCAACCTGGAAAGGCAAATCAGCGCTACAAAGAAGTCTCGCTTCCCATCGGTCAAAAGGGACATGCTGAAAAAGGTGTCAAAACCAGAAATGCAGGACAGGCCATGGAGAAATGGGAGCCTTGCTACACTGATGGGCGGGATGTAAATTGCCAACAGCCACTCTGGAGAAGTGTACGGTGTGTCCTGAAACATCTAAAAAACACAGCTTAGAGAGCATAGGGCACTTCCACGCATGGGGGGATAAAGTGGGAAAATTGAAAATCAGCAAGACACAAGCACCCCAAAGTTTAGGGCTGCTCTGTTGACAAGGACCTCCACTTCCTTCCACCTTAAATATCCCAGGAAAGCAAAAAATGGATAAAAATGTTGTGGTCCTTATGTACAATGGAATATCACTCAGCCATGAAATCAATGTCATAAGGCTAGTAGCAGCATGATGAGTGGATTTAGGTAAGACGATTCTAAGTGAAATAAGTCACACAGAAAAGGACACTTCTCATAAGGTGTCACTTATAGAGGGAATGTAAAAACCGTTACACTTGAACTGAATTACAAAACAGAACAGAGTCACACATGCAGAAAACACACTATGGCTGCTTAACGGGAAAGGTGAGGTGGGGTGATACATAAAACAAGAGTTTCAAATTAGCTCAGATACCGTTCCATAAACCCAATATGGAATAGACAAGACCTACTCCTTGCTCAGAGAACTGGACTCAACACGCCCGATTCACCGCACAAGAATATATCTGACTAGTAATAATCTTAAAACCTATGTATTGATATCTCTCTGTTAGTGTGTCAAGTGGGTGTAAAGCGGCCTAAACACAGCCGTGAAAAGCAGCTAAACCCCATTATAAAAATAAATTACTTTTAAAAACCCATGAAACAAAGACAGGGAAAGAGAGAGAAATTCTTACACAATTCGTTCAGGGGCTGTGATGCAACCTGGATTGACCATATCTAGACCCACAGCTGGATGAGACATAAGGGTGGACACTCTTGGGGCTGAGAATTTTGGTGAGGTTGGGTGAGCAAACGCAGACCCATTAAAGTAATACTGCGTGCTTCCCATCGCATGGGTCCCAAATCTCCAGGTTCAAGGGCATCTTCCTACATCGAAAACATGCATGAGAAACCCAGAAGATGGTACACCGTGTGATGGGGAAAGGTTTCTAAAACGCACCTCATTTCTCACCTCCTTGTGCTCGGGTTCGCCATTCCAGCCACTTTACTAGCAATCTCCCTACTTGGAGCATCAGCACCTTTAACCTCCTGTTCCGTACAGGTTGCAATTTGTCCTGAGGATGAACGGGAAGACGGGAAACCAATGAGAGACTAGCTCTTGGTGTTGGGACAGTCACAGGTCACTCTATTTTCCCATCAGGAAGAAGAATTAACCACAGGCTCAGCCTGCCCCCCGGAACCAGAACAGGGCCTGAAGCCATCCTGCGCTTTTGCGGCCGGCTCCCAAAAAAGCGACTTGTAAAATGCAGCTTCAGGGCACTGCAATTCACAAACCTGCAGAGTTATAAATGATAACTCTCGTCCACAAATATATTGAGGGAAGGCAAAGAAGAGGATTTGAAATCAAGGCAGAATTGCAGGAAACAGATTTCAGGAGGTAGATTCGAATCGCCTTTAAAGCACATGAAAAGCGGCAAAACGTTGACAATGATGCCCTTGGCCAAAAAGGGCGTATACGTTTTTTCCTGAATATATTCAGGAAAAAACGCATACGCCCTTTTTGGCCAACCAAGCAACCTGGAAAGGCAAATCAGCGCTACAAAGAAGTCTCGCTTCCCATCGGTCAAAAGGGACATGCTGAAAAAAGTGTCAAAACCAGAAATGCAGGACAGGCCATGGAGAAATGGGAGCCTTGCTACACTGATGGGCGGGATGTAAATTGCCAACAGCCACTCTGGAGAAGTGTACGGTGTGTCCTGAAACATCTAAAAAACACAGCTTAGAGAGCATAGGGCACTTCCACACATGGGGGGATAAAGTGGGAAAATTGAAAATCAGCAAGACACAAGCACCCCAAAGTTTAGGGCTGCTCTGTTGACAAGGACCTCCACTTCATTCCACCTTAAATATCCCAGGAAAGCGAAAAATGGATAAAAAAGTTGTGGTCCTTATGTACAATGGAATATCACTCAGCCATGAAATCAATGTCATAAGGCTAGTAGCAGCATGATGAGTGGATTTAGGTAAGACGATTCTAAGTGAAATAAGTCACACAGAAAAGGACACTTCTCATAAGGTGTCACTTATAGAGGGAATGTAAAAACCATTACACTTGAACTGAATTACAAAACAGAACAGAGTCACACATGCAGAAAACACACTATGGCTGCTTAACGGGAAAGGTGAGGTGGGGTGATACATAAAACAAGAGTTTCAAATTAGCTCAGATACCGTTCCATAAACCCAATATGGAATAGACAAGACCTACTCCTTGCTCAGAGAACTGGACTCAACACGCCCGATTCACCGCACAAGAATATATCTGACTAGTAATAATCTTAAAACCTATGTATTGATATCTCTCTGTTAGTGTGTCAAGTGTGTGTAAGGCGGCATAAACACAGCCGTGAAAAGCAGCTAAACCCCATTATAAAAATAAATTACTTTTAAAAACCCATGAAACAAAGACAGGGAAAGAGAGAGAAATTCTTACACAATTCGTTCAGGGGCTGTGATGCAACCTGCATTGACCATATCTAGACCCACAGCTGGATGAGACATAAGGGTGGACACTCTTGGGGCTGAGAGGTTTGGTGAGGTTGGGTGAGCAAACGCAGACCCTTTAAAGTAATACTGCGTGCTACCCATCGCATGGGTCCCAAATCTCCAGGTTCAAGGGCATCTTCCTACATCGAAAACATGCATGAGAAACCCAGAAGATGGTACACCGTGTGATGGGGAAAGGTTTCTAAAACGCACCGCATTTCTCATCTCCTTGTGCTCGGGTTCGCCATTCCAGCCACTTTACTAGCAATCTCCCTACTTGGAGCATCAGCACCTTTAACCTCCTGTTCCGTACAGGTTGCAATTTGTCCTGAGGATGAACGGGAAGACGGGGAACCAATGAGAGACTAGCCCTTGGTGTTGGGACAGGCACAGGTCACTCTATTTTCCCATCAGGAAGAAGAATTAACCACAGGCTCAGCCTGCCCCCCGGAACCAGAACAGGGCCTGAAGCCATCCTGCGCTTTTGCGGCCGGCTCCCAAAAAAGCGACTTGTAAAATGCAGCTTCAGGGCACTGCAATTCACAAACCTGCAGAGTTATAAATGATAACTCTCGTCCACAAATATATTGAGGGAAGGCAAAGAAGAGGATTTGAAATCAAGGCAGAATTGCAGGAAACAGATTTCAGGAGGTAGATTCGAATCGCCTTTAAAGCACATGAAAAGCGGCAAAACGTTGACAATGATGCCCTTGGCCAAAAAGGGCGTATACGTTTTTTCCTGAATATATTCAGGAAAAAACGCATACGCCCTTTTTGGCCAACCAAGCAACCTGGAAAGGCAAATCAGCGCTACAAAGAAGTCTCGCTTCCCATCGGTCAAAAGGGACATGCTGAAAAAGTTGTCAAAACCAAAAATGCAGGACAGGCCATGGAGAAATGGGAGCCTTGCTACACTGATGGGCGGGATGTAAATTGCCAACAGCCACTCTGGAGAAGTGTACGGTGTGTCCTGAAACATCTAAAAAACACAGCTTAGAGAGCATAGGGCACTTCCACGCATGGGGGGATAAAGTGGGAAAATTGAAAATCAGCAAGACACAAGCACCCCAAAGTTTAGGGCTGCTCTGTTGACAAGGACCTCCACTTCATTCCACCTTAAATATCCCAGGAAAGCGAAAAATGGATAAAAAAGTTGTGGTCCTTATGTACAATGGAATATCACTCAGCCATGAAAACATGTCATAAGGCTAGTAGCAGCATGATGAGTGGATTTAGGTAAGACGATTCTAAGTGAAATAAGTCACACAGAAAAGGACACTTCTCATAAGGTGTCACTTATAGAGGGAATGTAAAAACCGTTACACTTGAACTGAATTACAAAACAGAACAGAGTCACACATGCAGAAAACACACTATGGCTGCTTAACGGGAAAGGTGAGGTGGGGTGATACATAAAACAAGAGTTTCAAATTAGCTCAGATACCGTTCCATAAACCCAATATGGAATAGACAAGACCTACTCCTTGCTCAGAGAACTGGACTCAACACGCCCGATTCACCGCACAAGAATATATCTGACTAGTAATAATTTTAAAACCTAAGTATTGATATCTCTCTGTTAGTGTGTCAAGTGGGTGTAAAGCGGCATAAACACAGCCGTGAAAAGCAGCTAAACCCCATTATAAAAATAAATTACTTTTAAAAACCCATGAAACAAAGACAGGGAAAGAGAGAGAAATTCTTACACAATTCGTTCAGGGGCTGTGATGCAACCTGGATTGACCATATCTAGACCCACAGCTGGATGAGACATAAGGGTGGACACTCTTGGGGCTGAGAGGTTCGGTGAGGTTGGGTGAGCAAACGCAGACCCTTTAAAGTAATACTGCGTGCTACCCATCGCATGGGTCCCAAATCTCCAGGTTCAAGGGCATCTTCCTACATCGAAAACATGCATGAGAAACCCAGAAGATGGTACACCGTGTGATGGGGAAAGGTTTCTAAAATGCACCTCTTTTCTCATCTCCTTGTGCTCGGGTTCGCCATTCCAGCCACTTTACTAGCAATCTCCCTACTTGGAGCATCGGCACCTTTAACCTCCTGTTCCGTACAGGTTGCAATTTGTCCTGAGGATGAACGGGAAGACCGGGAACCAATGAGAGAGTAGCTCTTGGTGTTGGGACAGGCACAGGTCACTCTATTTTCCCATCAGGAAGAAGAATTAACCACAGGCTCAGCCTGCCCCCCGGAACCAGAACAAGGCCTGAAGCCATCCGGCGCTTTTGCGGCCAGCTCCCGAAAAAGCGATTTGTAAAATGGAGCTTCAGGGCACTGCAATTCACAAACCTGCAGAGTTATAAATGATAACTCTCGTCCACAAATGTATTGAGGGAAGGCAAAGAAGAGGATTTGAAATCAAGGCAGAATTGCAGGAAACAGATTTCAGGAGGTAGATTCGAATCGCCTTTAAAGCACATGAAAAGCGGCAAAACGTTCACAATGATGCCCTTGGCCAAAAAGGGCGTATGCGTTTTTTCCTGAATATATTCAGGAAAAAACGCATACGCCCTTTTTGGCCAACCAAGCAACCTGTAAAGGCAAATCAGTGCTACAAAGAAGTCTCGCTTCCCATCGGTCAAAAGGGCCATGCTGAAAAAAGTGTCAAAACCAGAAATGCAGGACAGGCCATGGAGAAATGGGAGCCTTGCTACACTGATGGGCGGGATGTAAATTGCCAACAGCCACTCTGGAGAAGTGTACGGTGTGTCCTGAAACATCTAAAAAACACAGCTTAGAGAGCATAGGGCACTTCCACGCATGGGGGGATAAAGTGGGAAAATTGAAAATCAGCAAGACACAAGCACCCCAAAGTTTAGGGCTGCTCTGTTGACAAGGACCTCCACTTCATTCCACCTTAAATATCCCAGGAAAGCGAAAAATGGATAAAAAAGTTGTGGTCCTTATGTACAATGGAATATCACTCAGCCATGAAATCAATGTCATAAGGCTAGTAGCAGCATGATGAGTGGATTTAGGTAAGACGATTCTAAGTGAAATAAGTCACACAGAAAAGGACACTTCTCATAAGGTGTCACTTATAGAGGGAATGTAAAAACCGTTACACTTGAACTGAATTACAAAACAGAACAGAGTCACACATGCAGAAAACACACTATGGCTGCTTAACGGGAAAGGTGAGGTGGGGTGATACATAAAACAAGAGTTTCAAATTAGCTCAGATACCGTTCCATAAACCCAATATGGAATAGACAAGACCTACTCCTTGCTCAGAGAACTGGACTCAACACGCCCGATTCACCGCACAAGAATATATCTGACTAGTAATAATCTTAAAACCTATATATTGATATCTCTCTGTTAGTGTGTCAAGTGGGTGTAAAGCGGCCTAAACACAGCCGTGAAAAGCAGCTAAACCCCATTATAAAAATAAATTACTTTTAAAAACCCATGAAACAAAGACAGGGAAAGAGAGAGAAATTCTTACACAATTCGTTCAGGGGCTGTGATGCAACCTGGATTGACCATATCTAGACCCACATCTGGATGAGACATAAGGGTGGACACTCTTGGGGCTGAGAGGTTCGGTGAGGTTGGGTGAGCAAACGCAGACCCTTTAAAGTAATACTGCGTGCTACCCATCGCATGGGTCCCAAATCTCCTGGTTCAAGGGCATCTTCCTACATCGAAAACATGCATGAGAAACCCAGAAGATGGTACACCGTGTGATGGGGAAAGGTTTCTAAAATGCACCTCATTTCTCATCTCCTTGTGCTCGGGTTCGCCATTCCAGCCACTTTACTAGCAATCTCCCTACTTGGAGCATCAGCACCTTTAACCTCCTGTTCCGTACAGGTTGCAATTTGTCCTGAGGATGAACCGGAAGACGGGGAACCAATGAGAGACTAGCTCTTGGTGTTGGGACAGGCACAGGTCACTCTATTTTCCCATCAGGAAGAAGAATTAACCACAGGCTCAGCCTGCCCCCCGGAACCAGAACAGGGCCTGAAGCCATCCTGCGCTTTTGCGGCCGGCTCCCAAAAAAGCGACTTGTAAAATGGAGCTTCAGGGCACTGCAATTCACAAACCTGCAGAGTTATAAATGATAACTCTCGTCCACAAATATATTGAGGGAAGGCAAAGAAGAGGATTTGAAATCAAGGCAGAATTGCAGGAAACAGATTTCAGGAGGTAGATTCGAATCGCCTTTAAAGCACATGAAAAGCGGCAAAACGTTGACAATGATGCCCTTGGCCAAAAAGGGCGTATGCGTTTTTTCCTGAATATATTCAGGAAAAAACGCATACGCCCTTTTTGGCCAACCAAGCAACCTGGAAAGGCAAATCAGCGCTACAAAGAAGTCTCGCTTCCCATCGGTCAAAAGGGACATGCTGAAAAAGTTGTCAAAACCAGAAATGCAGGAAAGGCCATGGAGAAATGGGAGCCTTGCTACACTGATGGGCGGGATGTAAATTGCCAACAGCCACTCTGGAGAAGTGTACGGTGTGTCCTGAAACATCTAAAAAACACAGCTTAGAGAGCATAGGGCACTTCCACGCATGGGGGGATAAAGTGGGAAAATTGAAAATCAGCAAGACACAAGCACCCCAAAGTTTAGGGCTGCTCTGTTGACAAGGACCTCCACTTCCTTCCACCTTAAATATCCCAGGAAAGCGAAAAATGGATAAAAAAGTTGTGGTCCTTATGTACAATGGAATATCACTCAGCCATGAAATCAATGTCATAAGGCTAGTAGCAGCATGATGAGTGGATTTAGGTAAGACGATTCTAAGTGAAATAAGTCACACAGAAAAGGACACTTCTCCTAAGGTGTCACTTATAGAGGGAATGTAAAAACCGTTACACTTGAACTGAATTACAAAACAGAACAGAGTCACACATGCAGAAAACACACTATGGCTGCTTAACGGGAAAGGTGAGGTGGGGTGATACATAAAACAAGAGTTTCAAATTAGCTCAGATACCGTTCCATAAACCCAATATGGAATAGACAAGACCTACTCCTTGCTCAGAGAACTGGACTCAACACGCCCGATTCACCGCACAAGAATATATCTGACTAGTAATAATCTTAAAACCTATGTATTGATATCTCTCTGTTAGTGTGTCAAGTGGGTGTAAAGCGGCCTAAACACAGCCGTGAAAAGCAGCTAAACCCCATTATAAAAATAAATTACTTTTAAAAACCCATGAAACAAAGACAGGGAAAGAGAGAGAAATTCTTACACAATTCGTTCAGGGGCTGTGATGCAACCTGGATTGACCATATCTAGACCCACAGCTGGATGAGACATAAGGGTGGACACTCTTGGGGCTGAGAGGTTTGGTGAGGTTGGGTGAGCAAACGCAGACCCTTTAAAGTAATACTGCGTGCTACCCATCGCATGGGTCCCAAATCTCCAGGTTCAAGGGCATCTTCCTACATCGAAAACATGCATGAGAAACCCAGAAGATGGTACACCGTGTGATGGGGAAAGGTTTCTAAAACGCACCTCATTTCTCACCTCCTTGTGCTCGTGTTCGCCATTCCAGCCACTTTACTAGCAATCTCCCTACTTGGAGCATCAGCACCTTTAACCTCCTGTTCCGTACAGGTTGCAATTTGTCCTGAGGATGAACGGGAAGACGGGAAACCAATGAGAGACTAGCTCTTGGTGTTGGGACAGTCACAGGTCACTCTATTTTCCCATCAGGAAGAAGAATTAACCACAGGCTCAGCCTGCCACCCGGAACCAGAACAGGGCCTGAAGCCATCCTGCGCTTTTGCGGCCGGCTCCCAAAAAACCGACTTGTAAAATGGAGCTTCAGGGCACTGCAATTCACAAACCTGCAGAGTTATAAATGATAACTCTCGTCCACAAATATATTGAGGGAAGGCAAAGAAGAGGATTTGAAATCAAGGCAGAATTGCAGGAAACAGATTTCAGGAGGTAGATTCGAATCGCCTTTAAAGCACATGAAAAGCGGCAAAACGTTGACAATGATGCCCTTGGCCAAAAAGGGCGTATGCGTTTTTTCCTGAATATATTCAGGAAAAAACGCATACGCCCTTTTTGGCCAACCAAGCAACCTGGAAAGGCAAATCAGCGCTACAAAGAAGTCTCGCTTCCCATCGGTCAAAAGGGACATGCTGAAAAAGGTGTCAAAACCAGAAATGCAGGACAGGCCATGGAGAAATGGGAGCCTTGCTACACTGATGGGCGGGATGTAAATTGCCAACAGCCACTCTGGAGAAGTGTACGGTGTGTCCTGAAACATCTAAAAAACACAGCTTAGAGAGCATAGGGCACTTCCACGCATGGGGGGATAAAGTGGGAAAATTGAAAATCAGCAAGACACAAGCACCCCAAAGTTTAGGGCTGCTCTGTTGACAAGGACCTCCACTTCCTTCCACCTTAAATATCCCAGGAAAGCGAAAAATGGATAAAAATGTTGTGGTCCTTATGTACAATGGAATATCACTCAGCCATGAAATCAATGTCATAAGGCTAGTAGCAGCATGATGAGTGGATTTAGGTAAGACGATTCTAAGTGAAATAAGTCACACAGAAAAGGACACTTCTCATAAGGTGTCACTTATAGAGGGAATGTAAAAACCGTTACACTTGAACTGAATTACAAAACAGAACAGAGTCACACATGCAGAAAACACACTATGGCTGCTTAACGGGAAAGGTGAGGTGGGGTGATACATAAAACAAGAGTTTCAAATTAGCTCAGATACCGTTCCATAAACCCAATATGGAATAGACAAGACCTACTCCTTGCTCAGAGAACTGGACTCAACACGCCCGATTCACCGCACAAGAATATATCTGACTAGTAATAATCTTAAAACCTATGTATTGATATCTCTCTGTTAGTGTGTCAAGTGGGTGTAAAGCGGCCTAAACACAGCCGTGAAAAGCAGCTAAACCCCATTATAAAAATAAATTACTTTTAAAAACCCATGAAACAAAGACAGGGAAAGAGAGAGAAATTCTTACACAATTCGTTCAGGGGCTGTGATGCAACCTGGATTGACCATATCTAGACCCACAGCTGGATGAGACATAAGGGTGGACACTCTTGGGGCTGAGAGGTTTGGTGAGGTTGGGTGAGCAAACGCAGACCCTTTAAAGTAATACTGCGTGCTACCCATCGCATGGGTCCCAAATCTCCAGGTTCAAGGGCATCTTCCTACATCGAAAACATGCATGAGAAACCCAGAAGATGGTACACCGTGTGATGGGGAAAGGTTTCTAAAATGCACCTCATTTCTCATCTCCTTGTGCTCGTGTTCGCCATTCCAGCCACTTTACTAGCAATCTCCCTACTTGGAGCATCAGCACCTTTAACCTCCTGTTCCGTACAGGTTGCAATTTGTCCTGAGGATGAACGGGAAGACGGGGAACCAATGAGAGACTAGCTCTTGGTGTTGGGACAGGCACAGGTCACTCTATTTTCCCATCAGGAAGAAGAATTAACCACAGGCTCAGCCTGCCCCCCGGAACCAGAACAGGGCCTGAAGCCATCCTGCGCTTTTGCGGCCGGCTCCCAAAAAAGCGACTTGTAAAATGGAGCTTCAGGGCACTGCAATTCACAAACCTGCAGAGTTATAAATGATAACTCTCGTCCACAAATATATTGAGGGAAGGCAAAGAAGAGGATTTGAAATCAAGGCAGAATTGCAGGAAACAGATTTCAGGAGGTAGATTCGAATCGCCTTTAAAGCACATGAAAAGCGGCAAAACGTTGACAATGATGCCCTTGGCCAAAAAGGGCGTATGCGTTTTTTCCTGAATATATTCAGGAAAAAACGCATACGCCCTTTTTGGCCAACCAAGCAACCTGGAAAGGCAAATCAGCGCTACAAAGAAGTCTCGCTTCCCATCGGTCAAAAGGGACATGCTGAAAAAGGTGTCAAAACCAGAAATGCAGGACAGGCCATGGAGAAATGGGAGCCTTGCTACACTGATGGGCGGGATGTAAATTGCCAACAGCCACTCTGGAGAAGTGTACGGTGTGTCCTGAAACATCTAAAAAACACAGCTTAGAGAGCATAGGGCACTTCCACGCATGGGGGGATAAAGTGGGAAAATTGAAAATCAGCAAGACACAAGCACCCCAAAGTTTAGGGCTGCTCTGTTGACAAGGACCTCCACTTCCTTCCACCTTAAATATCCCAGGAAAGCGAAAAATGGATAAAAAAGTTGTGGTCCTTATGTACAATGGAATATCACTCAGCCATGAAATCAATGTCATAAGGCTAGTAGCAGCATGATGAGTGGATTTAGGTAAGACGATTCTAAGTGAAATAAGTCACACAGAAAAGGACACTTCTCATAAGGTGTCACTTATAGAGGGAATGTAAAAACCGTTACACTTGAACTGAATTACAAAACAGAACAGTCACACATGCAGAAAACACACTATGGCTGCTTAACGGGAAAGGTGAGGTGGGGTGATACATAAAACAAGAGTTTCAAATTAGCTCAGATACCGTTCCATAAACCCAATATGTAATAGACAAGACCTACTCCTTGCTCAGAGAACTGGACTCAACACGCCCGATTCACCGCACAAGAATATATCTGACTAGTAATAATCTTAAAACCTATGTATTGATATCTCTCTGTTAGTGTGTCAAGTGGGTGTAAAGCGGCCTAAACACAGCCGTGAAAAGCAGCTAAACCCCATTATAAAAATAAATTACTTTTAAAAACCCATGAAACAAAGACAGGGAAAGAGAGAGAAATTCTTACACAATTCGTTCAGGGGCTGTGATGCAACCTGGATTGACCATATCTAGACCCACAGCTGGATGAGACATAAGGGTGGACACTCTTGGGGCTGAGAGTTTTGGTGAGGTTGGGTGAGCAAACGCAGACCCTTTAAAGTAATACTGCGTGCTACCCATCGCATGGGTCCCAAATCTCCAGGTTCAAGGGCATCTTCCTACATCGAAAACATGCATGAGAAACCCAGAAGATGGTACACCGTGTGATGGGGAAAGGTTTCTAAAACGCACCTCATTTCTCACCTCCTTGTGCTCGGGTTCGCCATTCCAGCCACTTTACTAGCAATCTCCCTACTTGGAGCATCAGCACCTTTAACCTCCTGTTCCGTACAGGTTGCAATTTGTCCTGAGGATGAACGGGAAGACGGGAAACCAATGAGAGACTAGCTATTGGTGTTGGGACAGTCACAGGTCACTCTATTTTCCCATCAGGAAGAAGAATTAACCACAGGCTCAGCCTGCCCCCCGGAACCAGAACAGGGCCTGAAGCCATCCTGCGCTTTTGCGGCCGGCTCCCAAAAAAGCGACTTGTAAAATGCAGCTTCAGGGCACTGCAATTCACAAACCTGCAGAGTTATAAATGATAACTCTCGTCCACAAATATATTGAGGGAAGGCAAAGAAGAGGATTTGAAATCAAGGCAGAATTGCAGGAAACAGATTTCAGGAGGTAGATTCGAATCGCCTTTAAAGCACATGAAAAGCGGCAAAACGTTGACAATGATGCCCTTGGCCAAAAAGGGCGTATGCGTTTTTTCCTGAATATATTCAGGAAAAAACGCATACGCCCTTCTTGGCCAACCAAGCAACCTGGAAAGGCAAATCAGCGCTACAAAGAAGTCTCGCTTCCCATCGGTCAAAAGGGACATGCTGAAAAAAGTGTCAAAACCAGAAATGCAGGACAGGCCATGGAGAAATGGGAGCCTTGCTACACTGATGGGCGGGATGTAAATTGCCAACAGCCACTCTGGAGAAGTGTACGGTGTGTCCTGAAACATCTAAAAAACATAGCTTAGAGAGCATAGGGCACTTCCACACATGGGGGGATAAAGTGGGAAAATTGAAAATCAGCAAGACACAAGCACCCCAAAGTTTAGGGCTGCTCTGTTGACAAGGACCTCCACTTCATTCCACCTTAAATATCCCAGGAAAGCGAAAAATGGATAAAAAAGTTGTGGTCCTTATGTACAATGGAATATCACTCAGCCATGAAATCAATGTCATAAGGCTAGTAGCAGCATGATGAGTGGATTTAGGTAAGACGATTCTAAGTGAAATAAGTCACACAGAAAAGGACACTTCTCATAAGGTGTCACTTATAGAGGGAATGTAAAAACCGTTACACTTGAACTGAATTACAAAACAGAACAGAGTCACACATGCAGAAAACACACTATGGCTGCTTAACGGGAAAGGTGAGGTGGGGTGATACATAAAACAAGAGTTTCAAATTAGCTCAGATACCGTTCCATAAACCCAATATGGAATAGACAAGACCTACTCCTTGCTCAGAGAACTGGACTCAACACGCCCGATTCACCGCACAAGAATATATCTGACTAGTAATAATCTTAAAACCTATGTATTGATATCTCTCTGTTAGTGTGTCAAGTGTGTGTAAGGCGGCATAAACACAGCCGTGAAAAGCAGCTAAACCCCATTATAAAAATAAATTACTTTTAAAAACCCATGAAACAAAGACAGGGAAAGAGAGAGAAATTCTTACACAATTCGTTCAGGGGCTGTGATGCAACCTGCATTGACCATATCTAGACCCACAGCTGGATGAGACATAAGGGTGGACACTCTTGGGGCTGAGAGGTTTGGTGAGGTTGGGTGAGCAAACGCAGACCCTTTAAAGTAATACTGCGTGCTACCCATCGCATGGGTCCCAAATCTCCAGGTTCAAGGGCATCTTCCTACATCGAAAACATGCATGAGAAACCCAGAAGATGGTACACCGTGTGATGGGGAAAGGTTTCTAAAACGCACCGCATTTCTCATCTCCTTGTGCTCGGGTTCGCCATTCCAGCCACTTTACTAGCAATCTCCCTACTTGGAGCATCAGCACCTTTAACCTCCTGTTCCGTACATGTTGCAATTTGTCCTGAGGATGAACGGGAAGACGGGGAACCAATGAGAGACTAGCTCTTGGTGTTGGGACAGGCACAGGTCACTCAATTTTCCCATCAGGAAGAAGAATTAACCACAGGCTCAGCCTGCCCCCCGGAACCAGAACAGGGCCTGAAGCCATCCTGCGCTTTTGCGGCCGACTCCCAAAAAAGCGACTTGTAAAATGGAGCTTCAGGGCACTGCAATTCACAAACCTGCAGAATTATAAATGATAACTCTCGTCCACAAATATATTGAGGGAAGGCAAAGAAGAGGATTTGAAATCAAGGCAGAATTGCAGGAAACAGATTTCAGGAGGTAGATTCGAATCGCCTTTAAAGCACATGAAAAGCGGCAAAACGTTGACAATGATGCCCTTGGCCAAAAAGGGCGTATGCGTTTTTTCCTGAATATATTCAGGAAAAAACGCATACGCCCTTTTTGGCCAACCAAGCAACCTGGAAAGGCAAATCAGCGCTACAAAGAAGTCTCGCTTCCCATCGGTCAAAAGGGACATGCTGAAAAAGGTGTCAAAACCAGAAATGCAGGACAGGCCATGGAGAAATGGGAGCCTTGCTACACTGATGGGCGGGATGTAAATTGCCAACAGCCACTCTGGAGAAGTGTACGGTGTGTCCTGAAACATCTAAAAAACACAGCTTAGAGAGCATAGGGCACTTCCACGCATGGGGGGATAAAGTGGGAAAATTGAAAATCAGCAAGACACAAGCACCCCAAAGTTTAGGGCTGCTCTGTTGACAAGGACCTCCACTTCCTTCCACCTTAAATATCCCAGGAAAGCGAAAAATGGATAAAAATGTTGTGGTCCTTATGTACAATGGAATATCACTCAGCCATGAAATCAATGTCATAAGGCTAGTAGCAGCATGATGAGTGGATTTAGGTAAGACGATTCTAAGTGAAATAAGTCACACAGAAAAGGACACTTCTCATAAGGTGTCACTTATAGAGGGAATGTAAAAACCGTTACACTTGAACTGAATTACAAAACAGAACAGAGTCACACATGCAGAAAACACACTATGGCTGCTTAACGGGAAAGGTGAGGTGGGGTGATACATAAAACAAGAGTTTCAAATTAGCTCAGATACCGTTCCATAAACCCAATATGGAATAGACAAGACCTACTCCTTGCTCAGAGAACTGGACTCAACACGCCCGATTCACCGCACAAGAATATATCTGACTAGTAATAATCTTAAAACCTATGTATTGATATCTCTCTGTTAGTGTGTCAAGTGGGTGTAAAGCGGCCTAAACACAGCCGTGAAAAGCAGCTAAACCCCATTATAAAAATAAATTACTTTTAAAAACCCATGAAACAAAGACAGGGAAAGAGAGAGAAATTCTTACACAATTCGTTCAGGGGCTGTGATGCAACCTGCATTGACCATATCTAGACCCACAGCTGGATGAGACATAAGGGTGGACACTCTTGGGGCTGAGAGTTTTGGTGAGGTTGGGTGAGCAAACGCAGACCCTTTAAAGTAATACTGCGTGCTACCCATCGCATGGGTCCCAAATCTCCAGGTTCAAGGGCATCTTCCTACATCGAAAACATGCATGAGAAACCCAGAAGATGGTACACCGTGTGATGGGGAAAGGTTTCTAAAACGCACCTCTTTTCTCACCTCCTTGTGCTCGGGTTCGCCATTCCAGCCACTTTACTAGCAATCTCCCTACTTGGAGCATCAGCACCTTTAACCTCCTGTTCCGTACAGGTTGCAATTTGTCCTGAGGATGAACGGGAAGACGGGAAACCAATGAGAGACTAGCTCTTGGTGTTGGGACAGTCACAGGTCACTCTATTTTCCCATCAGGAAGAAGAATTAACCACAGGCTCAGCCTGCCCCCCGGAACCAGAACAGGGCCTGAAGCCATCCTGCGCTTTTGCGGCCGGCTCCCAAAAAAGCGACTTGTAAAATGCAGCTTCAGGGCACTGCAATTCACAAACCTGCAGAGTTATAAATGATAACTCTCGTCCACAAATATATTGAGGGAAGGCAAAGAAGAGGATTTGAAATCAAGGCAGAATTGCAGGAAACAGATTTCAGGAGGTAGATTCGAATCGCCTTTAAAGCACATGAAAAGCGGCAAAACGTTGACAATGATGCCCTTGGCCAAAAAGGGCGTATACGTTTTTTCCTGAATATATTCAGGAAAAAACGCATACGCCCTTTTTGGCCAACCAAGCAACCTGGAAAGGCAAATCAGCGCTACAAAGAAGTCTCGCTTCCCATCGGTCAAAAGGGACATGCTGAAAAAAGTGTCAAAACCAGAAATGCAGGACAGGCCATGGAGAAATGGGAGCCTTGCTACACTGATGGGCGGGATGTAAATTGCCAACAGCCACTCTGGAGAAGTGTACGGTGTGTCCTGAAACATCTAAAAAATACAGCTTAGAGAGCATAGGGCACTTCCACACATGGGGGGATAAAGTGGGAAAATTGAAAATCAGCAAGACACAAGCACCCCAAAGTTTAGGGCTGCTCTGTTGACAAGGACCTCCACTTCATTCCACCTTAAATATCCCAGGAAAGCGAAAAATGGATAAAAAAGTTGTGGTCCTTATGTACAATGGAATATCACTCAGCCATGAAATCAATGTCATAAGGCTAGTAGCAGCATGATGAGTGGATTTAGGTAAGACGATTCTAAGTGAAATAAGTCACACAGAAAAGGACACTTCTCATAAGGTGTCACTTATAGAGGGAATGTAAAAACCGTTACACTTGAACTGAATTACAAAACAGAACAGAGTCACACATGCAGAAAACACACTATGGCTGCTTAACGGGAAAGGTGAGGTGGGGTGATACATAAAACAAGAGTTTCAAATTAGCTCAGATACCGTTCCATAAACCCAATATGGAATAGACAAGACCTACTCCTTGCTCAGAGAACTGGACTCAACACGCCCGATTCACCGCACAAGAATATATCTGACTAGTAATAATCTTAAAACCTATGTATTGATATCTCTCTGTTAGTGTGTCAAGTGTGTGTAAGGCGGCATAAACACAGCCGTGAAAAGCAGCTAAACCCCATTATAAAAATAAATTACTTTTAAAAACCCATGAAACAAAGACAGGGAAAGAGAGAGAAATTCTTACACAATTCGTTCAGGGGCTGTGATGCAACCTGCATTGACCATATCTAGACCCACAGCTGGATGAGACATAAGGGTGGACACTCTTGGGGCTGAGAGGTTTGGTGAGGTTGGGTGAGCAAACGCAGACCCTTTAAAGTAATACTGCGTGCTACCCATCGCATGGGTCCCAAATCTCCAGGTTCAAGGGCATCTTCCTACATCGAAAACATGCATGAGAAACCCAGAAGATGGTACACCGTGTGATGGGGAAAGGTTTCTAAAACGCACCGCATTTCTCATCTCCTTGTGCTCGGGTTCGCCATTCCAGCCACTTTACTAGCAATCTCCCTACTTGGAGCATCAGCACCTTTAACCTCCTGTTCCGTACAGGTTGCAATTTGTCCTGAGGATGAACGGGAAGACGGGGAACCAATGAGAGACTAGCTCTTGGTGTTGGGACAGGCACAGGTCACTCAATTTTCCCATCAGGAAGAAGAATTAACCACAGGCTCAGCCTGCCCCCCGGAACCAGAACAGGGCCTGAAGCCATCCTGCGCTTTTGCGGCCGACTCCCAAAAAAGCGACTTGTAAAATGGAGCTTCAGGGCACTGCAATTCACAAACCTGCAGAATTATAAATGATAACTCTCGTCCACAAATATATTGAGGGAAGGCAAAGAAGAGGATTTGAAATCAAGGCAGAATTGCAGGAAACAGATTTCAGGAGGTAGATTCGAATCGCCTTTAAAGCACATGAAAAGCGGCAAAACGTTGACAATGATGCCCTTGGCCAAAAAGGGCGTATGCGTTTTTTCCTGAATATATTCAGGAAAAAACGCATACGCCCTTTTTGGCCAACCAAGCAACCTGGAAAGGCAAATCAGCGCTACAAAGAAGTCTCGCTTCCCATCGGTCAAAAGGGACATGCTGAAAAAGGTGTCAAAACCAGAAATGCAGGACAGGCCATGGAGAAATGGGAGCCTTGCTACACTGATGGGCGGGATGTAAATTGCCAACAGCCACTCTGGAGAAGTGTACGGTGTGTCCTGAAACATCTAAAAAAACACAGCTTAGAGAGCATAGGGCACTTCCACGCATGGGGGGATAAAGTGGGAAAATTGAAAATCAGCAAGACACAAGCACCCCAAAGTTTAGGGCTGCTCTGTTGACAAGGACCTCCACTTCCTTCCACCTTAAATATCCCAGGAAAGCGAAAAATGGATAAAAAAGTTGTGGTCCTTATGTACAATGGAATATCACTCAGCCATGAAATCAATGTCATAAGGCTAGTAGCAGCATGATGAGTGGATTTAGGTAAGACGATTCTAAGTGAAATAAGTCACACAGAAAAGGACACTTCTCATAAGGTGTCACTTATAGAGGGAATGTAAAAACCGTTACACTTGAACTGAATTACAAAACAGAACAGAGTCACACATGCAGAAAACACACTATGGCTGCTTAACGGGAAAGGTGAGGTGGGGTGATACATAAAACAAGAGTTTCAAATTAGCTCAGATACCGTTCCATAAACCCAATATGGAATAGACAAGACCTACTCCTTGCTCAGAGAACTGGACTCAACACGCCCGATTCACCGCACAAGAATATATCTGACTAGTAATAATCTTAAAACCTATGTATTGATATCTCTCTGTTAGTGTGTCAAGTGTGTGTAAGGCGGCATAAACACAGCCGTGAAAAGCAGCTAAACCCCATTATAAAAATAAATTACTTTTAAAAACCCATGAAACAAAGACAGGGAAAGAGAGAGAAATTCTTACACAATTCGTTCAGGGGCTGTGATGCAACCTGCATTGACCATATCTAGACCCACAGCTGGATGAGACATAAGGGTGGACACTCTTGGGGCTGAGAGTTTTGGTGAGGTTGGGTGAGCAAACGCAGACCCTTTAAATTAATACTGCGTGCTACCCATCGCATGGGTCCCAAATCTCCAGGTTCAAGGGCATCTTCCTACATCGAAAACATGCATGAGAAACCCAGAAGATGGTACACCGTGTGATGGGGAAAGGTTTCTAAAACGCACCTCATTTCTCACCTCCTTGTGCTCGGGTTCGCCATTCCAGCCACTTTACTAGCAATCTCCCTACTTGGAGCATCAGCACCTTTAACCTCCTGTTCCGTACAGGTTGCAATTTGTCCTGAGGATGAACGGGAAGACGGGAAACCAATGAGAGACTAGCTCTTGGTGTTGGGACAGTCACAGGTCACTCTATTTTCCCATCAGGAAGAAGAATTAACCACAGGCTCAGCCTCCCCCCCGGAACCAGAACAGGGCCTGAAGCCATCCTGCGCTTTTGCGGCCGGCTCCCAAAAAAGCGACTTGTAAAATGCAGCTTCAGGGCACTGCAATTCACAAACCTGCAGCGTTATAAATGATAACTCTCGTCCACAAATATATTGAGGGAAGGCAAAGAAGAGGATTTGAAATCAAGGCAGAATTGCAGGAAACAGATTTCAGGAGGTAGATTCGAATCGCCTTTAAAGCACATGAAAAGCGGCAAAACGTTGACAATGATGCCCTTGGCCAAAAAGGGCGTATACGTTTTTTCCTGAATATATTCAGGAAAAAACGCATACGCCCTTTTTGGCCAACCAAGCAACCTGGAAAGGCAAATCAGCGCTACAAAGAAGTCTCGCTTCCCATCGGTCAAAAGGGACATGCTGAAAAAAGTGTCAAAACCAGAAATGCAGGACAGGCCATGGAGAAATGGGAGCCTTGCTACACTGATGGGCGGGATGTAAATTGCCAACAGCCACTCTGGAGAAGTGTACGGTGTGTCCAGAAACATCTAAAAAACACAGCTTAGAGAGCATAGGGCACTTCCACGCATGGGGGGATAAAGTGGGAAAATTGAAAATCAGCAAGACACAAGCACCCCAAAGTTTAGGGCTGCTCTGTTGACAAGGACCTCCACTTCATTCCACCTTAAATATCCCAGGAAAGCGAAAAATGGATAAAAAAGTTGTGGTCCTTATGTACAATGGAATATCACTCAGCCATGAAATCAATGTCATAAGGCTAGTAGCAGCATGATGAGTGGATTTAGGTAAGACGATTCTAAGTGAAATAAGTCACACAGAAAAGGACACTTCTCATAAGGTGTCACTTATAGAGGGAATGTAAAAACCGTTACACTTGAACTGAATTACAAAACAGAACAGAGTCACACATGCAGAAAACACACTATGGCTGCTTAACGGGAAAGGTGAGGTGGGGTGATACATAAAACAAGAGTTTCAAATTAGCTCAGATACCGTTCCATAAACCCAATATGGAATAGACAAGACCTACTCCTTGCTCAGAGAACTGGACTCAACACGCCCGATTCACCGCACAAGAATATATCTGACTAGTAATAATCTTAAAACCTATGTATTGATATCTCTCTGTTAGTGTGTCAAGTGTGTGTAAGGCGGCATAAACACAGCCGTGAAAAGCAGCTAAACCCCATTATAAAAATAAATTACTTTTAAAAACCCATGAAACAAAGACAGGGAAAGAGAGAGAAATTCTTACACAATTCGTTCAGGGGCTGTGATGCAACCTGCATTGACCATATCTAGACCCACAGCTGGATGAGACATAAGGGTGGACACTCTTGGGGCTGAGAGGTTTGGTGAGGTTGGGTGAGCAAACGCAGACCCTTTAAAGTAATACTGCGTGCTACCCATCGCATGGGTCCCAAATCTCCAGGTTCAAGGGCATCTTCCTACATCGAAAACATGCATGAGAAACCCAGAAGATGGTACACCGTGTGATGGGGAAAGGTTTCTAAAACGCACCGCATTTCTCATCTCCTTGTGCTCGGGTTCGCCATTCCAGCCACTTTACTAGCAATCTCCCTACTTGGAGCATCAGCACCTTTAACCTCCTGTTCCGTACAGGTTGCAATTTGTCCTGAGGATGAACGGGAAGACGGGGAACCAATGAGAGACTAGCTCTTGGTGTTGGGACAGGCACAGGTCACTCAATTTTCCCATCAGGAAGAAGAATTAACCACAGGCTCAGCCTGCCCCCCGGAACCAGAACAGGGCCTGAAGCCATCCTGCGCTTTTGCGGCCGACTCCCAAAAAAGCGACTTGTAAAATGGAGCTTCAGGGCACTGCAATTCACAAACCTGCAGAATTATAAATGATAACTCTCGTCCACAAATATATTGAGGGAAGGCAAAGAAGAGGATTTGAAATCAAGGCAGAATTGCAGGAAACAGATTTCAGGAGGTAGATTCGAATCGCCTTTAAAGCACATGAAAAGCGGCAAAACGTTGACAATGATGCCCTTGGCCAAAAAGGGCGTATGCGTTTTTTCCTGAATATATTCAGGAAAAAACGCATACGCCCTTTTTGGCCAACCAAGCAACCTGGAAAGGCAAATCAGCGCTACAAAGAAGTCTCGCTTCCCATCGGTCAAAAGGGACATGCTGAAAAAGGTGTCAAAACCAGAAATGCAGGACAGGCCATGGAGAAATGGGAGCCTTGCTACACTGATGGGCGGGATGTAAATTGCCAACAGCCACTCTGGAGAAGTGTACGGTGTGTCCTGAAACATCTAAAAAACACAGCTTAGAGAGCATAGGGCACTTCCACGCATGGGGGGATAAAGTGGGAAAATTGAAAATCAGCAAGACACAAGCACCCCAAAGGTTAGGGCTGCTCTGTTGACAAGGACCTCCACTTCCTTCCACCTTAAATATCCCAGGAAAGCGAAAAATGGATAAAAAAGTTGTGGTCCTTATGTACAATGGAATATCACTCAGCCATGAAATCAATGTCATAAGGCTAGTAGCAGCATGATGAGTGGATTTAGGTAAGACGATTCTAAGTGAAATAAGTCACACAGAAAAGGACACTTCTCATAAGGTGTCACTTATAGAGGGAATGTAAAAACCGTTACACTTGAACTGAATTACAAAACAGAACAGAGTCACACATGCAGAAAACACACTATGGCTGCTTAACGGGAAAGGTGAGGTGGGGTGATACATAAAACAAGAGTTTCAAATTAGCTCAGATACCGTTCCATAAACCCAATATGGAATAGACAAGACCTACTCCTTGCTCAGAGAACTGGACTCAACACGCCCGATTCACCGCACAAGAATATATCTGACTAGTAATAATCTTAAAACCTATGTATTGATATCTCTCTGTTAGTGTGTCAAGTGGGGGTAAAGCGGCCTAAACACAGCCGTGAAAAGCAGCTAAACCCCATTATAAAAATAAATTACTTTTAAAAACCCATGAAACAAAGACACGGAAAGAGAGAGAAATTCTTACACAATTCGTTCAGGGGCTGTGATGCAACCTGGATTGACCATATCTAGACCCACAGCTGGATGAGACATAAGGGTGGACACTCTTGGGGCTGAGAGTTTTGGTGAGGTTGGGTGAGCAAACGCAGACCCTTTAAATTAATACTGCGTGCTACCCATCGCATGGGTCCCAAATCTCCAGGTTCAAGGGCATCTTCCTACATCGAAAACATGCATGAGAAACCCAGAAAATGGTACACCGTGTGATGGGGAAAGGTTTCTAAAACGCACCTCATTTCTCACCTCCTTCTGCTCGGGTTCGCCATTCCAGCCACTTTACTAGCAATCTCCCTACTTGGAGCATCAGCACCTTTAACCTCCTGTTCCGTACAGGTTGCAATTTGTCCTGAGGATGAACGGGAAGACGGGAAACCAATGAGAGACTAGCTCTTGGTGTTGGGACAGTCACAGGTCACTCTATTTTCCCATCAGGAAGAAGAATTAACCACAGGCTCAGCCTGCCCCCCGGAACCAGAACAGGGCCTGAAGCCATCCTGCGCTTTTGCGGCCGGCTCCCAAAAAAGCGACTTGTAAAATGCAGCTTCAGGGCACTGCAATTCACAAACCTGCAGAGTTATAAATGATAACTCTCGTCCACAAATATATTGAGGGAAGGCAAAGAAGAGGATTTGAAATCAAGGCAGAATTGCAGGAAACAGATTTCAGGAGGTAGATTCGAATCGCCTTTAAAGCACATGAAAAGCGGCAAAACGTTGACAATGATGCCCTTGGCCAAAAAGGGCGTATACGTTTTTTCCTGAATATATTCAGGAAAAAACGCATACGCCCTTTTTGGCCAACCAAGCAACCTGGAAAGGCAAATCAGCGCTACAAAGAAGTCTCGCTTCCCATCGGTCAAAAGGGACATGCTGAAAAAAGTGTCAAAACCAGAAATGCAGGACAGGCCATGGAGAAATGGGAGCCTTGCTACACTGATGGGCGGGATGTAAATTGCCAACAGCCACTCTGGAGAAGTGTACGGTGTGTCCTGAAACATCTAAAAAACACAGCTTAGAGAGCATAGGGCACTTCCACGCATGGGGGGATAAAGTGGGAAAATTGAAAATCAGCAAGACACAAGCACCCCAAAGGTTAGGGCTGCTCTGTTGACAAGGACCTCCACTTCCTTCCACCTTAAATATCCCAGGAAAGCGAAAAATGGATAAAAAAGTTGTGGTCCTTATGTACAATGGAATATCACTCAGCCATGAAATCAATGTCATAAGGCTAGTAGCAGCATGATGAGTGGATTTAGGTAAGACGATTCTAAGTGAAATAAGTCACACAGAAAAGGACACTTCTCATAAGGTGTCACTTATAGAGGGAATGTAAAAACCGTTACACTTGAACTGAATTACAAAACAGAACAGAGTCACACATGCAGAAAACACACTATGGCTGCTTAACGGGAAAGGTGAGGTGGGGTGATACATAAAACAAGAGTTTCAAATTAGCTCAGATACCGTTCCATAAACCCAATATGGAATAGACAAGACCTACTCCTTGCTCAGAGAACTGGACTCAACACGCCCGATTCACCGCACAAGAATATATCTGACTAGTAATAATCTTAAAACCTATGTATTGATATCTCTCTGTTAGTGTGTCAAGTGGGTGTAAAGCGGCCTAAACACAGCCGTGAAAAGCAGCTAAACCCCATTATAAAAATAAATTACTTTTAAAAACCCATGAAACAAAGACAGGGAAAGAGAGAGAAATTCTTACACAATTCGTTCAGGGGCTGTGATGCAACCTGGATTGACCATATCTAGACCCACAGCTGGATGAGACATAAGGGTGGACACTCTTGGGGCTGAGAGGTTCGGTGAGGTTGGGTGAGCAAACGCAGACCCTTTAAAGTAATACTGCGTGCTACCCATCGCATGGGTCCCAAATCTCCAGGTTCAAGGGCATCTTCCTACATCGAAAACATGCATGAGAAACCCAGAAGATGGTACACCGTGTGATGGGGAAAGGTTTCTAAAACGCACCTCATTTCTCATCTCCTTGTGCTCGGGTTCGCCATTCCAGCCACTTTACTAGCAATCTCCCTACTTGGAGCATCAGCACCTTTAACCTCCTGTTCCGTACAGGTTGCAATTTGTCCTGAGGATGAACGGGAAGACAGGGAACCAATGAGAGACTAGCTCTTGGTGTTGGGACAGGCACAGGTCACTCTATTTTCCCATCAGGAAGAAGAATTAACCACAGGCTCAGCCTGCCCCCCGGAACCAGAACAGGGCCTGAAGCCATCCTGCGCTTTTGCGGCCGGCTCCCAAAAAACCGACTTGTAAAATGGAGCTTCAGGGCACTGCAATTCACAAACCTGCAGAGTTATAAATGATAACTCTCGTCCACAAATATATTGAGGGAAGGCAAAGAAGAGGATTTGAAATCAAGGCAGAATTGCAGGAAACAGATTTCAGGAGGTAGATTCGAATCGCCTTTAAAGCACATGAAAAGCGGCAAAACTTTGACAATGATGCCCTTGGCCAAAAAGGGCGTATGCGTTTTTTCCTGAATATATTCAGGAAAAAACGCATACGCCCTTTTTGGCCAACCAAGCAACCTGGAAAGGCAAATCAGCGCTACAAAGAAGTCTCGCTTCCCATCGGTCAAAAGGGACATGCTGAAAAAGTTGTCAAAACCAGAAATGCAGGACAGGCCATGGAGAAATGGGAGCCTTGCTACACTGATGGGCGGGATGTAAATTGCCAACAGCCACTCTGGAGAAGTGTACGGTGTGTCCTGAAACATCTAAAAAACACAGCTTAGAGAGCATAGGGCACTTCCACGCATGGGGGGATAAAGTGGGAAAATTGAAAATCAGCAAGACACAAGCACCCGAAAGTTTAGGGCTGCTCTGTTTACAAGGACCTCCACTTCCTTCCACCTTAAATATCCCAGGAAAGCGAAAAATGGATAAAAAAGTTGTGGTCCTTATGTACAATGGAATATCACTCAGCCATGAAATCAATGTCATAAGGCTAGTAGCAGCATGATGAGTGGATTTAGGTAAGACGATTCTAAGTGAAATAAGTCACACAGAAAAGGACACTTCTCATAAGGTGTCACTTATAGAGGGAATGTAAAAACCGTTACACTTGAACTGAATTACAAAACAGAACAGAGTCACACATGCAGAAAACACACTATGGCTGCTTAACGGGAAAGGTGAGGTGGGGTGATACATAAAACAAGAGTTTCAAATTAGCTCAGATACCGTTCCATAAACCCAATATGGAATAGACAAGACCTACTCCTTGCTCAGAGAACTGGACTCAACACGCCCGATTCACCGCACAAGAATATATCTGACTAGTAATAATCTTAAAACCTATGTATTGATATCTCTCTGTTAGTGTGTCAAGTGGGTGTAAAGCGGCCTAAACACAGCCGTGAAAAGCAGCTAAACCCCATTATAAAAATAAATTACTTTTAAAAACCCATGAAACAAAGACAGGGAAAGAGAGAGAAATTCTTACACAATTCGTTCAGGGGCTGTGATGCAACCTGGATTGACCATATCTAGACCCACAGCTGGATGAGACATAAGGGTGGACACTCTTGGGGCTGAGAGGTTCGGTGAGGTTGGGTGAGCAAACGCAGACCCTTTAAAGTAATACTGCGTGCTACCCATCGCATGGGTCCCAAATCTCCAGGTTCAAGGGCATCTTCCTACATCGAAAACATGCATGAGAAACCCAGAAGATGGTACACCGTGTGATGGGGAAAGGTTTCTAAAACGCACCTCATTTCTCATCTCCTTGTGCTCGGGTTCGCCATTCCAGCCACTTTACTAGCAATCTCCCTACTTGGAGCATCAGCACCTTTAACCTCCTGTTCCGTACAGGTTGCAATTTGTCCTGAGGATGAACGGGAAGACGGGGAACCAATGAGAGACTAGCTCTTGGTGTTGGGACAGGCACAGGTCACTCTATTTTCCCATCAGGAAGAAGAATTAACCACAGGCTCAGCCTGCCCCCCGGAACCAGAACAGGGCCTGAAGCCATCCTGCGCTTTTGCGGCCGGCTCCCAAAAAACCGACTTGTAAAATGGAGCTTCAGGGCACTGCAATTCACAAACCTGCAGAGTTATAAATGATAACTCTCGTCCACAAATATATTGAGGGAAGGCAAAGAAGAGGATTTGAAATCAAGGCAGAATTGCAGGAAACAGATTTCAGGAGGTAGATTCGAATCGCCTTTAAAGCACATGAAAAGCGGCAAAACGTTGACAATGATGCCCTTGGCCAAAAAGGGCGTATGCGTTTTTTCCTGAATATATTCAGGAAAAAACGCAAACGCCCTTTTTGGCCAACCAAGCAACCTGGAAAGGCAAATCAGCGTTACAAAGAAGTCTCGCTTCCCATCGGTCAAAAGGGACATGCTGAAAAAGTTGTCAAAACCAGAAATGCAGGACAGGCCATGGAGAAATGGGAGCCTTGCTACACTGATGGGCGGGATGTAAATTGCCAACAGCCACTCTGGAGAAGTGTACGGTGTGTCCTGAAACATCTAAAAAACACAGCTTAGAGAGCATAGGGCACTTCCACGCATGGGGGGATAAAGTGGGAAAATTGAAAATCAGCAAGACACAAGCACGCGAATGTTTAGGGCTGCTCTGTTGACAAGGACCTCCACTTCCTTCCACCTTAAATATCCCAGGAAAGCGAAAAATGGATAAAAAAGTTGTGGTCCTTATGTACAATGGAATATCACTCCGCCATGAAATCAATGTCATAAGGCTAGTAGCAGCATGATGAGTGGATTTAGGTAAGACGATTCTAAGTGAAATAAGTCACACAGAAAAGGACACTTCTCATAAGGTGTCACTTATAGAGGGAATGTAAAAACCGTTACACTTGAACTGAATTACAAAACAGAACAGAGTCACACATGCAGAAAACACACTATGGCTGCTTAACGGGAAAGGTGAGGTGGGGTGATACATAAAACAAGAGTTTCAAATTAGCTCAGATACCGTTCCATAAACCCAATATGGAATAGACAAGACCTACTCCTTGCTCAGAGAACTGGACTCAACACGCCCGATTCACCGCACAAGAATATATCTGACTAGTAATAATCTTAAAACCTATGTATTGATATCTCTCTGTTAGTGTGTCAAGTGGGTGTAAAGCGGCCTAAACACAGCCGTGAAAAGCAGCTAAACCCCATTATAAAAATAAATTACTTTTAAAAACCCATGAAACAAAGACAGGGAAAGAGAGAGAAATTCTTACACAATTCGTTCGGGGGCTGTGATGCAACCTGGATTGACCATATCTAGACCCACAGCTAGATGAGACATAAGGGTGGACACTCTTGGGGCTGAGAGGTTTGGTGAGGTTGGGTGAGCAAACGCAGACCCTTTAAAGTAATACTGCGTGCTACCCATCGCATGGGTCCCAAATCTCCAGGTTCAAGGGCATCTTCCTACATCGAAAACATGCATGAGAAACCCAGAATATGGTACACCGTGTGATGGGGAAAGGTTTCTAAAATGCACCTCATTTCTCATCTCCTTGTGCTCGTGTTCGCCATTCCAGCCACTTTACTAGCAATCTCCCTACTTGGAGCATCAGCACCTTTAACCTCCTGTTCCGTACAGGTTGCAATTTGTCCTGAGGATGAACGGGAAGACGGGGAACCAATGAGAGACTAGCTCTTGGTTTTGGGACAGGCACAGGTCACTCTATTTTCCCATCAGGAAGAAGAATTAACCACAGGCTCAGCCTGCCCCCCGGAACCAGAACAGGGCCTGAAGCCATCCTGCGCTTTTGCGGCCAGCTCCCTAAAAACCGACTTGTAAAATGGAGCTTCAGGGCACTGCAATTCACAAACCTGCAGAGTTATAAATGATAACTCTCGTCCACAAATATATTGAGGGAAGGCAAAGAAGAGGATTTGAAATCAAGGCAGAATTGCAGGAAACAGATTTCAGGAGGTAGATTCGAATCGCCTTTAAAGCACATGAAAAGCGGCAAAACGTTGACAATGATGCCCTTGGCCAAAAAGGGCGTATGCGTTTTTTCCTGAATATATTCAGGAAAAAACGCATACGCCCTTTTTGGCCAACCAAGCAACCTGGAAAGGCAAATCAGCGCTACAAAGAAGTCTCGCTTCCCATCGGTCAAAAGGGACATGCTGAAAAAGTTGTCAAAACCAGAAATGCAGGACAGGCCATGGAGAAATGGGAGCCTTGCTACACTGATGGGCGGGATGTAAATTGCCAACAGCCACTCTGGAGAAGTGTACGGTGTGTCCTGAAACATCTAAAAAACACAGCTTAGAGAGCATAGGGCACTTCCACGCATGGGGGGATAAAGTGGGAAAATTGAAAATCAGCAAGACACAAGCACCCCAAAGTTTAGGGCTGCTCTGTTGACAAGGACCTCCACTTCCTTCCACCTTAAATATCCCAGGAAAGCGAAAAATGGATAAAAAAGTTGTGGTCCTTATGTACAATGGAATATCACTCAGCCATGAAATCAATTTCATAAGGCTAGTAGCAGCATGATGAGTGGATTTAGGTAAGACGATTCTAAGTGAAATAAGTCACACAGAAAAGGACACTTCTCATAAGGTGTCACTTATAGAGGGAATGTAAAAACCGTTACACTTGAACTGAATTACAAAACAGAACAGAGTCACACATGCAGAAAACACACTATGGCTGCTTAACGGGAAAGGTGAGGTGGGGTGATACATAAAACAAGAGTTTCAAATTAGCTCAGATACCGTTCCATAAACCCAATATGGAATAGACAAGACCTACTCCTTGCTCAGAGAACTGGACTCAACACGCCCGATTCACCGCACAAGAATATATCTGACTAGTAATAATCTTAAAACCTATGTATTGATATCTCTCTGTTAGTGTGTCAAGTGGGGGTAAAGCGGCCTAAACACAGCCGTGAAAAGCAGCTAAACCCCATTATAAAAATAAATTACTTTTAAAAACCCATGAAACAAAGACAGGGAAAGAGAGAGAAATTCTTACACAATTCGTTCAGGGGCTGTGATGCAACCTGGATTGACCATATCTAGACCCACAGCTGGATGAGACATAAGGGTGGACACTCTTGGGGCTGAGAGTTTTGGTGAGGTTGGGTGAGCAAACGCAGACCCTTTAAATTAATACTGCGTGCTACCCATCGCATGGGTCCCAAATCTCCAGGTTCAAGGGCATCTTCCTACATCGAAAACATGCATGAGAAACCCAGAAGATGGTACACCGTGTGATGGGGAAAGGTTTCTAAAACGCACCTCATTTCTCACCTCCTTGTGCTCGGGTTCGCCATTCCAGCCACTTTACTAGCAATCTCCCTACTTGGAGCATCAGCACCTTTAACCTCCTGTTCCGTACAGGTTGCAATTTGTCCTGAGGATGAACGGGAAGACGGGAAACCAATGAGAGACTAGCTCTTGGTGTTGGGACAGTCACAGGTCACTCTATTTTCCCATCAGGAAGAAGAATTAACCACAGGCTCAGCCTGCCCCCCGGAACCAGAACAGGGCCTGAAGCCATCCTGCGCTTTTGCGGCCGGCTCCCAAAAAAGCGACTTGTAAAATGCAGCTTCAGGGCACTGCAATTCACAAACCTGCAGAGTTATAAATGATAACTCTCGTCCACAAATATATTGAGGGAAGGCAAAGAAGAGGATTTGAAATCAAGGCAGAATTGCAGGAAACAGATTTCAGGAGGTAGATTCGAATCGCCTTTAAAGCACATGAAAAGCGGCAAAACGTTGACAATGATGCCCTTGGCCAAAAAGGGCGTATACGTTTTTTCCTGAATATATTCAGGAAAAAACGCATACGCCCTTTTTGGCCAACCAAGCAACCTGGAAAGGCAAATCAGCGCTACAAAGAAGTCTCGCTTCCCATCGGTCAAAAGGGACATGCTGAAAAAAGTGTCAAAACCAGAAATGCAGGACAGGCCATGGAGAAATGGGAGCCTTGCTACACTGATGGGCGGGATGTAAATTGCCAACAGCCACTCTGGAGAAGTGTACGGTGTGTCCTGAAACATCTAAAAAACACAGCTTAGAGAGCATTGGGCACTTCCACACATGGGGGGATAAAGTGGGAAAATTGAAAATCAGCAAGACACAAGCACCCCAAAGTTTAGGGCTGCTCTGTTGACAAGGACCTCCACTTCATTCCACCTTAAATATCCCAGGAAAGCGAAAAATGGATAAAAAAGTTGTGGTCCTTATGTACAATGGAATATCACTCAGCCATGAAATCAATGTCATAAGGCTAGTAGCAGCATGATGAGTGGATTTAGGTAAGACGATTCTAAGTGAAATAAGTCACACAGAAAAGGACACTTCTCATAAGGTGTCACTTATAGAGGGAATGTAAAAACCGTTACACTTGAACTGAATTACAAAACAGAACAGAGTCACACATGCAGAAAACACACTATGGCTGCTTAACGGGAAAGGTGAGGTGGGGTGATACATAAAACAAGAGTTTCAAATTAGCTCAGATACCGTTCCATAAACCCAATATGGAATAGACAAGACCTACTCCTTGCTCAGAGAACTGGACTCAACACGCCCGATTCACCGCACAAGAATATATCTGACTAGTAATAATCTTAAAACCTATGTATTGATATCTCTCTGTTAGTGTGTCAAGTGGGGGTAAAGCGGCCTAAACACAGCCGTGAAAAGCAGCTAAACCCCATTATAAAAATAAATTACTTTTAAAAACCCATGAAACAAAGACAGGGAAAGAGAGAGAAATTCTTACACAATTCGTTCAGGGGCTGTGATGCAACCTGGATTGACCATATCTAGACCCACAGCTGGATGAGACATAAGGGTGGACACTCTTGGGGCTGAGAGTTTTGGTGAGGTTGGGTGAGCAAACGCAGACCCTTTAAATTAATACTGCGTGCTACCCATCGCATGGGTCCCAAATCTCCAGGTTCAAGGGCATCTTCCTACATCGAAAACATGCATGAGAAACCCAGAAGATGGTACACCGTGTGATGGGGAAAGGTTTCTAAAACGCACCTCATTTCTCATCTCCTTGTGCTCGGGTTCGCCATTCCAGCCACTTTACTAGCAATCTCCCTACTTGGAGCATCAGCACCTTTAACCTCCTGTTCCGTACAGGTTGCAATTTGTCCTGAGGATGAACGGGAAGACGGGAAACCAATGAGAGACTAGCTCTTGGTGTTGGGACAGGCACAGGTCACTCTATTTTCCCATCAGGAAGAAGAATTAACCACAGGCTCAGCCTGCACCCCGGAACCAGAACAGGGCCTGAAGCCATCCTGCGCTTTTGCGGCCGGATCCCAAAAAAGCGACTTGTAAAATGCAGCTTCAGGGCACTGCAATTCACAAACCTTCAGAGTTATAAATGATAACTCTCGTCCACAAATATATTGAGGGAAGGCAAAGAAGAGGATTTGAAATCAAGGCAGAATTGCAGGAAACAGATTTCAGGAGGTAGATTCGAATCGCCTTTAAAGCACATGAAAAGCGGCAAAACGTTGACAATGATGCCCTTGGCCAAAAAGGGCGTATGCGTTTTTTCCTGAATATATTCAGGAAAAAACGCATACGCCCTTTTTGGCCAACCAAGCAACCTGGAAAGGCAAATCAGCGCTACAAAGAAGTCTCGCTTCCCATCGGTCAAAAGGGCCATGCTGAAAAAAGTGTCAAAACCAGAAATGCAGGACAGGCCATGGAGAAATGGGAGCCTTGCTACACTGATGGGCGGGATGTAAATTGCCAACAGCCACTCTGGAGAAGTGTACGGTGTGTCCTGAAACATCTAAAAAACACAGCTTAGAGAGCATAGGGCACTTCCACACATGGGGGGATAAAGTGGGAAAATTGAAAATCAGCAAGACACAAGCACCCCAAAGTTTAGGGCTGCTCTGTTGACAAGGACCTCCACTTCATTCCACCTTAAATATCCCAGGAAAGCGAAAAATGGATAAAAAAGTTGTGGTCCTTATGTACAATGGAATATCACTCAGCCATGAAATCAATGTCATAAGGCTAGTAGCAGCATGATGAGTGGATTTAGGTAAGACGATTCTAAGTGAAATAAGTCACACAGAAAAGGACACTTCTCATAAGGTGTCACTTATAGAGGGAATGTAAAAACCGTTACACTTGAACTGAATTACAAAACAGAACAGAGTCACACATGCAGAAAACACACTATGGCTGCTTAACGGGAAAGGTGAGGTGGGGTGATACATAAAACAAGAGTTTCAAATTAGCTCAGATACCGTTCCATAAACCCAATATGGAATAGACAAGACCTACTCCTTGCTCAGAGAACTGGACTCAACACGCCCGATTCACCGCACAAGAATATATCTGACTAGTAATAATCTTAAAACCTATGTATTGATATCTCTCTGTTAGTGTGTCAAGTGGGTGTAAAGCGGCCTAAACACAGCCGTGAAAAGCAGCTAAACCCCATTATAAAAATAAATTACTTTTAAAAACCCATGAAACAAAGACAGGGAAAGAGAGAGAAATTCTTACACAATTCGTTCAGGGGCTGTGATGCAACCTGGATTGACCATATCTAGACCCAGAGCTGGATGAGACATAAGGGTGTACACTCTTGGGGCTGAGAGGTTTGGTGAGGTTGGGTGAGCAAACGCAGACCCTTTAAAGTAATACTGCGTGCTACCCATCGCATGGGTCCCAAATCTCCAGGTTCAAGGGCATCTTCCTACATCGAAAACATGCATGAGAAACCCAGAAGATGGTACACCGTGTGATGGGGAAAGGTTTCTAAAACGCACCTCATTTCTCACCTCCTTGTGCTCGTGTTCGCCATTCCAGCCACTTTACTAGCAATCTCCCTACTTGGAGCATCAGCACCTTTAACCTCCTGTTCTGTACAGGTTGCAATTTGTCCTGAGGATGAACGGGAAGACGGGGAACCAATGAGAGACTAGCTCTTGGTGTTGGGACAGGCACAGGTCACTCTATTTTCCCATCAGGAAGAAGAATTAACCACAGGCTCAGCCTGCCCCCCTGAACCAGAACAGGGCCTGAAGCCATCCTGCGCTTTTGCGGCCGGCTCCCAAAAAAGCGACTTGTAAAATGGAGCTTCAGGGCACTGCAATTCACAAACCTGCAGAGTTATAAATGATAACTCTCGTCCACAAATATATTGAGGGAAGGCAAAGAAGAGGATTTGAAATCAAGGCAGAATTGCAGGAAACAGATTTCAGGAGGTAGATTCGAATCGCCTTTAAAGCACATGAAAAGCGGCAAAACGTTGACAATGATGCCCTTGGCCAAAAAGGGCGTATGCGTTTTTTCCTGAATATATTCAGGAAAAAACGCATACGCCCTTTTTGGCCAACCAAGCAACCTGGAAAGGCAAATCAGCGCTACAAAGAAGTCTCGCTTCCCATCGGTCAAAAGGGCCATGCTGAAAAAAGTGTCAAAACCAGAAATGAAGGACAGGCCATGGAGAAATGGGAGCCTTGCTACACTGATGGGCGGGATGTAAATTGCCAACAGCCACTCTGGAGAAGTGTACGGTGTGTCCTGAAACATCTAAAAAACACAGCTTAGAGAGCATAGGGCACTTCCACACATGGGGGGATAAAGTGGGAAAATTGAAAATCAGCAAGACACAAGCACCCCAAAGTTTAGGGCTGCTCTGTTGACAAGGACCTCCACTTCATTCCACCTTAAATATCCCAGGAAAGCGAAAAATGGATAAAAAATTTGTGGTCCTTATGTACAATGGAATATCACTCAGCCATGAAATCAATGTCATAAGGCTAGTAGCAGCATGATGAGTGGATTTAGGTAAGACGATTCTAAGTGAAATAAGTCACACAGAAAAGGACACTTCTCATAAGGTGTCACTTATAGAGGGAATGTAAAAACCGTTACACTTGAACTGAATTACAAAACAGAACAGAGTCACACATGCAGAAAACACACTATGGCTGCTTAACGGGAAAGGTGAGGTGGGGTGATACATAAAACAAGAGTTTCAAATTAGCTCAGATACCGTTCCATAAACCCAATATGGAATAGACAAGACCTACTCCTTGCTCAGAGAACTGGACTCAACACGCCCGATTCACCGCACAAGAATATATCTGACTAGTAATAATCTTAAAACCTATGTATTGATATCTCTCTGTTAGTGTGTCAAGTGGGTGTAAAGCGGCCTAAACACAGCCGTGAAAAGCAGCTAAACCCCATTATAAAAATAAATTACTTTTAAAAACCCATGAAACAAAGACAGGGAAAGAGAGAGAAATTCTTACACAATTCGTTCAGGGGCTGTGATGCAACCTGGATTGACCATATCTAGACCCACAGCTGGATGAGACATAAGGGTGGACACTCTTGGGGCTGAGAGGTTTGGTGAGGTTGGGTGAGCAAACGCAGACCCTTTAAAGTAATACTGCGTGCTACCCATCGCATGGGTCCCAAATCTCCAGGTTCAAGGGCATCTTCCTACATCGAAAACATGCATGAGAAACCCAGAAGATGGTACACCGTGTGACGGGGAAAGGTTTCTAAAACGCACCTCATTTCTCACCTCCTTGTGCTCGTGTTCGCCATTCCAGCCACTTTACTAGCAATCTCCCTACTTGGAGCATCAGCACCTTTAACCTCCTGTTCCGTACAGGTTGCAATTTGTCCTGAGGATGAACGGGAAGACGGGGAACCAATGAGAGACTAGCTCTTGGTGTTGGGACAGGCACAGGTCACTCTATTTTCCCATCAGGAAGAAGAATTAACCACAGGCTCAGCCTGCCCCCCTGAACCAGAACAGGGCCTGAAGCCATCCTGCGCTTTTGCGGCCGGCTCCCAAAAAAGCGACTTGTAAAATGGAGCTTCAGGGCACTGCAATTCACAAACCTGCAGAGTTATAAATGATAACTCTCGTCCACAAATATATTGAGGGAAGGCAAAGAAGAGGATTTGAAATCAAGGCAGAATTGCAGGAAACAGATTTCAGGAGGTAGATTCGAATCGCCTTTAAAGCACATGAAAAGCGGCAAAACGTTGACAATGATGCCCTTGGCCAAAAAGGGCGTATGCGTTTTTTCCTGAATATATTCAGGAAAAAACGCATACGCCCTTTTTGGCCAACCAAGCAACCTGGAAAGGCAAATCAGCGCTACAAAGAAGTCTCGCTTCCCATCGGTCAAAAGGGACATGCTGAAAAAAGTGTCAAAACCAGAAATGCAGGACAGGCCATGGAGAAATGGGAGCCTTGCTACACTGATGGGCGGGATGTAAATTGCCAACAGCCACTCTGGAGAAGTGTACGGTGTGTCCTGAAACATCTAAAAAACACAGCTTAGAGAGCATAGGGCACTTCCACACATGGGGGGATAAAGTGGGAAAATTGAAAATCAGCAAGACACAAGCACCCCAAAGTTTAGGGCTGCTCTGTTGACAAGGACCTCCAATTCATTCCACCTTAAATATCCCAGGAAAGCGAAAAATGGATAAAAAAGTTGTGGTCCTTATGTACAATGGAATATCACTCAGCCATGAAATCAATGTCATAAGGCTAGTAGCAGCATGATGAGTGGATTTAGGTAAGACGATTCTAAGTGAAATAAGTCACACAGAAAAGGACACTTCTCATAAGGTGTCACTTATAGAGGGAATGTAAAAACCGTTACACTTGAACTGAATTACAAAACAGAACAGAGTCACACATGCAGAAAACACACTATGGCTGCTTAACGGGAAAGGTGAGGTGGGGTGATACATAAAACAAGAGTTTCAAATTAGCTCAGATACCGTTCCATAAACCCAATATGGAATAGACAAGACCTACTCCTTGCTCAGAGAACTGGACTCAACACGCCCGATTCACCGCACAAGAATATATCTGACTAGTAATAATCTTAAAACCTATGTATTGATATCTCTCTGTTAGTGTGTCAAGTGTGTGTAAGGCGGCATAAACACAGCCGTGAAAAGCAGCTAAACCCCATTATAAAAATAAATTACTTTTAAAAACCCATGAAACAAAGACAGGGAAAGAGAGAGAAATTCTTACACAATTCGTTCAGGGGCTGTGATGCAACCTGGATTGACCATATCTAGACCCACAGCTGGATGAGACATAAGGGTGGACACTCTTGGGGCTGAGAGGTTTGGTGAGGTTGGGTGAGCAAACGCAGACCCTTTAAAGTAATACTGCGTGCTACCCATCGCATGGGTCCCAAATCTCCAGGTTCAAGGGCATCTTCCTACATCGAAAACATGCATGAGAAACCCAGAAGATGGTACACCGTGTGATGGGGAAAGGTTTCTAAAACGCACCGCATTTCTCATCTCCTTGTGCTCGGGTTCGCCATTCCAGCCACTTTACTAGCAATCTCCCTACTTGGAGCATCAGCACCTTTAACCTCCTGTTCCGTACAGGTTGCAATTTGTCCTGAGGATGAACGGGAAGACGGGGAACCAATGAGAGACTAGCTCTTGGTGTTGGGACAGGCACAGGTCACTCAATTTTCCCATCAGGAAGAAGAATTAACCACAGGCTCAGCCTGCCCCCCGGAACCAGAACAGGGCCTGAAGCCATCCTGCGCTTTTGCGGCCGACTCCCAAAAAAGCGACTTGTAAAATGGAGCTTCAGGGCACTGCAATTCACAAACCTGCAGAATTATAAATGATAACTCTCGTCCACAAATATATTGAGGGAAGGCAAAGAAGAGGATTTGAAATCAAGGCAGAATTGCAGGAAACAGATTTCAGGAGGTAGATTCGAATCGCCTTTAAAGCACATGAAAAGCGGCAAAACGTTGACAATGATGCCCTTGGCCAAAAAGGGCGTATGCGTTTTTTCCTGAATATATTCAGGAAAAAACGCATACGCCCTTTTTGGCCAACCAAGCAACCTGGAAAGGCAAATCAGCGCTACAAAGAAGTCTCGCTTCCCATCGGTCAAAAGGGACATGCTGAAAAAGGTGTCAAAACCAGAAATGCAGGACAGGCCATGGAGAAATGGGAGCCTTGCTACACTGATGGGCGGGATGTAAATTGCCAACAGCCACTCTGGAGAAGTGTACGGTGTGTCCTGAAACATCTAAAAAACACAGCTTAGAGAGCATAGGGCACTTCTACGCATGGGGGGATAAAGTGGGAAAATTGAAAATCAGCAAGACACAAGCACCCCAAAGTTTAGGGCTGCTCTGTTGACAAGGACCTCCACTTCCTTCCACCTTAAATATCCCAGGAAAGCGAAAAATGGATAAAAAAGTTGTGGTCCTTATGTACAATGGAATATCACTCAGCCATGAAATCAATGTCATAAGGCTAGTAGCAGCATGATGAGTGGATTTAGGTAAGACGATTCTAAGTGAAATAAGTCACACAGAAAAGGACACTTCTCATAAGGTGTCACTTATAGAGGGAATGTAAAAATCGTTACACTTGAACTGAATTACAAAACAGAACAGAGTCACACATGCAGAAAACACACTATGGCTGCTTAACGGGAAAGGTGAGGTGGGGTGATACATAAAACAAGAGTTTCAAATTAGCTCAGGTACCGTTCCATAAACCCAATATGGAATAGACAAGACCTACTCCTTGCTCAGAGAACTGGACTCAACACGCCCGATTCACCGCACAAGAATATATCTGACTAGTAATAATCTTAAAACCTATGTATTGATATCTCTCTGTTAGTGTGTCAAGTGGGTGTAAAGCGGCCTAAACACAGCCGTGAAAAGCAGCTAAACCCCATTATAAAAATAAATTACTTTTAAAAACCCATGAAACAAAGACAGGGAAAGAGAGAGAAATTCTTACACAATTCGTTCGGGGGCTGTGATGCAACCTGGATTGACCATATCTAGACCCACAGCTGGATGAGACATAAGGGTGGACACTCTTGGGGCTGAGAGGTTTGGTGAGGTTGGGTGAGCAAACGCAGACCCTTTAAAGTAATACTGCGTGCTACCCATCGCATGGGTCCCAAATCTCCAGGTTCAAGGGCATCTTCCTACATCGAAAACATGCATGAGAAACCCAGAAGATGGTACACCGTGTGATGGGGAAAGGTTTCTAAAACGCACCTCATTTCTCACCTCCTTGTGCTCGTGTTCTCCATTCCAGCCACTTTACTAGCAATCTCCCTACTTGGAGCATCAGCACCTTTAACCTCCTGTTCCGTACAGGTTGCAATTTGTCCTGAGGATGAACGGGAAGACGGGAAACCAATGAGAGACTAGCTCTTGGTGTTGGGACAGGCACAGGTCACTCTATTTTCCCATTAGGAAGAAGAATTAACCACAGGCTCAGCCTGCCCCCCGGAACCAGAACAGGGCCTGAAGCCATCCTGAGCTTTTGCGGCCGGCTCCCAAAAAAGCGACTTGTAAAATGCAGCTTCAGGGCACTGCAATTCACAAACCTGCAGAGTTATAAATGATAACTCTCGTCCACAAATATATTGAGGGAAGGCAAAGAAGAGGATTTGAAATCAAGGCAGAATTGCAGGAAACAGATTTCAGGAGGTAGATTCGAGTCGCCTTTAAAGCACATGAAAAGCGGCAAAACGTTGACAATGATGCCCTTGGCCAAAAAGGGCGTATGCGTTTTTTCCTGAATATATTCAGGAAAAAACGCATACGCCCTTTTTGGCCAACCAAGCAACCTGGAAAGGCAAATCAGCGCTACAAAGAAGTCTCGCTTCCCATCGGTCAAAAGGGACATGCTGAAAAAAGTGTCTAAACCAGAAATGCAGGACAGGCCATGGAGAAATGGGAGCCTTGCTACACTGATGGGCGGGATGTAAATTGCCAACAGCCACTCTGGAGAAGTGTACGGTGTGTCCTGAAACATCTAAAAAACACAGCTTAGAGAGCATAGGGCACTTCCACGCATGGGGGGATAAAGTGGGAAAATTGAAAATCAGCAAGACACAAGCACCCCAAAGTTTAGGGCTGCTCTGTTGACAAGGACCTCCACTTCCTTCCACCTTAAATATCCCAGGAAAGCGAAAAATGGATAAAAAAGTTGTGGTCCTTATGTACAATGGAATATCACTCAGCCATGAAATCAATGTCATAAGGCTAGTAGCAGCATGATGAGTGGATTTAGGTAAGACGATTCTAAGTGAAATAAGTCACACAGAAAAGGACACTTCTCATAAGGTGTCACTTATAGAGGGAATGTAAAAACCGTTACACTTGAACTGAATTACAAAACAGAACAGAGTCACACATGCAGAAAACACACTATGGCTGCTTAACGGGAAAGGTGAGGTGGGGTGATACATAAAACAAGAGTTTCAAATTAGCTCAGATACCGTTCCATAAACCCAATATGGAATAGACAAGACCTACTCCTTGCTCAGAGAACTGGACTCAACACGCCCGATTCACCGCACAAGAATATATCTGACTAGTAATAATCTTAAAACCTATGTATTGATATCTCTCTGTTAGTGTGTCAAGTGGGTGTAAAGCGGCCTAAACACAGCCGTGAAAAGCAGCTAAACCCCATTATAAAAATAAATTACTTTTAAAAACCCATGAAACAAAGACAGGGAAAGAGAGAGAAATTCTTACACAATTCGTTCAGGGGCTGTGATGCAACCTGGATTGACCATATCTAGACCCACAGCTGGATGAGACATAAGGGTGGACACTCTTGGGGCTGAGAGGTTTGGTGAGGTTGGGTGAGCAAACGCAGACCCTTTAAAGTAATACTGCGTGCTACCCATCGCATGGGTCCCAAATCTCCAGGTTCAAGGGCATCTTCCTACATCGAAAACATGCATGAGAAACCCAGAAGATGGTACACCGTGTGATGGGGAAAGGTTTCTAAAACGCACCTCATTTCTCACCTCCTTGTGCTCGGGTTCGCCATTCCAGCCACTTTACTAGCAATCTCCCTACTTGGAGCATCAGCACCTTTAACCTCCTTTTCCGTACAGGTTGCAATTTGTCCTGAGGATGAACCGGAAGACGGGGAACCAATGAGAGACTAGCTCTTGGTGTTGGGACAGGCACAGGTCACTCTATTTTCCCATCAGGAAGAAGAATTAACCACAGGCTCAGCCTGCCCCCCGGAACCAGAACAGGGCCTGAAGCCATCCTGCGCTTTTGCGGCCGGCTCCCAAAAAAGCGACTTGTAAAATGGAGCTTCAGGGCACTGCAATTCACAAACCTGCAGAGTTATAAATGATAACTCTCGTCCACAAATATATTGAGGGAAGGCAAAGAAGAGGATTTGAAATCAAGGCAGAATTGCAGGAAACAGATTTCAGGAGGTAGATTCGAATCGCCTTTAAAGCACATGAAAAGCGGCAAAACGTTGACAATGATGCCCTTGGCCAAAAAGGGCGTATGCGTTTTTTCCTGAATATATTCAGGAAAAAACGCATACGCCCTTTTTGGCCAACCAAGCAACCTGGAAAGGCAAATCAGCGCTACAAAGAAGTCTCGCTTCCCATCGGTCAAAAGGGACATGCTGAAAAAGTTGTCAAAACCAGAAATGCAGGACAGGCCATGGAGAAATGGGAGCCTTGCTACACTGATGGGCGGGATGTAAATTGTCAACAGCCACTCTGGAGAAGTGTACGGTGTGTCCTGAAACATCTAAAAAACACAGCTTAGAGAGCATAGGGCACTTCCACGCATGGAGGGATAAAGTGGGAAAATTGAAAATCAGCAAGACACAAGCACCCCAAAGGTTAGGGCTGCTCTGTTGACAAGGACCTCCACTTCCTTCCACCTTAAATATCCCAGGAAAGCGAAAAATGGATAAAAAAGTTGTGGTCCTTATGTACAATGGAATATCACTCAGCCATGAAATCAATGTCATAAGGCTAGTAGCAGCATGATGAGTGGATTTAGGTAAGACGATTCTAAGTGAAATAAGTCACACAGAAAAGGACACTTCTCATAAGGTGTCACTTATAGAGGGAATGTAAAAACCGTTACACTTGAACTGAATTACAAAACAGAACAGAGTCACACATGCAGAAAACACACTATGGCTGCTTAACGGGAAAGGTGAGGTGGGGTGATACATAAAACAAGAGTTTCAAATTAGCTCAGATACCGTTCCATAAACCCAATATGGAATAGACAAGACCTACTCCTTGCTCAGAGAACTGGACTCAACACGCCCGATTCACCGCACAAGAATATATCTGACTAGTAATAATCTTAAAACCTATGTATTGATATCTCTCTGTTAGTGTGTCAAGTGGGTGTAAGGCGGCATAAACACAGCCGTGAAAAGCAGCTAAACTCCATTATAAAAATAAATTACTTTTAAAAACCCATGAAACAAAGACAGGGAAAGAGAGAGAAATTCTTACACAATTCGTTCAGGGGCTGTGATGCAACCTGCATTGACCATATCTAGACCCACAGCTGGATGAGACATAAGGGTGGACACTCTTGGGGCTGAGAGGTTTGGTGAGGTTGGGTGAGCAAATGCAGACCCTTTAAAGTAATACTGCGTGCTACCCATCGCATGGGTCCCAAATCTCCAGGTTCAAGGGCATCTTCCTACATCGAAAACATGCATGAGAAACCCAGAAGATGGTACACCGTGTGATGGGGAAAGGTTTCTAAAACGCACCTCATTTCTCACCTCCTTGTGCTCGGGTTCGCCATTCCAGCCACTTTACTAGCAATCTCCCTACTTGGAGCATCAGCACCTTTAACCTCCTGTTCCGTACAGGTTGCAATTTGTCCTGAGGATGAACGGGAAGACGGGGAACCAATGAGAGACTAGCTCTTGGTGTTGGGACAGGCACAGGTCACTCTATTTTCCCATCAGGAAGAAGAATTAACCACAGGCTTAGCCTGCCCCCCGGAACCAGAACAGGGCCTGAAGCCATCCTGCGCTTTTGCGGCCGGCTCCCAAAAAAGCGACTTGTAAAATGGAGCTTCAGGGCACTGCAATTCACAAACCTGCAGAGTTATAAATGATAACTCTCGTCCACAAATATATTGAGGGAAGGCAAAGAAGAGGATTTGAAATCAAGGCAGAATTGCAGGAAACAGATTTCAGGAGGTAGATTCGAATCGCCTTTAAAGCACATGAAAAGCGGCAAAACGTTGACAATGATGCCCTTGGCCAAAAAGGGCGTATGCGTTTTTTCCTGAATATATTCAGGAAAAAACGCATACGCCCTTTTTGGCCAACCAAGCAACCTGGAAAGGCAAATCAGCGCTACAAAGAAGTCTCGCTTCCCATCGGTCAAAAGGGACATGCTGAAAAAGGTGTCAAAACCAGAAATGCAGGACAGGCCATGGAGAAATGGGAGCCTTGCTACACTGATGGGCGGGATGTAAATTGCCAACAGCCACTCTGGAGAAGTGAACGGTGTGTCCTGAAACATCTAAAAAACACAGCTTAGAGAGCATAGGGCACTTCCACGTATAGGGGGATAAAGTGGGAAAATTGAAAATCAGCAAGACACAAGCACCCCAAAGTTTAGGGCTGCTCTGTTGACAAGGACCTCCACTTCCTTCCACCTTAAATATCCCAGGAAAGCGAAAAATGGATAAAAATGTTGTGGTCCTTATGTACAATGGAATATCACTCAGCCATGAAATCAATGTCATAAGGCTAGTAGCAGCATGATGAGTGGATTTAGGTAAGACGATTCTAAGTGAAATAAGTCACACAGAAAAGGACACTTCTCATAAGGTGTCACTTATAGAGGGAATGTAAAAACCGTTACACTTGAACTGAATTACAAAACAGAACAGAGTCACACATGCAGAAAACACACTATGGCTGCTTAACGGGAAAGGTGAGGTGGGGTGATACATAAAACAAGAGTTTCAAATTAGCTCAGATACCGTTCCATAAACCCAATATGGAATAGACAAGACCTACTCCTTGCTCAGAGAACTGGACTCAACACGCCCGATTCACCGCACAAGAATATATCTGACTAGTAATAATCTTAAAACCTATGTATTGATATCTCTCTGTTAGTGTGTCAAGTGGGTGTAAAGCGGCCTAAACACAGCCGTGAAAAGCAGCTAAACCCCATTATAAAAATAAATTACTTTTAAAAACCCATGAAACAAAGACAGGGAAAGAGAGAGAAATTCTTACACAATTCATTCAGGGGCTGTGATGCAACCTGGATTGACCATATCTAGACCCACAGCTGGATGAGACATAAGGGTGGACACTCTTGGGGCTGAGAGTTTTGGTGAGGTTGGGTGAGCAAACGCAGACCCTTTAAAGTAATACTGCGTGCTACCCATCGCATGGGTCCCAAATCTCCAGGTTCAAGGGCATCTTCCTACATCGAAAACATGCATGAGAAACCCAGAAGATGGTACACCGTGTGATGGGGAAAGGTTTCTAAAACGCACCTCATTTCTCACCTCCTTGTGCTCGGGTTCGCCATTCCAGCCACTTTACTAGCAATCTCCCTACTTGGAGCATCAGCACCTTTAACCTCCTGTTCCGTACAGGTTGCAATTTGTCCTGAGGATGAACGGGAAGACGGGGAACCAATGAGAGACTAGCTCTTGGTGTTGGGACAGGCACAGGTCACTCTATTTTCCCATCAGGAAGAAGAATTAACCACAGGCTTAGCCTGCCCCCCGGAACCAGAACAGGGCCTGAAGCCATCCTGCGCTTTTGCGGCCGGCTCCCAAAAAAGCGACTTGTAAAATGGAGCTTCAGGGCACTGCAATTCACAAACCTGCAGAGTTATAAATGATAACTCTCGTCCACAAATATATTGAGGGAAGGCAAAGAAGAGGATTTGAAATCAAGGCAGAATTGCAGGAAACAGATTTCAGGAGGTAGATTCGAATCGCCTTTAAAGCACATGAAAAGCGGCAAAACGTTGACAATGATGCCCTTGGCCAAAAAGGGCGTATGCGTTTTTTCCTGAATATATTCAGGAGAAAACGCATACGCCCTTTTTGGCCAACCAAGCAACCTGGAAAGGCAAATCAGCGCTACAAAGAAGTCTCGCTTCCCATCGGTCAAAAGGGACATGCTGAAAAAGGTGTCAAAACCAGAAATGCAGGACAGGCCATGGAGAAATGGGAGCCTTGCTACACTGATGGGCGGGATGTAAATTGCCAACAGCCACTCTGGAGAAGTGAACGGTGTGTCCTGAAACATCTAAAAAACACAGCTTAGAGAGCATAGGGCACTTCCACGTATAGGGGGATAAAGTGGGAAAATTGAAAATCAGCAAGACACAAGCACCCCAAAGTTTAGGGCTGCTCTGTTGACAAGGACCTCCACTTCCTTCCACCTTAAATATCCCAGGAAAGCGAAAAATGGATAAAAATGTTGTGGTCCTTATGTACAATGGAATATCACTCAGCCATGAAATCAATGTCATAAGGCTAGTAGCAGCATGATGAGTGGATTTAGGTAAGACGATTCTAAGTGAAATAAGTCACACAGAAAAGGACACTTCTCATAAGGTGTCACTTATAGAGGGAATGTAAAAACCGTTACACTTGAACTGAATTACAAAACAGAACAGAGTCACACATGCAGAAAACACACTATGGCTGCTTAACGGGAAAGGTGAGGTGGGGTGATACATAAAACAAGAGTTTCAAATTAGCTCAGATACCGTTCCATAAACCCAATATGGAATAGACAAGACCTACTCCTTGCTCAGAGAACTGGACTCAACACGCCCGATTCACCGCACAAGAATATATCTGACTAGTAATAATCTTAAAACCTATGTATTGATATCTCTCTGTTAGTGTGTCAAGTGGGTGTAAGGCGGCCTAAACACAGCCGTGAAAAGCAGCTAAACCCCATTATAAAAATAAATTACTTTTAAAAACCCATGAAACAAAGACAGGGAAAGAGAGAGAAATTCTTACACAATTCGTTCAGGGGCTGTGATGCAACCTGGATTGACCATATCTAGACCCACAGCTGGATGAGACATAAGGGTGGACACTCTTGGGGCTGAGAGTTGTGGTGAGGTTGGGTGAGCAAACGCAGACCCTTTAAAGTAATACTGCGTGCTACCCATCGCATGGGTCCCAAATCTCCAGGTTCAAGGGCATCTTCCTACATCGAAAACATGCATGAGAAACCCAGAAGATGGTACACCGTGTGATGGGGAAAGGTTTCTAAAACGCACCTCATTTCTCACCTCCTTGTGCTCGTGTTCTCCATTCCAGCCACTTTACTAGCAATCTCCCTACTTGGAGCATCAGCACCTTTAACCTCCTGTTCCGTACAGGTTGCAATTTGTCCTGAGGATGAACGGGAAGACGGGAAACCAATGAGAGACTAGCTCTTGGTGTTGGGACAGGCACAGGTCACTCTATTTTCCCATTAGGAAGAAGAATTAACCACAGGCTCAGCCTGCCCCCCGGAACCAGAACAGGGCCTGAAGCCATCCTGAGCTTTTGCGGCCGGCTCCCAAAAAAGCGACTTGTAAAATGCAGCTTCAGGGCACTGCAATTCACAAACCTGCAGAGTTATAAATGATAACTCTCGTCCACAAATATATTGAGGGAAGGCAAAGAAGAGGATTTGAAATCAAGGCAGAATTGCAGGAAACAGATTTCAGGAGGTAGATTCGAGTCGCCTTTAAAGCACATGAAAAGCGGCAAAACGTTGACAATGATGCCCTTGGCCAAAAAGGGCGTATGCGTTTTTTCCTGAATATATTCAGGAAAAAACGCATACGCCCTTTTTGGCCAACCAAGCAACCTGGAAAGGCAAATCAGCGCTACAAAGAAGTCTCGCTTCCCATCGGTCAAAAGGGACATGCTGAAAAAAGTGTCTAAACCAGAAATGCAGGACAGGCCATGGAGAAATGGGAGCCTTGCTACACTGATGGGCGGGATGTAAATTGCCAACAGCCACTCTGGAGAAGTGTACGGTGTGTCCTGAAACATCTAAAAAACACAGCTTAGAGAGCATAGGGCACTTCCACGCATGGGGGGATAAAGTGGGAAAATTGAAAATCAGCAAGACACAAGCACCCCAAAGTTTAGGGCTGCTCTGTTGACAAGGACCTCCACTTCCTTCCACCTTAAATATCCCAGGAAAGCGAAAAATGGATAAAAAAGTTGTGGTCCTTATGTACAATGGAATATCACTCAGCCATGAAATCAATGTCATAAGGCTAGTAGCAGCATGATGAGTGGATTTAGGTAAGACGATTCTAAGTGAAATAAGTCACACAGAAAAGGACACTTCTCATAAGGTGTCACTTATAGAGGGAATGTAAAAACCGTTACACTTGAACTGAATTACAAAACAGAACAGAGTCACACATGCAGAAAACACACTATGGCTGCTTAACGGGAAAGGTGAGGTGGGGTGATACATAAAACAAGAGTTTCAAATTAGCTCAGATACCGTTCCATAAACCCAATATGGAATAGACAAGACCTACTCCTTGCTCAGAGAACTGGACTCAACACGCCCGATTCACCGCACAAGAATATATCTGACTAGTAATAATCTTAAAACCTATGTATTGATATCTCTCTGTTAGTGTGTCAAGTGGGTGTAAAGCGGCCTAAACACAGCCGTGAAAAGCAGCTAAACCCCATTATAAAAATAAATTACTTTTAAAAACCCATGAAACAAAGACAGGGAAAGAGAGAGAAATTCTTACACAATTCGTTCAGGGGCTGTGATGCAACCTGGATTGACCATATCTAGACCCACAGCTGGATGAGACATAAGGGTGGACACTCTTGGGGCTGAGAGGTTTGGTGAGGTTGGGTGAGCAAACGCAGACCCTTTAAAGTAATACTGCGTGCTACCCATCGCATGGGTCCCAAATCTCCAGGTTCAAGGGCATCTTCCTACATCGAAAACATGCATGAGAAACCCAGAAGATGGTACACCGTGTGATGGGGAAAGGTTTCTAAAACGCACCTCATTTCTCACCTCCTTGTGCTCGGGTTCGCCATTCCAGCCACTTTACTAGCAATCTCCCTACTTGGAGCATCAGCACCTTTAACCTCCTTTTCCGTACAGGTTGCAATTTGTCCTGAGGATGAACCGGAAGACGGGGAACCAATGAGAGACTAGCTCTTGGTGTTGGGACAGGCACAGGTCACTCTATTTTCCCATCAGGAAGAAGAATTAACCACAGGCTCAGCCTGCCCCCCGGAACCAGAACAGGGCCTGAAGCCATCCTGCGCTTTTGCGGCCGGCTCCCAAAAAAGCGACTTGTAAAATGGAGCTTCAGGGCACTGCAATTCACAAACCTGCAGAGTTATAAATGATAACTCTCGTCCACAAATATATTGAGGGAAGGCAAAGAAGAGGATTTGAAATCAAGGCAGAATTGCAGGAAACAGATTTCAGGAGGTAGATTCGAATCGCCTTTAAAGCACATGAAAAGCGGCAAAACGTTGACAATGATGCCCTTGGCCAAAAAGGGCGTATGCGTTTTTTCCTGAATATATTCAGGAAAAAACGCATACGCCCTTTTTGGCCAACCAAGCAACCTGGAAAGCCAAATCAGCACTACAAAGAAGTCTCGCTTCCCATCGGTCAAAAGGGACATGCTGAAAAAGTTGTCAAAACCAGAAATGCAGGACAGGCCATGGAGAAATGGGAGCCTTGCTACACTGATGGGCGGGATGTAAATTGTCAACAGCCACTCTGGAGAAGTGTACGGTGTGTCCTGAAACATCTAAAAAACACAGCTTAGAGAGCATAGGGCACTTCCACGCATGGAGGGATAAAGTGGGAAAATTGAAAATCAGCAAGACACAAGCACCCCAAAGTTTAGGGCTGCTCTGTTGACAAGGACCTCCACTTCATTCCACCTTAAATATCCCAGGAAAGCGAAAAATGGATAAAAAAGTTGTGGTCCTTATGTACAATGGAATATCACTCAGCCATGAAATCAATGTCATAAGGCTAGTAGCAGCATGATGAGTGGATTTAGGTAAGACGATTCTAAGTGAAATAAGTCACACAGAAAAGGACACTTCTCATAAGGTGTCACTTATAGAGGGAATGTAAAAACCGTTACACTTGAACTGAATTACAAAACAGAACAGAGTCACACATGCAGAAAACACACTATGGCTGCTTAACGGGAAAGGTGAGGTGGGGTGATACATAAAACAAGAGTTTCAAATTAGCTCAGATACCGTTCCATAAACCCAATATGGAATAGACAAGACCTACTCCTTGCTCAGAGAACTGGACTCAACACGCCCGATTCACCGCACAAGAATATATCTGACTAGTAATAATCTTAAAACCTATGTATTGATATCTCTCTGTTAGTGTGTCAAGTGTGTGTAAGGCGGCATAAACACAGCCGTGAAAAGCAGCTAAACTCCATTATAAAAATAAATTACTTTTAAAAACCCATGAAACAAAGACAGGGAAAGAGAGAGAAATTCTTACACAATTCGTTCAGGGGCTGTGATGCAACCTGCATTGACCATATCTAGACCCACAGCTGGATGAGACATAAGGGTGGACACTCTTGGGGCTGAGAGGTTTGGTGAGGTTGGGTGAGCAAATGCAGACCCTTTAAAGTAATACTGCGTGCTACCCATCGCATGGGTCCCAAATCTCCAGGTTCAAGGGCATCTTCCTACATCGAAAACATGCATGAGAAACCCAGAATATGGTACACCGTGTGATGGGGAAAGGTTTCTAAAATGCACCTCATTTCTCATCTCCTTGTGCTCGTGTTCGCCATTCCAGCCACTTTACTAGCAATCTCCCTACTTGGAGCATCAGCACCTTTAACCTCCTGTTCCGTACAGGTTGCAATTTGTCCTGAGGATGAACGGGAAGACGGGGAACCAATGAGAGACTAGCTCTTGGTGTTGGGACAGGCACAGGTCACTCTATTTTCCCATCAGGAAGAAGAATTAACCACAGGCTTAGCCTGCCCCCCGGAACCAGAACACGGCCTGAAGCCATCCTGCGCTTTTGCGGCCGGCTCCCAAAAAAGCGACTTGTAAAATGGAGCTTCAGGGCACTGCAATTCACAAACCTGCAGAGTTATAAATGATAACTCTCGTCCACAAATATATTGAGGGAAGGCAAAGAAGAGGATTTGAAATCAAGGCAGAATTGCAGGAAACAGATTTCAGGAGGTAGATTCGAATCGCCTTTAAAGCACATGAAAAGCGGCAAAACGTTGACAATGATGCCCTTGGCCAAAAAGGGCGTATGCGTTTTTTCCTGAATATATTCAGGAAAAAACGCATACGCCCTTTTTGGCCAACCAAGCAACCTGGAAAGGCAAATCAGCGCTACAAAGAAGTCTCGCTTCCCATCGGTCAAAAGGGACATGCTGAAAAAGGTGTCAAAACCAGAAATGCAGGACAGGCCATGGAGAAATGGGAGCCTTGCTACACTGATGGGCGGGATGTAAATTGCCAACAGCCACTCTGGAGAAGTGTACGGTGTGTCCTGAAACATCTAAAAAACACAGCTTAGAGAGCATAGGGCACTTCCACGCATAGGGGGATAAAGTGGGAAAATTGAAAATCAGCAAGACACAAGCACCCCAAAGTTTAGGGCTGCTCTGTTGACAAGGACCTCCACTTCCTTCCACCTTAAATATCCCAGGAAAGCGAAAAATGGATAAAAAAGTTGTGGTCCTTATGTACAATGGAATATCACTCAGCCATGAAATCAATGTCATAAGGCTAGTAGCAGCATGATGAGTGGATTTAGGTAAGACGATTCTAAGTGAAATAAGTCACACAGAAAAGGACACTTCTCATAAGGTGTCACTTATAGAGGGAATGTAAAAACCGTTACACTTGAACTGAATTACAAAACAGAACAGAGTCACACATGCAGAAAACACACTATGGCTGCTTAACGGGAAAGGTGAGGTGGGGTGATACATAAAACAAGAGTTTCAAATTAGCTCAGATACCGTTCCATAAACCCAATATGGAATAGACAAGACCTACTCCTTGCTCAGAGAACTGGACTCAACACGCCCGATTCACCGCACAAGAATATATCTGACTAGTAATAATCTTAAAACCTATGTATTGATATCTCTCTGTTAGTGTGTCAAGTGGGTGTAAAGCGGCCTAAACACAGCCGTGAAAAGCAGCTAAACCCCATTATAAAAATAAATTACTTTTAAAAACCCATGAAACAAAGACAGGGAAAGAGAGAGAAATTCTTACACAATTCGTTCAGGGGCTGTGATGCAACCTGGATTGACCATATCTAGACCCACAGCTGGATGAGACATAAGGGTGGACACTCTTGGGGCTGAGAGTTGTGGTGAGGTTGGGTGAGCAAACGCAGACCCTTTAAAGTAATACTGCGTGCTACCCATCGCATGGGTCCCAAATCTCCAGGTTCAAGGGCATCTTCCTACATCGAAAACATGCATGAGAAACCCAGAAGATGGTACACCGTGTGATGGGGAAAGGTTTCTAAAACGCACCTCATTTCTCACCTCCTTGTGCTCGGGTTCGCCATTCCAGCCACTTTACTAGCAATCTCCCTACTTGGAGCATCAGCACCTTTAACCTCCTGTTCCGTACAGGTTGCAATTTGTCCTGAGGATGAACGGGAAGACGGGGAACCAATGAGAGACTAGCTCTTGGTGTTGGGACAGGCACAGGTCACTCTATTTTCCCATCAGGAAGAAGAATTAACCACAGGCTCAGCCTGCCCCCCGGAACCAGAACAGGGCCTGAAGCCATCCTGCGCTTTTGCGGCCGGCTCCCAAAAAAGCGACTTGTAAAATGGAGCTTCAGGGCACTGCAATTCACAAACCTGCAGAGTTATAAATGATAACTCTCGTCCACAAATATATTGAGGGAAGGCAAAGAAGAGGATTTGAAATCAAGGCAGAATTGCAGGAAACAGATTTCAGGAGGAAGATGCGAATCGCCTTTAAAGCACATGAAAAGCGGCAAAACGTTGACAATGATGCCCTTGTCCAAAAAGGGCGTATGCGTTTTTTCCTGAATATATTCAGGAGAAAACGCATACGCCCTTTTTGGCCAACCAAGCAACCTGGAAAGGCAAATCAGCGCTACAAAGAAGTCTCGCTTCCCATCGGTCAAAAGGGCCATGCTGAAAAAAGTGTCAAAACCAGAAATGCAGGACAGGCCATGGAGAAATGGGAGCCTTGCTACACTGATGGGCGGGATGTAAATTGCCAACAGCCACTCTGGAGAAGTGAACGGTGTGTCCTGAAACATCTAAAAAACACAGCTTAGAGAGCATAGGGCACTTCCACGTATAGGGGGATAAAGTGGGAAAATTGAAAATCAGCAAGACACAAGCACCCCAAAGTTTAGGGCTGCTCTGTTGACAAGGACCTCCACTTCCTTCCACCTTAAATATCCCAGGAAAGCGAAAAATGGATAAAAATGTTGTGGTCCTTATGTACAATGGAATATCACTCAGCCATGAAATCAATGTCATAAGGCTAGTAGCAGCATGATGAGTGGATTTAGGTAAGACGATTCTAAGTGAAATAAGTCACACAGAAAAGGACACTTCTCATAAGGTGTCACTTATAGAGGGAATGTAAAAACCGTTACACTTGAACTGAATTACAAAACAGAACAGAGTCACACATGCAGAAAACACACTATGGCTGCTTAACGGGAAAGGTGAGGTGGGGTGATACATAAAACAAGAGTTTCAAATTAGCTCAGATACCGTTCCATAAACCCAATATGGAATAGACAAGACCTACTCCTTGCTCAGAGAACTGGACTCAACACGCCCGATTCACCGCACAAGAATATATCTGACTAGTAATAATCTTAAAACCTATGTATTGATATCTCTCTGTTAGTGTGTCAAGTGGGTGTAAAGCGGCCTAAACACAGCCGTGAAAAGCAGCTAAACCCCATTATAAAAATAAATTACTTTTAAAAACCCATGAAACAAAGACAGGGAAAGAGAGAGAAATTCTTACACAATTCGTTCAGGGGCTGTGATGCAACCTGGATTGACCATATCTAGACCCACAGCTGGATGAGACATAAGGGTGGACACTCTTGGGGCTGAGAGGTTTGGTGAGGTTGGGTGAGCAAACGCAGACCCTTTAAAGTAATACTGCGTGCTACCCATCGCATGGGTCCCAAATCTCCAGGTTCAAGGGCATCTTCCTACATCGAAAACATGCATGAGAAACCCAGAAGATGGTACACCGTGTGATGGGGAAAGGTTTCTAAAACGCACCTCATTTCTCACCTCCTTGTGCTCGGGTTCGCCATTCCAGCCACTTTACTAGCAATCTCCCTACTTGGAGCATCAGCACCTTTAACCTCCTTTTCCGTACAGGTTGCAATTTGTCCTGAGGATGAACCGGAAGACGGGGAACCAATGAGAGACTAGCTCTTGGTGTTGGGACAGGCACAGGTCACTCTATTTTCCCATCAGGAAGAAGAATTAACCACAGGCTCAGCCTGCCCCCCGGAACCAGAACAGGGCCTGAAGCCATCCTGCGCTTTTGCGGCCGGCTCCCAAAAAAGCGACTTGTAAAATGGAGCTTCAGGGCACTGCAATTCACAAACCTGCAGAGTTATAAATGATAACTCTCGTCCACAAATATATTGAGGGAAGGCAAAGAAGAGGATTTGAAATCAAGGCAGAATTGCAGGAAACAGATTTCAGGAGGTAGATTCGAATCGCCTTTAAAGCACATGAAAAGCGGCAAAACGTTGACAATGATGCCCTTGGCCAAAAAGGGCGTATGCGTTTTTTCCTGAATATATTCAGGAAAAAACGCATACGCCCTTTTTGGCCAACCAAGCAACCTGGAAAGCCAAATCAGCACTACAAAGAAGTCTCGCTTCCCATCGGTCAAAAGGGACATGCTGAAAAAGTTGTCAAAACCAGAAATGCAGGACAGGCCATGGAGAAATGGGAGCCTTGCTACACTGATGGGCGGGATGTAAATTGTCAACAGCCACTCTGGAGAAGTGTACGGTGTGTCCTGAAACATCTAAAAAACACAGCTTAGAGAGCATAGGGCACTTCCACGCATGGAGGGATAAAGTGGGAAAATTGAAAATCAGCAAGACACAAGCACCCCAAAGTTTAGGGCTGCTCTGTTGACAAGGACCTCCACTTCATTCCACCTTAAATATCCCAGGAAAGCGAAAAATGGATAAAAAAGTTGTGGTCCTTATGTACAATGGAATATCACTCAGCCATGAAATCAATGTCATAAGGCTAGTAGCAGCATGATGAGTGGATTTAGGTAAGACGATTCTAAGTGAAATAAGTCACACAGAAAAGGACACTTCTCATAAGGTGTCACTTATAGAGGGAATGTAAAAACCGTTACACTTGAACTGAATTACAAAACAGAACAGAGTCACACATGCAGAAAACACACTATGGCTGCTTAACGGGAAAGGTGAGGTGGGGTGATACATAAAACAAGAGTTTCAAATTAGCTCAGATACCGTTCCATAAACCCAATATGGAATAGACAAGACCTACTCCTTGCTCAGAGAACTGGACTCAACACGCCCGATTCACCGCACAAGAATATATCTGACTAGTAATAATCTTAAAACCTATGTATTGATATCTCTCTGTTAGTGTGTCAAGTGTGTGTAAGGCGGCATAAACACAGCCGTGAAAAGCAGCTAAACTCCATTATAAAAATAAATTACTTTTAAAAACCCATGAAACAAAGACAGGGAAAGAGAGAGAAATTCTTACACAATTCGTTCAGGGGCTGTGATGCAACCTGCATTGACCATATCTAGACCCACAGCTGGATGAGACATAAGGGTGGACACTCTTGGGGCTGAGAGGTTTGGTGAGGTTGGGTGAGCAAATGCAGACCCTTTAAAGTAATACTGCGTGCTACCCATCGCATGGGTCCCAAATCTCCAGGTTCAAGGGCATCTTCCTACATCGAAAACATGCATGAGAAACCCAGAATATGGTACACCGTGTGATGGGGAAAGGTTTCTAAAATGCACCTCATTTCTCATCTCCTTGTGCTCGTGTTCGCCATTCCAGCCACTTTACTAGCAATCTCCCTACTTGGAGCATCAGCACCTTTAACCTCCTGTTCCGTACAGGTTGCAATTTGTCCTGAGGATGAACGGGAAGACGGGGAACCAATGAGAGACTAGCTCTTGGTGTTGGGACAGGCACAGGTCACTCTATTTTCCCATCAGGAAGAAGAATTAACCACAGGCTTAGCCTGCCCCCCGGAACCAGAACACGGCCTGAAGCCATCCTGCGCTTTTGCGGCCGGCTCCCAAAAAAGCGACTTGTAAAATGGAGCTTCAGGGCACTGCAATTCACAAACCTGCAGAGTTATAAATGATAACTCTCGTCCACAAATATATTGAGGGAAGGCAAAGAAGAGGATTTGAAATCAAGGCAGAATTGCAGGAAACAGATTTCAGGAGGTAGATTCGAATCGCCTTTAAAGCACATGAAAAGCGGCAAAACGTTGACAATGATGCCCTTGGCCAAAAAGGGCGTATGCGTTTTTTCCTGAATATATTCAGGAAAAAACGCATACGCCCTTTTTGGCCAACCAAGCAACCTGGAAAGGCAAATCAGCGCTACAAAGAAGTCTCGCTTCCCATCGGTCAAAAGGGACATGCTGAAAAAGGTGTCAAAACCAGAAATGCAGGACAGGCCATGGAGAAATGGGAGCCTTGCTACACTGATGGGCGGGATGTAAATTGCCAACAGCCACTCTGGAGAAGTGTACGGTGTGTCCTGAAACATCTAAAAAACACAGCTTAGAGAGCATAGGGCACTTCCACGCATAGGGGGATAAAGTGGGAAAATTGAAAATCAGCAAGACACAAGCACCCCAAAGTTTAGGGCTGCTCTGTTGACAAGGACCTCCACTTCCTTCCACCTTAAATATCCCAGGAAAGCGAAAAATGGATAAAAAAGTTGTGGTCCTTATGTACAATGGAATATCACTCAGCCATGAAATCAATGTCATAAGGCTAGTAGCAGCATGATGAGTGGATTTAGGTAAGACGATTCTAAGTGAAATAAGTCACACAGAAAAGGACACTTCTCATAAGGTGTCACTTATAGAGGGAATGTAAAAACCGTTACACTTGAACTGAATTACAAAACAGAACAGAGTCACACATGCAGAAAACACACTATGGCTGCTTAACGGGAAAGGTGAGGTGGGGTGATACATAAAACAAGAGTTTCAAATTAGCTCAGATACCGTTCCATAAACCCAATATGGAATAGACAAGACCTACTCCTTGCTCAGAGAACTGGACTCAACACGCCCGATTCACCGCACAAGAATATATCTGACTAGTAATAATCTTAAAACCTATGTATTGATATCTCTCTGTTAGTGTGTCAAGTGGGTGTAAAGCGGCCTAAACACAGCCGTGAAAAGCAGCTAAACCCCATTATAAAAATAAATTACTTTTAAAAACCCATGAAACAAAGACAGGGAAAGAGAGAGAAATTCTTACACAATTCGTTCAGGGGCTGTGATGCAACCTGGATTGACCATATCTAGACCCACAGCTGGATGAGACATAAGGGTGGACACTCTTGGGGCTGAGAGTTGTGGTGAGGTTGGGTGAGCAAACGCAGACCCTTTAAAGTAATACTGCGTGCTACCCATCGCATGGGTCCCAAATCTCCAGGTTCAAGGGCATCTTCCTACATCGAAAACATGCATGAGAAACCCAGAAGATGGTACACCGTGTGATGGGGAAAGGTTTCTAAAACGCACCTCATTTCTCACCTCCTTGTGCTCGGGTTCGCCATTCCAGCCACTTTACTAGCAATCTCCCTACTTGGAGCATCAGCACCTTTAACCTCCTGTTCCGTACAGGTTGCAATTTGTCCTGAGGATGAACGGGAAGACGGGGAACCAATGAGAGACTAGCTCTTGGTGTTGGGACAGGCACAGGTCACTCTATTTTCCCATCAGGAAGAAGAATTAACCACAGGCTCAGCCTGCCCCCCGGAACCAGAACAGGGCCTGAAGCCATCCTGCGCTTTTGCGGCCGGCTCCCAAAAAAGCGACTTGTAAAATGGAGCTTCAGGGCACTGCAATTCACAAACCTGCAGAGTTATAAATGATAACTCTCGTCCACAAATATATTGAGGGAAGGCAAAGAAGAGGATTTGAAATCAAGGCAGAATTGCAGGAAACAGATTTCAGGAGGAAGATGCGAATCGCCTTTAAAGCACATGAAAAGCGGCAAAACGTTGACAATGATGCCCTTGTCCAAAAAGGGCGTATGCGTTTTTTCCTGAATATATTCAGGAGAAAACGCATACGCCCTTTTTGGCCAACCAAGCAACCTGGAAAGGCAAATCAGCGCTACAAAGAAGTCTCGCTTCCCATCGGTCAAAAGGGCCATGCTGAAAAAAGTGTCAAAACCAGAAATGCAGGACAGGCCATGGAGAAATGGGAGCCTTGCTACACTGATGGGCGGGATGTAAATTGCCAACAGCCACTCTGGAGAAGTGAACGGTGTGTCCTGAAACATCTAAAAAACACAGCTTAGAGAGCATAGGGCACTTCCACGTATAGGGGGATAAAGTGGGAAAATTGAAAATCAGCAAGACACAAGCACCCCAAAGTTTAGGGCTGCTCTGTTGACAAGGACCTCCACTTCCTTCCACCTTAAATATCCCAGGAAAGCGAAAAATGGATAAAAATGTTGTGGTCCTTATGTACAATGGAATATCACTCAGCCATGAAATCAATGTCATAAGGCTAGTAGCAGCATGATGAGTGGATTTAGGTAAGACGATTCTAAGTGAAATAAGTCACACAGAAAAGGACACTTCTCATAAGGTGTCACTTATAGAGGGAATGTAAAAACCGTTACACTTGAACTGAATTACAAAACAGAACAGAGTCACACATGCAGAAAACACACTATGGCTGCTTAACGGGAAAGGTGAGGTGGGGTGATACATAAAACAAGAGTTTCAAATTAGCTCAGATACCGTTCCATAAACCCAATATGGAATAGACAAGACCTACTCCTTGCTCAGAGAACTGGACTCAACACGCCCGATTCACCGCACAAGAATATATCTGACTAGTAATAATCTTAAAACCTATGTATTGATATCTCTCTGTTAGTGTGTCAAGTGGGTGTAAAGCGGCCTAAACACAGCCGTGAAAAGCAGCTAAACCCCATTATAAAAATAAATTACTTTTAAAAACCCATGAAACAAAGACAGGGAAAGAGAGAGAAATTCTTACACAATTCATTCAGGGGCTGTGATGCAACCTGGATTGACCATATCTAGACCCACAGCTGGATGAGACATAAGGGTGGACACTCTTGGGGCTGAGAGTTTTGGTGAGGTTGGGTGAGCAAACGCAGACCCTTTAAAGTAATACTGCGTGCTACCCATCGCATGGGTCCCAAATCTCCAGGTTCAAGGGCATCTTCCTACATCGAAAACATGCATGAGAAACCCAGAAGATGGTACACCGTGTGATGGGGAAAGGTTTCTAAAACGCACCTCATTTCTCACCTCCTTGTGCTCGGGTTCGCCATTCCAGCCACTTTACTAGCAATCTCCCTACTTGGAGCATCAGCACCTTTAACCTCCTGTTCCGTACAGGTTGCAATTTGTCCTGAGGATGAACGGGAAGACGGGGAACCAATGAGAGACTAGCTCTTGGTGTTGGGACAGGCACAGGTCACTCTATTTTCCCATCAGGAAGAAGAATTAACCACAGGCTTAGCCTGCCCCCCGGAACCAGAACAGGGCCTGAAGCCATCCTGCGCTTTTGCGGCCGGCTCCCAAAAAAGCGACTTGTAAAATGGAGCTTCAGGGCACTGCAATTCACAAACCTGCAGAGTTATAAATGATAACTCTCGTCCACAAATATATTGAGGGAAGGCAAAGAAGAGGATTTGAAATCAAGGCAGAATTGCAGGAAACAGATTTCAGGAGGTAGATTCGAATCGCCTTTAAAGCACATGAAAAGCGGCAAAACGTTGACAATGATGCCCTTGGCCAAAAAGGGCGTATGCGTTTTTTCCTGAATATATTCAGGAGAAAACGCATACGCCCTTTTTGGCCAACCAAGCAACCTGGAAAGGCAAATCAGCGCTACAAAGAAGTCTCGCTTCCCATCGGTCAAAAGGGACATGCTGAAAAAGGTGTCAAAACCAGAAATGCAGGACAGGCCATGGAGAAATGGGAGCCTTGCTACACTGATGGGCGGGATGTAAATTGCCAACAGCCACTCTGGAGAAGTGAACGGTGTGTCCTGAAACATCTAAAAAACACAGCTTAGAGAGCATAGGGCACTTCCACGTATAGGGGGATAAAGTGGGAAAATTGAAAATCAGCAAGACACAAGCACCCCAAAGTTTAGGGCTGCTCTGTTGACAAGGACCTCCACTTCCTTCCACCTTAAATATCCCAGGAAAGCGAAAAATGGATAAAAATGTTGTGGTCCTTATGTACAATGGAATATCACTCAGCCATGAAATCAATGTCATAAGGCTAGTAGCAGCATGATGAGTGGATTTAGGTAAGACGATTCTAAGTGAAATAAGTCACACAGAAAAGGACACTTCTCATAAGGTGTCACTTATAGAGGGAATGTAAAAACCGTTACACTTGAACTGAATTACAAAACAGAACAGAGTCACACATGCAGAAAACACACTATGGCTGCTTAACGGGAAAGGTGAGGTGGGGTGATACATAAAACAAGAGTTTCAAATTAGCTCAGATACCGTTCCATAAACCCAATATGGAATAGACAAGACCTACTCCTTGCTCAGAGAACTGGACTCAACACGCCCGATTCACCGCACAAGAATATATCTGACTAGTAATAATCTTAAAACCTATGTATTGATATCTCTCTGTTAGTGTGTCAAGTGGGTGTAAGGCGGCCTAAACACAGCCGTGAAAAGCAGCTAAACCCCATTATAAAAATAAATTACTTTTAAAAACCCATGAAACAAAGACAGGGAAAGAGAGAGAAATTCTTACACAATTCGTTCAGGGGCTGTGATGCAACCTGGATTGACCATATCTAGACCCACAGCTGGATGAGACATAAGGGTGGACACTCTTGGGGCTGAGAGTTGTGGTGAGGTTGGGTGAGCAAACGCAGACCCTTTAAAGTAATACTGCGTGCTACCCATCGCATGGGTCCCAAATCTCCAGGTTCAAGGGCATCTTCCTACATCGAAAACATGCATGAGAAACCCAGAAGATGGTACACCGTGTGATGGGGAAAGGTTTCTAAAACGCACCTCATTTCTCACCTCCTTGTGCTCGGGTTCGCCATTCCAGCCACTTTACTAGCAATCTCCCTACTTGGAGCATCAGCACCTTTAACCTCCTGTTCCGTACAGGTTGCAATTTGTCCTGAGGATGAACGGGAAGACGGGGAACCAATGAGAGACTAGCTCTTGGTGTTGGGACAGGCACAGGTCACTCTATTTTCCCATCAGGAAGAAGAATTAACCACAGGCTCAGCCTGCCCCCCGGAACCAGAACAGGGCCTGAAGCCATCCTGCGCTTTTGCGGCCGGCTCCCAAAAAAGCGACTTGTAAAATGGAGCTTCAGGGCACTGCAATTCACAAACCTGCAGAGTTATAAATGATAACTCTCGTCCACAAATATATTGAGGGAAGGCAAAGAAGAGGATTTGAAATCAAGGCAGAATTGCAGGAAACAGATTTCAGGAGGAAGATGCGAATCGCCTTTAAAGCACATGAAAAGCGGCAAAACGTTGACAATGATGCCCTTGTCCAAAAAGGGCGTATGCGTTTTTTCCTGAATATATTCAGGAGAAAACGCATACGCCCTTTTTGGCCAACCAAGCAACCTGGAAAGGCAAATCAGCGCTACAAAGAAGTCTCGCTTCCCATCGGTCAAAAGGGCCATGCTGAAAAAAGTGTCAAAACCAGAAATGCAGGACAGGCCATGGAGAAATGGGAGCCTTGCTACACTGATGGGCGGGATGTAAATTGCCAACAGCCACTCTGGAGAAGTGTACGGTGTGTCCTGAAACATCTAAAAAACACAGCTTAGAGAGCATAGGGCACTTCCACGCATGGGGGGATAAAGTGGGAAAATTGAAAATCAGCAAGACACAAGCACCCCAAAGGTTAGGGCTGCTCTGTTGACAAGGACCTCCACTTCCTTCCACCTTAAATATCCCAGGAAAGCGAAAAATGGATAAAAAAGTTGTGGTCCTTATGTACAATGGAATATCACTCAGCCATGAAATCAATGTCATAAGGCTAGTAGCAGCATGATGAGTGGATTTAGGTAAGACGATTCTAAGTGAAATAAGTCACACAGAAAAGGACACTTCTCATAAGGTGTCACTTATAGAGGGAATGTAAAAACCGTTACACTTGAACTGAATTACAAAACAGAACAGAGTCACACATGCAGAAAACACACTATGGCTGCTTAACGGGAAAGGTGAGGTGGGGTGATACATAAAACAAGAGTTTCAAATTAGCTCAGATACCGTTCCATAAACCCAATATGGAATAGACAAGACCTACTCCTTGCTCAGAGAACTGGACTCAACACGCCCGATTCACCGCACAAGAATATATCTGACTAGTAATAATCTTAAAACCTATGTATTGATATCTCTCTGTTAGTGTGTCAAGTGGGTGTAAGGCGGCATAAACACAGCCGTGAAAAGCAGCTAAACTCCATTATAAAAATAAATTACTTTTAAAAACCCATGAAACAAAGACAGGGAAAGAGAGAGAAATTCTTACACAATTCGTTCAGGGGCTGTGATGCAACCTGCATTGACCATATCTAGACCCACAGCTGGATGAGACATAAGGGTGGACACTCTTGGGGCTGAGAGGTTTGGTGAGGTTGGGTGAGCAAATGCAGACCCTTTAAAGTAATACTGCGTGCTACCCATCGCATGGGTCCCAAATCTCCAGGTTCAAGGGCATCTTCCTACATCGAAAACATGCATGAGAAACCCAGAAGATGGTACACCGTGTGATGGGGAAAGGTTTCTAAAACGCACCTCATTTCTCACCTCCTTGTGCTCGGGTTCGCCATTCCAGCCACTTTACTAGCAATCTCCCTACTTGGAGCATCAGCACCTTTAACCTCCTGTTCCGTACAGGTTGCAATTTGTCCTGAGGATGAACGGGAAGACGGGGAACCAATGAGAGACTAGCTCTTGGTGTTGGGACAGGCACAGGTCACTCTATTTTCCCATCAGGAAGAAGAATTAACCACAGGCTTAGCCTGCCCCCCGGAACCAGAACAGGGCCTGAAGCCATCCTGCGCTTTTGCGGCCGGCTCCCAAAAAAGCGACTTGTAAAATGGAGCTTCAGGGCACTGCAATTCACAAACCTGCAGAGTTATAAATGATAACTCTCGTCCACAAATATATTGAGGGAAGGCAAAGAAGAGGATTTGAAATCAAGGCAGAATTGCAGGAAACAGATTTCAGGAGGTAGATTCGAATCGCCTTTAAAGCACATGAAAAGCGGCAAAACGTTGACAATGATGCCCTTGGCCAAAAAGGGCGTATGCGTTTTTTCCTGAATATATTCAGGAAAAAACGCATACGCCCTTTTTGGCCAACCAAGCAACCTGGAAAGGCAAATCAGCGCTACAAAGAAGTCTCGCTTCCCATCGGTCAAAAGGGACATGCTGAAAAAGGTGTCAAAACCAGAAATGCAGGACAGGCCATGGAGAAATGGGAGCCTTGCTACACTGATGGGCGGGATGTAAATTGCCAACAGCCACTCTGGAGAAGTGAACGGTGTGTCCTGAAACATCTAAAAAACACAGCTTAGAGAGCATAGGGCACTTCCACGTATAGGGGGATAAAGTGGGAAAATTGAAAATCAGCAAGACACAAGCACCCCAAAGTTTAGGGCTGCTCTGTTGACAAGGACCTCCACTTCCTTCCACCTTAAATATCCCAGGAAAGCGAAAAATGGATAAAAATGTTGTGGTCCTTATGTACAATGGAATATCACTCAGCCATGAAATCAATGTCATAAGGCTAGTAGCAGCATGATGAGTGGATTTAGGTAAGACGATTCTAAGTGAAATAAGTCACACAGAAAAGGACACTTCTCATAAGGTGTCACTTATAGAGGGAATGTAAAAACCGTTACACTTGAACTGAATTACAAAACAGAACAGAGTCACACATGCAGAAAACACACTATGGCTGCTTAACGGGAAAGGTGAGGTGGGGTGATACATAAAACAAGAGTTTCAAATTAGCTCAGATACCGTTCCATAAACCCAATATGGAATAGACAAGACCTACTCCTTGCTCAGAGAACTGGACTCAACACGCCCGATTCACCGCACAAGAATATATCTGACTAGTAATAATCTTAAAACCTATGTATTGATATCTCTCTGTTAGTGTGTCAAGTGGGTGTAAAGCGGCCTAAACACAGCCGTGAAAAGCAGCTAAACCCCATTATAAAAATAAATTAATTTTAAAAACCCATGAAACAAAGACAGGGAAAGAGAGAGAAATTCTTACACAATTCGTTCAGGGGCTGTGATGCAACCTGGATTGACCATATCTAGACCCACAGCTGGATGAGACATAAGGGTGGACACTCTTGGGGCTGAGAGTTGTGGTGAGGTTGGGTGAGCAAACGCAGACCCTTTAAAGTAATACTGCGTGCTACCCATCGCATGGGTCCCAAATCTCCAGGTTCAAGGGCATCTTCCTACATCGAAAACATGCATGAGAAACCCAGAAGATGGTACACCGTGTGATGGGGAAAGGTTTCTAAAACGCACCTCATTTCTCACCTCCTTGTGCTCGGGTTCGCCATTCCAGCCACTTTACTAGCAATCTCCCTACTTGGAGCATCAGCACCTTTAACCTCCTGTTCCGTACAGGTTGCAATTTGTCCTGAGGATGAACGGGAAGACGGGGAACCAATGAGAGACTAGCTCTTGGTGTTGGGACAGGCACAGGTCACTCTATTTTCCCATCAGGAAGAAGAATTAACCACAGGCTCAGCCTGCCCCCCGGAACCAGAACAGGGCCTGAAGCCATCCTGCGCTTTTGCGGCCGGCTCCCAAAAAAGCGACTTGTAAAATGGAGCTTCAGGGCACTGCAATTCACAAACCTGCAGAGTTATAAATGATAACTCTCGTCCACAAATATATTGAGGGAAGGCAAAGAAGAGGATTTGAAATCAAGGCAGAATTGCAGGAAACAGATTTCAGGAGGAAGATGCGAATCGCCTTTAAAGCACATGAAAAGCGGCAAAACGTTGACAATGATGCCCTTGTCCAAAAAGGGCGTATGCGTTTTTTCCTGAATATATTCAGGAGAAAACGCATACGCCCTTTTTGGCCAACCAAGCAACCTGGAAAGGCAAATCAGCGCTACAAAGAAGTCTCGCTTCCCATCGGTCAAAAGGGCCATGCTGAAAAAAGTGTCAAAACCAGAAATGCAGGACAGGCCATGGAGAAATGGGAGCCTTGCTACACTGATGGGCGGGATGTAAATTGCCAACAGCCACTCTGGAGAAGTGTACGGTGTGTCCTGAAACATCTAAAAAACACAGCTTAGAGAGCATAGGGCACTTCCACGCATGGGGGGATAAAGTGGGAAAATTGAAAATCAGCAAGACACAAGCACCCCAAAGGTTAGGGCTGCTCTGTTGACAAGGACCTCCACTTCCTTCCACCTTAAATATCCCAGGAAAGCGAAAAATGGATAAAAAAGTTGTGGTCCTTATGTACAATGGAATATCACTCAGCCATGAAATCAATGTCATAAGGCTAGTAGCAGCATGATGAGTGGATTTAGGTAAGACGATTCTAAGTGAAATAAGTCACACAGAAAAGGACACTTCTCATAAGGTGTCACTTATAGAGGGAATGTAAAAACCGTTACACTTGAACTGAATTACAAAACAGAACAGAGTCACACATGCAGAAAACACACTATGGCTGCTTAACGGGAAAGGTGAGGTGGGGTGATACATAAAACAAGAGTTTCAAATTAGCTCAGATACCGTTCCATAAACCCAATATGGAATAGACAAGACCTACTCCTTGCTCAGAGAACTGGACTCAACACGCCCGATTCACCGCACAAGAATATATCTGACTAGTAATAATCTTAAAACCTATGTATTGATATCTCTCTGTTAGTGTGTCAAGTGGGTGTAAGGCGGCATAAACACAGCCGTGAAAAGCAGCTAAACTCCATTATAAAAATAAATTACTTTTAAAAACCCATGAAACAAAGACAGGGAAAGAGAGAGAAATTCTTACACAATTCGTTCAGGGGCTGTGATGCAACCTGCATTGACCATATCTAGACCCACAGCTGGATGAGACATAAGGGTGGACACTCTTGGGGCTGAGAGGTTTGGTGAGGTTGGGTGAGCAAATGCAGACCCTTTAAAGTAATACTGCGTGCTACCCATCGCATGGGTCCCAAATCTCCAGGTTCAAGGGCATCTTCCTACATCGAAAACATGCATGAGAAACCCAGAAGATGGTACACCGTGTGATGGGGAAAGGTTTCTAAAACGCACCTCATTTCTCACCTCCTTGTGCTCGGGTTCGCCATTCCAGCCACTTTACTAGCAATCTCCCTACTTGGAGCATCAGCACCTTTAACCTCCTGTTCCGTACAGGTTGCAATTTGTCCTGAGGATGAACGGGAAGACGGGGAACCAATGAGAGACTAGCTCTTGGTGTTGGGACAGGCACAGGTCACTCTATTTTCCCATCAGGAAGAAGAATTAACCACAGGCTCAGCCTGCCCCCCGGAACCAGAACAGGGCCTGAAGCCATCCTGCGCTTTTGCGGCCGGCTCTCAAAAAAGCGACTTGTAAAATGCAGCTTCAGGGCACTGCAATTCACAAACCTGCAGAGTTATAAATGATAACTCTCGTCCACAAATATATTGAGGGAAGGCAAAGAAGAGGATTTGAAATCAAGGCAGAATTGCAGGAAACAGATTTCAGGAGGTAGATTCGAATCGCCTTTAAAGCACATGAAAAGCGGCAAAACGTTGACAATGATGCCCTTGGCCAAAAAGGGCGTATAAGTTTTTTCCTGAATATATTCAGGAAAAAACGCATACGCCCTTTTTGGCCAACCAAGCAACCTGGAAAAGCAAATCAGCGCTACAAAGAAGTCTCGCTTCCCATCGGTCAAAAGGGACATGCTGAAAAAAGTGTCAAAACCAGAAATGCAGGACAGGCCATGGAGAAATGGGAGCCTTGCTACACTGATGGGCGGGATGTAAATTGCCAACAGCCACTCTGGAGAAGTGTACGGTGTGTCCTGAAACATCTAAAAAACACAGCTTAGAGAGCATAGGGCACTTCCACACATGGGGGGATAAAGTGGGAAAATTGAAAATCAGCAAGACACAAGCACCCCAAAGTTTAGGGCTGCTCTGTTGACAAGGACCTCCACTTCATTCCACCTTAAATATCCCAGGAAAGCGAAAAATGGATAAAAAAGTTGTGGTCCTTATGTACAATGGAATATCACTCAGCCATGAAATCAATGTCATAAGGCTAGTAGCAGCATGATGAGTGGATTTAGGTAAGACGATTCTAAGTGAAATAAGTCACACAGAAAAGGACACTTCTCATAAGGTGTCACTTACAGAGGGAATGTAAAAACCGTTACACTTGAACTGAATTACAAAACAGAACAGAGTCACACATGCAGAAAACACACTATGGCTGCTTAACGGGAAAGGTGAGGTGGGGTGATACATAAAACAAGAGTTTCAAATTAGCTCAGATACCGTTCCATAAACCCAATATGGAATAGACAAGACCTACCCCTTGCTCAGAGAACTGGACTCAACACGCCCGATTCACCGCACAAGAATATATCTGACTAGTAATAATCTTAAAACCTATGTATTGATATCTCTCTGTTAGTGTGTCAAGTGTGTGTAAGGCGGCATAAACACAGCCGTGAAAAGCAGCTAAACTCCATTATAAAAATAAATTACTTTTAAAAACCCATGAAACAAAGACAGGGAAAGAGAGAGAAATTCTTACACAATTCGTTCAGGGGCTGTGATGCAACCTGCATTGACCATATCTAGACCCACAGCTGGATGAGACATAAGGGTGGACACTCTTGGGGCTGAGAGGTTTGGTGAGGTTGGGTGAGCAAATGCAGACCCTTTAAAGTAATACTGCGTGCTACCCATCGCATGGGTCCCAAATCTCCAGGTTCAAGGGCATCTTCCTACATCGAAAACATGCATGAGAAACCCAGAATATGGTACACCGTGTGATGGGGAAAGGTTTCTAAAATGCACCTCATTTCTCATCTCCTTGTGCTCGTGTTCGCCATTCCAGCCACTTTACTAGCAATCTCCCTACATGGAGCATCAGCACCTTTAACCTCCTGTTCCGTACAGGTTGCAATTTGTCCTGAGGATGAACGGGAAGACGGGGAACCAATGAGAGACTAGCTCTTGGTGTTGGGACAGGCACAGGTCACTCTATTTTCCCATCAGGAAGAAGAATTAACCACAGGCTCAGCCTGCCCCCCGGAACCAGAACAGGGCCTGAAGCCATCCTGCGCTTTTGCGGCCGGCTCCCAAAAAAGCGACTTGTAAAATGCAGCTTCAGGGCACTGCAATTCACAAACCTGCAGAGTTATAAATGATAACTCTCGTCCACAAATATATTGAGGGAAGGCAAAGAAGAGGATTTGAAATCAAGGCAGAATTGCAGGAAACAGATTTCAGGAGGTAGATTCGAATCGCCTTTAAAGCACATGAAAAGCGGCAAAACGTTGACAATGATGCCCTTGGCCAAAAAGGGCGTATGCGTTTTTTCCTGAATATATTCAGGAAAAAACGCATACGCCCTTTTTGGCCAACCAAGCAACCTGGAAAGGCAAATCAGCGCTACAAAGAAGTCTCGCTTCCCATCGGTCAAAAGGGACATGCTGAAAAAGGTGTCAAAACCAGAAATGCAGGACAGGCCATGGAGAAATGGGAGCCTTGCTACACTGATGGGCGGGATGTAAATTGCCAACAGCCACTCTGGAGAAGTGTACGGTGTGTCCTGAAACATCTAAAAAACACAGCTTAGAGAGCATAGGGCACTTCCACGCATGGGGGGATAAAGTGGGAAAATTGAAAATCAGCAAGACACAAGCACCACAAAGTTTAGGGCTGCTCTGTTGACAAGGACCTCCACTTCCTTCCACCTTAAATATCCCAGGAAAGCTAAAAATGGATAAAAATATTGTGGTCCTTATGTAGAATGGAATATCACTCAGCCATGAAATCAATGTCATAAGGCTAGTAGCAGCATGATGAGTGGATTTAGGTAAGACGATTCTAAGTGAAATAAGTCACACAGAAAAGGACACTTCTCATAAGGTGTCACTTATAGAGGGAATGTAAAAACCGTTACACTTGAACTGAATTACAAAACAGAACAGAGTCACACATGCAGAAAACACACTATGGCTGCTTAACGGGAAAGGTGAGGTGGGGTGATACATAAAACAAGAGTTTCAAATTAGCTCAGATACCGTTCCATAAACCCAATATGGAATAGACAAGACCTACTCCTTGCTCAGAGAACTGGACTCAACACGCCCGATTCACCGCACAAGAATATATCTGACTAGTAATAATCTTAAAACCTATGTATTGATATCTCTCTGTTAGTGTGTCAAGTGGGTGTAAAGCGGCCTAAACACAGCCGTGAAAAGCAGCTAAACCCCATTATAAAAATAAATTACTTTTAAAAACCCATGAAACAAAGACAGGGAAAGAGAGAGAAATTCTTACGCAATTCGTTCAGGGGCTGTGATGCAACCTGGATTGACCATATCTAGACCCACAGCTGGATGAGACATAAGGGTGGACACTCTTGGGGCTGAGAGTTTTGGTGAGGTTGGGTGAGCAAACGCAGACCCTTTAAAGTAATACTGCGTGCTACCCATCGCATGGGTCCCAAATCTCCAGGTTCAAGGGCATCTTCCTACATCGAAAACATGCATGAGAAACCCAGAAGATGGTACACCGTGTGATGGGGAAAGGTTTCTAAAACGCACCTCATTTCTCACCTCCTTGTGCTCGGGTTCGCCATTCCAGCCACTTTACTAGCAATCTCCCTACTTGGAGCATCAGCACCTTTAACCTCCTGTTCCGTACAGGTTGCAATTTGTCCTGAGGATGAACGGGAAGACGGGGAACCAATGAGAGACTAGCTCTTGGTGTTGGGACAGGCACAGGTCACTCTATTTTCCCATCAGGAAGAAGAATTAACCACAGGCTCAGCCTGCCCCCCGGAACCAGAACAGGGCCTGAAGCCATCCTGCGCTTTTGCGGCCGGCTCCCAAAAAAGCGACTTGTAAAATGGAGCTTCAGGGCACTGCAATTCACAAACCTGCAGAGTTATAAATGATAACTCTCGTCCACAAATATATTGAAGGAAGGCAAAGAAGAGGATTTGAAATCAAGGCAGAATTGCAGGAAACAGATTTCAGGAGGTAGATTCGAATCGCCTTTAAAGCACATGAAAAGCGGCAAAACGTTGACAATGATGCCCTTGGCCAAAAAGGGCGTATGCGTTTTTTCCTGAATATATTCAGGAAAAAACGCATACGCCCTTTTTGGCCAACCAAGCAACCTGGAAAGGCAAATCAGCGCTACAAAGAAGTCTCGCTTCCCATCGGTCAAAAGGGACATGCTGAAAAAGGTGTCAAAACCAGAAATGCAGGACAGGCCATGGAGAAATGGGAGCCTTGCTACGCTGATGGGCAGGATGTAAATTGCCAACAGCCACTCTGGAGAAGTGTACGGTGTGTCCAGAAACATCTAAAAAACACAGCTTAGAGAGCATAGGGCACTTCCACGCATGGGGGGATAAAGTGGGAAAATTGAAAATCAGCAAGACACAAGCACCCCAAAGTTTAGGGCTGCTCTGTTGACAAGGACCTCCACTTCCTTCCACCTTAAATATCCCAGGAAAGCGAAAAATGGATAAAAATGTTGTGGTCCTTATGTACAATGGAATATCACTCAGCCATGAAATCAATGTCATAAGGCTAGTAGCAGCATGATGAGTGGATTTAGGTAAGACGATTCTAAGTGAAATAAGTCACACAGAAAAGGACACTTCTCATAAGGTGTCACTTATAGAGGGAATGTAAAAACCGTTACACTTGAACTGAATTACAAAACAGAACAGAGTCACACATGCAGAAAACACACTATGGCTGCTTAACGGGAAAGGTGAGGTGGGGTGATACATAAAACAAGAGTTTCAAATTAGCTCAGATACCGTTCCATAAACCCAATATGGAATAGACAAGACCTACTCCTTGCTCAGAGAACTGGACTCAACACGCCCGATTCACCGCACAAGAATATATCTGACTAGTAATAATCTTAAAACCTATGTATTGATATCTCTCTGTTAGTGTGTCAAGTGGGTGTAAAGCGGCCTAAACACAGCCGTGAAAAGCAGCTAAACCCCATTATAAAAATAAATTACTTTTAAAAACCCATGAAACAAAGACAGGGAAAGAGAGAGAAATTCTTACACAATTCGTTCAGGGGCTGTGATGCAACCTGGATTGACCATATCTAGACCCACAGCTGAATGAGACATAAGGGTGGACACTCTTGGGGCTGAGAGTTTTGGTGAGGTTGGGTGAGCAAACGCAGACCCTTTAAAGTAATACTGCGTGCTACCCATCGCATGGGTCCCAAATCTCCAGGTTCAAGGGCATCTTCCTACATCGAAAACATGCATGAGAAACCCAGAAGATGGTACACCGTGTGATGGGGAAAGGTTTCTAAAACGCACCTCATTTCTCACCTCCTTGTGCTCGGGTTCGCCATTCCAGCCACTTTACTAGCAATCTCCCTACTTGGAGCATCAGCACCTTTAACCTCCTGTTCCGTACAGGTTGCAATTTGTCCTGAGGATGAACGGGAAGACGGGAAACCAATGAGAGACTAGCTCTTGGTGTTGGGACAGTCACAGGTCACTCTATTTTCCCATCAGGAAGAAGAATTAACCACAGGCTCAGCCTGCCCCCCGGAACCAGAACAGGGCCTGAAGCCATCCTGCGCTTTTGCGGCCGGCTCCCAAAAAAGCGACTTGTAAAATGCAGCTTCAGGGCACTGCAATTCACAAACCTGCAGAGTTATAAATGATAACTCTCGTCCACAAATATATTGAGGGAAGGCAAAGAAGAGGATTTGAAATCAAGGCAGAATTGCAGGAAACAGATTTCAGGAGGTAGATTCGAATCGCCTTTAAAGCACATGAAAAGCGGCAAAACGTTGACAATGATGCCCTTGGCCAAAAAGGGCGTATACGTTTTTTCCTGAATATATTCAGGAAAAAACGCATACGCCCTTTTTGGCTAACCAAGCAACCTGGAAAGGCAAATCAGCGCTACAAAGAAGTCTCGCTTCCCATCGGTCAAAAGGGACATGCTGAAAAAAGTGTCAAAACCAGAAATGCAGGACAGGCCATGGAGAAATGGGAGCCTTGCTACACTGATGGGCGGGATGTAAATTGCCAACAGCCACTCTGGAGAAGTGTACGGTGTGTCCTGAAACATCTAAAAAACACAGCTTAGAGAGCATAGGGCACTTCCACGCATAGGGGGATAAAGCGGGAAAATTGAAAATCAGCAAGACACAAGCACCCCAAAGTTTAGGGCTGCTCTGTTGACAAGGACCTCCACTTCCTTCCACCTTAAATATCCCAGGAAAGCGAAAAATGGATAAAAATGTTGTGGTCCTTATGTACAATGGAATATCACTCAGCCATGAAATCAATGTCATAAGGCTAGTAGCAGCATGATGAGTGGATTTAGGTAAGACGATTCTAAGTGAAATAAGTCACACAGAAAAGGACACTTCTCATAAGGTGTCACTTATAGAGGGAATGTAAAAACCGTTACACTTGAACTGAATTACAAAACAGAACAGAGTCACACATGCAGAAAACACACTATGGCTGCTTAACGGGAAAGGTGAGGTGGGGTGATACATAAAACAAGAGTTTCAAATTAGCTCAGATACCGTTCCATAAACCCAATATGGAATAGACAAGACCTACTCCTTGCTCAGAGAACTGGACTCAACACGCCTGATTCACCGCACAAGAATATATCTGACTAGTAATAATCTTAAAACCTATGTATTGATATCTCTCTGTTAGTGTGTCAAGTGGGTGTAAAGCGGCCTAAACACAGCCGTGAAAAGCAGCTAAACCCCATTATAAAAATAAATTACTTTTAAAAACCCATGAAACAAAGACAGGGAAAGAGAGAGAAATTCTTACACAATTCGTTCAGGGGCTGTGATGCAACCTGGATTGACCATATCTAGACCCACAGCTGGATGAGACATAAGGGTGGACACTCTTGGGGCTGAGAGTTTTGGTGAGGTTGGGTGAGCAAACGCAGACCCTTTAAAGTAATACTGCGTGCTACCCATCGCATGGGTCCCAAATCTCCAGGTTCAAGGGCATCTTCGTAAATCGAAAACATGCATGAGAAACCCAGAAGATGGTACACCGTGTGATGGGGAAAGGTTTCTAAAACGCACCTCATTTCTCACCTCCTTGTGCTCGGGTTCGCCATTCCAGCCACTTTACTAGCAATCTCACTACTTGTAGCATCAGCACCTTTAACCTCCTGTTCCGTACAGGTTGCAATTTGTCCTGAGGATGAACGGGAAGACGGGAAACCAATGAGAGACTAGCTCTTGGTGTTGGGACAGTCACAGGTCACTCTATTTTCCCATCAGGAAGAAGAATTAACCACAGGCTCAGCCTGCCCCCCGGAACCAGAACAGGGCCTGAAGCCATCCTGCGCTTTTGCGGCCGGCTCCCAAAAAAGCGACTTGTAAAATGCAGCTTCAGGGCACTGCAATTCACAAACCTGCAGAGTTATAAATGATAACTCTCGTCCACAAATATATTGAGGGAAGGCAAAGAAGAGGATTTGAAATCAAGGCAGAATTGCAGGAAACAGATTTCAGGAGGTAGATTCGAATCGCCTTTAAAGCACATGAAAAGCGGCAAAACGTTGACAATGATGCCCTTGGCCAAAAAGGGCGTATGCGTTTTTTCCTGAATATATTCAGGAAAAAACGCATACGCCCTTTTTGGCCAACCAAGCAACCTGGAAAGGCAAATCAGCGCTACAAAGAAGTCTCGCTTCCCATCGGTCAAAAGGGACATGCTGAAAAAGGTGTCAAAACCAGAAATGCAGGACAGGCCATGGAGAAATGGGAGCCTTGCTACACTGATGGGCGGGATGTAAATTGCCAACAGCCACTCTGGAGAAGTGTACGGTGTGTCCTGAAACATCTAAAAAACACAGCTTAGAGAGCATAGGGCACTTCCACGCATGGGGGGTAAAGTGGGAACATTGAAAATCAGCAAGACACAAGCACCCCAAAGTTTAGGGCTGCTCTGTTGACAAGGACCTCCACTTCCTTCCACCTTAAATATCCCAGGAAAGCGAAAAATGGATAAAAATGTTGTGGTCCTTATGTACAATGGAATATCACTCAGCCATGAAATCAATGTCATAAGGCTAGTAGCAGCATGATGAGTGGATTTAGGTAAGACGATTCTAAGTGAAATAAGTCACACAGAAAAGGACACTTCTCATAAGGTGTCACTTATAGAGGGAATGTAAAAACCGTTACACTTGAACTGAATTACAAAACAGAACAGAGTCACACATGCAGAAAACACACTATGGCTGCTTAACGGGAAAGGTGAGGTGGGGTGATACATAAAACAAGAGTTTCAAATTAGCTCAGATACCGTTCCATAAACCCAATATGGAATAGACAAGACCTACTCCTTGCTCAGAGAACTGGACTCAACACGCCCGATTCACCGCACAAGAATATATCTGACTAGTAATAATCTTAAAACCTATGTATTGATATCTCTCTGTTAGTGTGTCAAGTGGGTGTAAAGCGGCCTAAACACAGCCGTGAAAAGCAGCTAAACCCCATTATAAAAATAAATTACTTTTAAAAACCCATGAAACAAAGACAGGGAAAGAGAGAGAAATTCTTACACAATTCGTTCAGGGGCTGTGATGCAACCTGGATTGACCATATCTAGACCCACAGCTGGATGAGACATAAGGGTGGACACTCTTGGGGCTGAGAGGTTTGGTGAGGTTGGGTGAGCAAACGCAGACCCTTTAAAGTAATACTGCGTGCTACCCATCGCATGGGTCCCAAATCTCCAGGTTCAAGGGCATCTTCCTACATAGAAAACATGCATGAGAAACCCAGAAGATGGTACACCGTGTGATGGGGAAAGGTTTCTAAAACGCACCTCATTTCTCACCTCCTTGTGCTCGGGTTCGCCATTCCAGCCACTTTACTAGCAATCTCCCTACTTGGAGCATCAGCACCTTTAACCTCCTGTTCCGTACAGGTTGCAATTTGTCCTGAGGATGAACGGGAAGACGGGGAACCAATGAGAGACTAGCTCTTGGTGTTGGGACAGGCACAGGTCACTCTATTTTCCCATCAGGAAGAAGAATTAACCACAGGCTCAGCCTGCCCCCCGGAACCAGAACAGGGCCTGAAGCCATCCTGCGCTTTTGCGGCCGGCTCCCAAAAAAGCGACTTGTAAAATGGAGCTTCAGGGCACTGCAATTCACAAACCTGCAGAGTTATAAATGATAACTCTCGTCCACAAATATATTGAGGGAAGGCAAAGAAGAGGATTTGAAATCAAGGCAGAATTGCAGGAAACAGATTTCAGGAGGAAGATGCGAATCGCCTTTAAAGCACATGAAAAGCGGCAAAACGTTGACAATGATGCCCTTGTCCAAAAAGGGCGTATGCGTTTTTTCCTGAATATATTCAGGAGAAAACGCATACGCCCTTTTTGGCCAACCAAGCAACCTGGAAAGGCAAATCAGCGCTACAAAGAAGTCTCGCTTCCCATCGGTCAAAAGGGCCATGCTGAAAAAAGTGTCAAAACCAGAAATGCAGGACAGGCCATGGAGAAATGGGAGCCTTGCTACACTGATGGGCGGGATGTAAATTGCCAACAGCCACTCTGGAGAAGTGTACGGTGTGTCCTGAAACATCTAAAAAACACAGCTTAGAGAGCATAGGGCACTTCCACGCATGGGGGGATAAAGTGGGAAAATTGAAAATCAGCAAGACACAAGCACCCCAAAGGTTAGGGCTGCTCTGTTGACAAGGACCTCCACTTCCTTCCACCTTAAATATCCCAGGAAAGCGAAAAATGGATAAAAAAGTTGTGGTCCTTATGTACAATGGAATATCACTCAGCCATGAAATCAATGTCATAAGGCTAGTAGCAGCATGATGAGTGGATTTAGGTAAGACGATTCTAAGTGAAATAAGTCACACAGAAAAGGACACTTCTCATAAGGTGTCACTTATAGAGGGAATGTAAAAACCGTTACACTTGAACTGAATTACAAAACAGAACAGAGTCACACATGCAGAAAACACACTATGGCTGCTTAACGGGAAAGGTGAGGTGGGGTGATACATAAAACAAGAGTTTCAAATTAGCTCAGATACCGTTCCATAAACCCAATATGGAATAGACAAGACCTACTCCTTGCTCAGAGAACTGGACTCAACACGCCCGATTCACCGCACAAGAATATATCTGAGTAGTAATAATCTTAAAACCTATGTATTGATATCTCTCTGTTAGTGTGTCAAGTGGGTGTAAGGCGGCATAAACACAGCCGTGAAAAGCAGCTAAACTCCATTATAAAAATAAATTACTTTTAAAAACCCATGAAACAAAGACAGGGAAAGAGAGAGAAATTCTTACACAATTCGTTCAGGGGCTGTGATGCAACCTGCATTGACCATATCTAGACCCACAGCTGGATGAGACATAAGGGTGGACACTCTTGGGGCTGAGAGGTTTGGTGAGGTTGGGTGAGCAAATGCAGACCCTTTAAAGTAATACTGCGTGCTACCCATCGCATGGGTCCCAAATCTCCAGGTTCAAGGGCATCTTCCTACATCGAAAACATGCATGAGAAACCCAGAATATGGTACACCGTGTGATGGGGAAAGGTTTCTGAAATGCACCTCATTTCTCATCTCCTTGTGCTCGTGTTTGCCATTCCAGCCACTTTACTAGCAATCTCCCTACTTGGAGCATCAGCACCTTTAACCTCCTGTTCCGTACAGGTTGCAATTTGTCCTGAGGATGAACGGGAAGACGGGGAACCAATGAGAGACTAGCTCTTGGTGTTGGGACAGGCACAGGTCACTCTATTTTCCCATCAGGAAGAAGAATTAACCACAGGCTCAGCCTGCCCCCCGGAACCAGAACAGGGCCTGAAGCCATCCTGCGCTTTTGCGGCCGGCTCCCAAAAAAGCGACTTGTAAAATGGAGCTTCAGGGCACTGCAATTCACAAACCTGCAGAGTTATAAATGATAACTCTCGTCCACAAATATATTGAAGGAAGGCAAAGAAGAGGATTTGAAATCAAGGCAGAATTGCAGGAAACAGATTTCAGGAGGTAGATTCGAATCGCCTTTAAAGCACATGAAAAGCGGCAAAACGTTGACAATGATGCCCTTGGCCAAAAAGGGCGTATGCGTTTTTTCCTGAATATATTCAGGAAAAAACGCATACGCCCTTTTTGGCCAACCAAGCAACCTGGAAAGGCAAATCAGCGCTACAAAGAAGTCTCGTTTCCCATCGGTCAAAAGGGACATGCTGAAAAAGGTGTCAAAACCAGAAATGCAGGACAGGCCATGGAGAAATGGGAGCCTTGCTACACTGATGGGCGGGATGTAAATTGCCAACAGCCACTCTGGAGAAGTGTACGGTGTGTCCTGAAACATCTAAAAAACACAGCTTAGAGAGCATAGGGCACTTCCACGCATGGGGGGATAAAGTGGGAAAATTGAAAATCAGCAAGACACAAGCACCCCAAAGTTTAGGGCTGCTCTGTTGACAAGGACCTCCACTTCCTTCCACCTTAAATATCCCAGGAAAGCGAAAAATGGATAAAAATGTTGTGGTCCTTATGTACAATGGAATATCACTCAGCCATGAAATCAATGTCATAAGGCTAGTAGCAGCATGATGAGTGGATTTAGGTAAGACGATTCTAAGTGAAATAAGTCACACAGAAAAGGACACTTCTCATAAGGTGTCACTTATAGAGGGAATGTAAAAACCGTTACACTTGAACTGAATTACAAAACAGAACAGAGTCACACATGCAGAAAACACACTATGGCTGCTTAACGGGAAAGGTGAGGTGGGGTGATACATAAAACAAGAGTTTCAAATTAGCTCAGATACCGTTCCATAAACCCAATATGGAATAGACAAGACCTACTCCTTGCTCAGAGAACTGGACTCAACACGCCCGATTCACCGCAAAAGAATATATCTGACTAGTAATAATCTTAAAACCTATGTATTGATATCTCTCTGTTAGTGTGTCAAGTGGGTGTAAAGCGGCCTAAACACAGCCGTGAAAAGCAGCTAAACCCCATTATAAAAATAAATTACTTTTAAAAACCCATGAAACCAAGACAGGGAAAGAGAGAGAAATTCTTACACAATTCGTTCAGGGGCTGTGATGCAACCTGGATTGACCATATCTAGACCCACAGCTGGATGAGACATAAGGGTGGACACTCTTGGGGCTGAGAGTTTTGGTGAGGTTGGGTGAGCAAACGCAGACCCTTTAAAGTAATACTGCGTGCTACCCATCGCATGGGTCCCAAATCTCCAGGTTCAAGGGCATCTTCCTACATCGAAAACATGCATGAGAAACCCAGAAGATGGTACACCGTGTGATGGGGAAAGGTTTCTAAAACGCACCTCATTTCTCACCTCCTTGTGCTCGGGTTCGCCATTCCAGCCACTTTACTAGCAATCTCCCTACTTGGAGCATCAGCACCTTTAACCTCCTGTTCCGTACAGGTTGCAATTTGTCCTGAGGATGAACGGGAAGACGGGGAACCAATGAGAGACTAGCTCTTGGTGTTGGGACAGGCACAGGTCACTCTATTTTCCCATCAGGAAGAAGAATTAACCACAGGCTCAGCCTGCCCCCCGGAACCAGAACAGGGCCTGAAGCCATCCTGCGCTTTTGCGGCCGGCTCTCAAAAAAGCGACTTGTAAAATGCAGCTTCAGGGCACTGCAATTCACAAACCTGCAGAGTTATAAATGATAACTCTCGTCCACAAATATATTGAGGGAAGGCAAAGAAGAGGATTTGAAATCAAGGCAGAATTGCAGGAAACAGATTTCAGGAGGTAGATTCGAATCGCCTTTAAAGCACATGAAAAGCGGCAAAACGTTGACAATGATGCCCTTGGCCAAAAAGGGCGTATAAGTTTTTTCCTGAATATATTCAGGAAAAAACGCATACGCCCTTTTTGGCCAACCAAGCAACCTGGAAAGGCAAATCAGCGCTACAAAGAAGTCTCGCTTCCCATCGGTCAAAAGGGACATGCTGAAAAAAGTGTCAAAACCAGAAATGCAGGACAGGCCATGGAGAAATGGGAGCCTTGCTACACTGATGGGCGGGATGTAAATTGCCAACAGCCACTCTGGAGAAGTGTACGGTGTGTCCTGAAACATCTAAAAAACACAGCTTAGAGAGCATAGGGCACTTCCACACATGGGGGGATAAAGTGGGAAAATTGAAAATCAGCAAGACACAAGCACCCCAAAGTTTAGGGCTGCTCTGTTGACAAGGACCTCCACTTCCTTCCACCTTAAATATCCCAGGAAAGCGAAAAATGGATAAAAATGTTGTGGTCCTTATGTACAATGGAATATCACTCAGCCATGAAATCAATGTCATAAGGCTAGTAGCAGCATGATGAGTGGATTTAGGTAAGACGATTCTAAGTGAAATAAGTCACACAGAAAAGGACACTTCTCATAAGGTGTCACTTATAGAGGGAATGTAAAAACCATTACACTTGAACTGAATTACAAAACAGAACAGAGTCACACATGCAGAAAACACACTATGGCTGCTTAACGGGAAAGGTGAGGTGGGGTGATACATAAAACAAGAGTTTCAAATTAGCTCAGATACCGTTCCATAAACCCAATATGGAATAGACAAGACCTACTCCTTGCTCAGAGAACTGGACTCAACACGCCCGATTCACCGCACAAGAATATATCTGACTAGTAATAATCTTAAAACCTATGTATTGATATCTCTCTGTTAGTGTGTCAAGTGTGTGTAAGGCGGCATAAACACAGCCGTGAAAAGCAGCTAAACCCCATTATAAAAATAAATTACTTTTAAAAACCCATGAAACAAAGACAGGGAAAGAGAGAGAAATTCTTACACAATTCGTTCAGGGGCTGTGATGCAACCTGCATTGACCATATCTAGACCCACAGCTGGATGAGACATAAGGGTGGACACTCTTGGGGCTGAGAGGTTTGGTGAGGTTGGGTGAGCAAACGCAGACCCTTTAAAGTAATACTGCGTGCTACCCATCGCATGGGTCCCAAATCTCCAGGTTCAAGGGCATCTTCCTACATCGAAAACATGCATGAGAAACCCAGAAGATGGTACACCGTGTGATGGGGAAAGGTTTCTAAAACGCACCGCATTTCTCATCTCCTTGTGCTCGGGTTCGCCATTCCAGCCACTTTACTAGCAATCTCCCTACTTGGAGCATCAGCACCTTTAACCTCCTGTTCCGTACAGGTTGCAATTTGTCCTGAGGATGAACGGGAAGACGGGGAACCAATGAGAGACTAGCTCTTGGTGTTGGGACAGGCACAGGTCACTCTATTTTCCCATCAGGAAGAAGAATTAACCACAGGCTCAGCCTGCCCCCCGGAACCAGAACAGGGCCTGAAGCCATCCTGCGCTTTTGCGGCCGACTCCCAAAAAAGCGACTTGTAAAATGGAGCTTCAGGGCACTGCAATTCACAAACCTGCAGAGTTATAAATGATAACTCTCGTCCACAAATATATTGAGGGAAGGCAAAGAAGAGGATTTGAAATCAAGGCAGAATTGCAGGAAACAGATTTCAGGAGGTAGATTCGAATCGCCTTTAAAGCACATGAAAAGCGGCAAAACGTTGACAATGATGCCCTTGGCCAAAAAGGGCGTATGCGTTTTTTCCTGAATATATTCAGGAAAAAACGCATACGCCCTTTTTGGCCAACCAAGCAACCTGGAAAGGCAAATCAGCGCTACAAAGAAGTCTCGCTTCCCATCGGTCAAAAGGGACATGCTGAAAAAGTTGTCAAAACCAGAAATGCAGGACAGGCCATGGAGAAATGGGAGCCTTGCTACACTGATGGGCGGGATGTAAATTGCCAACAGCCACTCTGGAGAAGTGTACGGTGTGTCCTGAAACATCTAAAAAACACAGCTTAGAGAGCATAGGGCACTTCCACGCATGGGGGGATAAAGTGGGAAAATTGAAAATCAGCAAGACACAAGCACCCCAAAGTTTAGGGCTGCTCTGTTGACAAGGACCTCCACTTCATTCCACCTTAAATATCCCAGGAAAGCGAAAAATGGATAAAAAAGTTGTGGTCCTTATGTACAATGGAATATCACTCAGCCATGAAATCATGTCATAAGGCTAGTAGCAGCATGATGAGTGGATTTAGGTAAGACGATTCTAAGTGAAATAAGTCACACAGAAAAGGACACTTCTCATAAGGTGTCACTTATAGAGGGAATGTAAAAACCGTTACACTTGAACTGAATTACAAAACAGAACAGAGTCACACATGCAGAAAACACACTATGGCTGCTTAACGGGAAAGGTGAGGTGGGGTGATACATAAAACAAGAGTTTCAAATTAGCTCAGATACCGTTCCATAAACCCAATATGTAATAGACAAGACCTACTCCTTGCTCAGAGAACTGGACTCAACACGCCCGATTCACCGCACAAGAATATATCTGACTAGTAATAATTTTAAAACCTATGTATTGATATCTCTCTGTTAGTGTGTCAAGTGGGTGTAAAGCGGCATAAACACAGCCGTGAAAAGCAGCTAAACCCCATTATAAAAATAAATTACTTTTAAAAACCCATGAAACAAAGACAGGGAAAGAGAGAGAAATTCTTACACAATTCGTTCAGGGGCTGTGATGCAACCTGGATTGACCATATCTAGACCCACAGCTGGATGAGACATAAGGGTGGACACTCTTGGGGCTGAGAGGTTTGGTGAGGTTGGGTGAGCAAACGCAGACCCTTTAAAGTAATACTGCGTGCTACCCATCGCATGGGTCCCAAATCTCCAGGTTCAAGGGCATCTTCCTACATCGAAAACATGCATGAGAAACCCAGAAGATGGTACACCGTGTGATGGGGAAAGGTTTCTAAAATGCACCTCTTTTCTCATCTCCTTGTGCTCGGGTTCGCCATTCCAGCCACTTTACTAGCAATCTCCCTACTTGGAGCATCGGCACCTTTAACCTCCTGTTCCGTACAGGTTGCAATTTGTCCTGAGGATGAACGGGAAGACCGGGAACCAATGAGAGAGTAGCTCTTGGTGTTGGTACAGGCACAGGTCACTCTATTTTCCCATCAGGAAGAAGAATTAACCACAGGCTCAGCCTGCCCCCCGGAACCAGAACAAGGCCTGAAGCCATCCTGCGCTTTTGCGGCCAGCTCCCGAAAAAGCGATTTGTAAAATGGAGCTTCAGGGCACTGCAATTCACAAACCTGCAGAGTTATAAATGATAACTCTCGTCCACAAATGTATTGAGGGAAGGCAAAGAAGAGGATTTGAAATCAAGGCAGAATTGCAGGAAACAGATTTCAGGAGGTAGATTCGAATCGCCTTTAAAGCACATGAAAAGCGGCAAAACGTTGACAATGATGCCCTTGGCCAAAAAGGGCGTATGCGTTTTTTCCTGAATATATTCAGGAAAAAACGCATACGCCCTTTTTGGCCAACCAAGCAACCTGGAAAGGCAAATCAGCGCTACAAAGAAGTCTCGCTTCCCATCGGTCAAAAGGGCCATGCTGAAAAAAGTGTCAAAACCAGAAATGCAGGACAGGCCATGGAGAAATGGGAGCCTTGCTACACTGATGGGCGGGATGTAAATTGCCAACAGCCACTCTGGAGAAGTGTACGGTGTGTCCTGAAACATCTAAAAAACACAGCTTAGAGAGCATAGGGCACTTCCACGCATGGGGGGATAAAGTGGGAAAATTGAAAATCAGCAAGACACAAGCACCCCAAAGTTTAGGGCTGCTCTGTTGACAAGGACCTCCACTTCATTCCACCTTAAATATCCCAGGAAAGCGAAAAATGGATAAAAAAGTTGTGGTCCTTATGTACAATGGAATATCACTCAGCCATGAAATCAATGTCATAAGGCTAGTAGCAGCATGATGAGTGGATTTAGGTAAGACGATTCTAAGTGAAATAAGTCACACAAAAAAGGACACTTCTCATAAGGTGTCACTTATAGAGGGAATGTAAAAACCGTTACACTTGAACTGAATTACAAAACAGAACAGAGTCACACATGCAGAAAACACACTATGGCTGCTTAAAGGGAAAGGTGAGGTGGGGTGATACATAAAACAAGAGTTTCAAATTAGCTCAGATACCGTTCCATAAACCCAATATGGAATAGACAAGACCTACTCCTTGCTCAGAGAACTGGACTCAACACGCCCGATTCACCGCACAAGAATATATCTGACTAGTAATAATCTTAAAACCTATGTATTGATATCTCTCTGTTAGTGTGTCAAGTGGGTGTAAAGCGGCCTAAACACAGCCGTGAAAAGCAGCTAAACCCCATTATAAAAATAAATTACTTTTAAAAACCCATGAAACAAAGACAGGGAAAGAGAGAGAAATTCTTACACAATTCATTCAGGGGCTGTGATGCAACCTGGATTGACCATATCTAGACCCACAGCTGGATGAGACATAAGGGTGGACACTCTTGGGGCTGAGAGTTTTGGTGAGGTTGGGTGAGCAAACGCAGACCCTTTAAAGTAATACTGCGTGCTACCCATCGCATGGGTCCCAAATCTCCAGGTTCAAGGGCATCTTCCTACATCGAAAACATGCATGAGAAACCCAGAAGATGGTACACCGTGTGATGGGGAAAGGTTTCTAAAACGCACCTCATTTCTCACCTCCTTGTGCTCGGGTTCGCCATTCCAGCCACTTTACTAGCAATCTCCCTACTTGGAGCATCAGCACCTTTAACCTCCTGTTCCGTACAGGTTGCAATTTGTCCTGAGGATGAACGGGAAGACGGGGAACCAATGAGAGACTAGCTCTTGGTGTTGGGACAGGCACAGGTCACTCTATTTTCCCATCAGGAAGAAGAATTAACCACAGGCTTAGCCTGCCCCCCGGAACCAGAACAGGGCCTGAAGCCATCCTGCGCTTTTGCGGCCGGCTCCCAAAAAAGCGACTTGTAAAATGGAGCTTCAGGGCACTGCAATTCACAAACCTGCAGAGTTATAAATGATAACTCTCGTCCACAAATATATTGAGGGAAGGCAAAGAAGAGGATTTGAAATCAAGGCAGAATTGCAGGAAACAGATTTCAGGAGGTAGATTCGAATCGCCTTTAAAGCACATGAAAAGCGGCAAAACGTTGACAATGATGCCCTTGGCCAAAAAGGGCGTATGCGTTTTTTCCTGAATATATTCAGGAGAAAACGCATACGCCCTTTTTGGCCAACCAAGCAACCTGGAAAGGCAAATCAGCGCTACAAAGAAGTCTCGCTTCCCATCGGTCAAAAGGGACATGCTGAAAAAGGTGTCAAAACCAGAAATGCAGGACAGGCCATGGAGAAATGGGAGCCTTGCTACACTGATGGGCGGGATGTAAATTGCCAACAGCCACTCTGGAGAAGTGTACGGTGTGTCCTGAAACATCTAAAAAACACAGCTTAGAGAGCATAGGGCACTTCCACGCATGGGGGGATAAAGTGGGAAAATTGAAAATCAGCAAGACACAAGCACCCCAAAGTTTAGGGCTGCTCTGTTGACAAGGACCTCCACTTCCTTCCACCTTAAATATCCCAGGAATGCGAAAAATGGATAAAAATGTTGTGGTCCTTATGTACAATGGAATATCACTCAGCCATGAAATCAATGTCATAAGGCTAGTAGCAGCATGATGAGTGGATTTAGGTAAGACGATTCTAAGTGAAATAAGTCACACAGAAAAGGACACTTCTCATAAGGTGTCACTTATAGAGGGAATGTAAAAACCGTTACACTTGAACTGAATTACAAAACAGAACAGAGTCACACATGCAGAAAACACACTATGGCTGCTTAACGGGAAAGGTGAGGTGGGGTGATACATAAAACAAGAGTTTCAAATTAGCTCAGATACCGTTCCATAAACCCAATATGGAATAGACAAGACCTACTCCTTGCTCAGAGAACTGGACTCAACACGCCCGATTCACCGCACAAGAATATATCTGACTAGTAATAATCTTAAAACCTATGTATTGATATCTCTCTGTTAGTGGGTCAAGTGGGTGTAAAGCGGCCTAAACACAGCCGTGAAAAGCAGCTAAACCCCATTATAAAAATAAATTACTTTTAAAAACCCATGAAACAAAGACAGGGAAAGAGAGAGAAATTCTTACACAATTCGTTCAGGGACTGTGATGCAACCTGGATTGACCATATCTAGACCCACAGCTGGATGAGACATAAGGGTGGACACTCTTGGGGCTGAGAGGTTTGGTGAGGTTGGGTGAGCAAACGCAGACCCTTTAAAGTAATACTGCGTGCTACCCATCGCATGGGTCCCAAATCTCCAGGTTCAAGGGCATCTTCCTACATCGAAAACATGCATGAGAAACCCAGAAGATGGTACACCGTGTGATGGGGAAAGGTTTCTAAAACGCACCTCATTTCTCACCTCCTTGTGCTCGGGTTCGCCATTCCAGCCACTTTACTAGCAATCTCCCTACTTGGAGCATCAGCACCTTTAACCTCCTGTTCCGTACAGGTTGCAATTTGTCCTGAGGATGAACGGGAAGACGGGGAACCAATGAGAGACTAGCTCTTGGTGTTGGGACAGGCACAGGTCACTCTATTTTCCCATCAGGAAGAAGAATTAACCACAGGCTCAGCCTGCCCCCCGGAACCAGAACAGGGCCTGAAGCCATCCTGCGCTTTTGCGGCCGGCTCCCAAAAAAGCGACTTGTAAAATGGAGCTTCAGGGCACTGCAATTCACAAACCTGCAGAGTTATAAATGATAACTCTCGTCCACAAATATATTGAGGGAAGGCAAAGAAGAGGATTTGAAATCAAGGCAGAATTGCAGGAAACAGATTTCAGGAGGAAGATGCGAATCGCCTTTAAAGCACATGAAAAGCGGCAAAACGTTGACAATGATGCCCTTGTCCAAAAAGGGCGTATGCGTTTTTTCCTGAATATATTCAGGAGAAAACGCATACGCCCTTTTTGGCCAACCAAGCAACCTGGAAAGGCAAATCAGCGCTACAAAGAAGTCTCGCTTCCCATCGGTCAAAAGGGCCATGCTGAAAAAAGTGTCAAAACCAGAAATGCAGGACAGGCCATGGAGAAATGGGAGCCTTGCTACACTGATGGGCGGGATGTAAATTGCCAACAGCCACTCTGGAGAAGTGTACGGTGTGTCCTGAAACATCTAAAAAACACAGCTTAGAGAGCATAGGGCACTTCCACGCATGGGGGGATAAAGTGGGAAAATTGAAAATCAGCAAGACACAAGCACCCCAAAGGTTAGGGCTGCTCTGTTGACAAGGACCTCCACTTCCTTCCACCTTAAATATCCCAGGAAAGCGAAAAATGGATAAAAAAGTTGTGGTCCTTATGTACAATGGAATATCACTCAGCCATGAAATCAATGTCATAAGGCTAGTAGCAGCATGATGAGTGGATTTAGGTAAGACGATTCTAAGTGAAATAAGTCACACAGAAAAGGACACTTCTCATAAGGTGTCACTTATAGAGGGAATGTAAAAACCGTTACACTTGAACTGAATTACAAAACAGAACAGAGTCACACATGCAGAAAACACACTATGGCTGCTTAACGGGAAAGGTGAGGTGGGGTGATACATAAAACAAGAGTTTCAAATTAGCTCAGATACCGTTCCATAAACCCAATATGGAATAGACAAGACCTACTCCTTGCTCAGAGAACTGGACTCAACACGCCCGATTCACCGCACAAGAATATATCTGACTAGTAATAATCTTAAAACCTATGTATTGATATCTCTCTGTTAGTGTGTCAAGTGGGTGTAAGGCGGCATAAACACAGCCGTGAAAAGCAGCTAAACTCCATTATAAAAATAAATTACTTTTAAAAACCCATGAAACAAAGACAGGGAAAGAGAGAGAAATTCTTACACAATTCGTTCAGGGGCTGTGATGCAACCTGCATTGACCATATCTAGACCCACAGCTGGATGAGACATAAGGGTGGACACTCTTGGGGCTGAGAGGTTTGGTGAGGTTGGGTGAGCAAATGCAGACCCTTTAAAGTAATACTGCGTGCTACCCATCGCATGGGTCCCAAATCTCCAGGTTCAAGGGCATCTTCCTACATCGAAAACATGCATGAGAAACCCAGAAGATGGTACACCGTGTGATGGGGAAAGGTTTCTAAAACGCACCTCATTTCTCACCTCCTTGTGCTCGGGTTCGCCATTCCAGCCACTTTACTAGCAATCTCCCTACTTGGAGCATCAGCACCTTTAACCTCCTGTTCCGTACAGGTTGCAATTTGTCCTGAGGATGAACGGGAAGACGGGGAACCAATGAGAGACTAGCTCTTGGTGTTGGGACAGGCACAGGTCACTCTATTTTCCCATCAGGAAGAAGAATTAACCACAGGCTTAGCCTGCCCCCCGGAACCAGAACAGGGCCTGAAGCCATCCTGCGCTTTTGCGGCCGGCTCCCAAAAAAGCGACTTGTAAAATGGAGCTTCAGGGCACTGCAATTCACAAACCTGCAGAGTTATAAATGATAACTCTCGTCCACAAATATATTGAGGGAAGGCAAAGAAGAGGATTTGAAATCAAGGCAGAATTGCAGGAAACAGATTTCAGGAGGTAGATTCGAATCGCCTTTAAAGCACATGAAAAGCGGCAAAACGTTGACAATGATGCCCTTGGCCAAAAAGGGCGTATGCGTTTTTTCCTGAATATATTCAGGAAAAAACGCATACGCCCTTTTTGGCCAACCAAGCAACCTGGAAAGGCAAATCAGCGCTACAAAGAAGTCTCGCTTCCCATCGGTCAAAAGGGACATGCTGAAAAAGGTGTCAAAACCAGAAATGCAGGACAGGCCATGGAGAAATGGGAGCCTTGCTACACTGATGGGCGGGATGTAAATTGCCAACAGCCACTCTGGAGAAGTGAACGGTGTGTCCTGAAACATCTAAAAAACACAGCTTAGAGAGCATAGGGCACTTCCACGTATAGGGGGATAAAGTGGGAAAATTGAAAATCAGCAAGACACAAGCACCCCAAAGTTTAGGGCTGCTCTGTTGACAAGGACCTCCACTTCCTTCCACCTTAAATATCCCAGGAAAGCGAAAAATGGATAAAAATGTTGTGGTCCTTATGTACAATGGAATATCACTCAGCCATGAAATCAATGTCATAAGGCTAGTAGCAGCATGATGAGTGGATTTAGGTAAGACGATTCTAAGTGAAATAAGTCACACAGAAAAGGACACTTCTCATAAGGTGTCACTTATAGAGGGAATGTAAAAACCGTTACACTTGAACTGAATTACAAAACAGAACAGAGTCACACATGCAGAAAACACACTATGGCTGCTTAACGGGAAAGGTGAGGTGGGGTGATACATAAAACAAGAGTTTCAAATTAGCTCAGATACCGTTCCATAAACCCAATATGGAATAGACAAGACCTACTCCTTGCTCAGAGAACTGGACTCAACACGCCCGATTCACCGCACAAGAATATATCTGACTAGTAATAATCTTAAAACCTATGTATTGATATCTCTCTGTTAGTGTGTCAAGTGGGTGTAAAGCGGCCTAAACACAGCCGTGAAAAGCAGCTAAACCCCATTATAAAAATAAATTACTTTTAAAAACCCATGAAACAAAGACAGGGAAAGAGAGAGAAATTCTTACACAATTCGTTCAGGGGCTGTGATGCAACCTGGATTGACCATATCTAGACCCACAGCTGGATGAGACATAAGGGTGGACACTCTTGGGGCTGAGAGTTGTGGTGAGGTTGGGTGAGCAAACGCAGACCCTTTAAAGTAATACTGCGTGCTACCCATCGCATGGGTCCCAAATCTCCAGGTTCAAGGGCATCTTCCTACATCGAAAACATGCATGAGAAACCCAGAAGATGGTACACCGTGTGATGGGGAAAGGTTTCTAAAACGCACCTCATTTCTCACCTCCTTGTGCTCGGGTTCGCCATTCCAGCCACTTTACTAGCAATCTCCCTACTTGGAGCATCAGCACCTTTAACCTCCTGTTCCGTACAGGTTGCAATTTGTCCTGAGGATGAACGGGAAGACGGGGAACCAATGAGAGACTAGCTCTTGGTGTTGGGACAGGCACAGGTCACTCTATTTTCCCATCAGGAAGAAGAATTAACCACAGGCTCAGCCTGCCCCCCGGAACCAGAACAGGGCCTGAAGCCATCCTGCGCTTTTGCGGCCGGCTCTCAAAAAAGCGACTTGTAAAATGCAGCTTCAGGGCACTGCAATTCACAAACCTGCAGAGTTATAAATGATAACTCTCGTCCACAAATATATTGAGGGAAGGCAAAGAAGAGGATTTGAAATCAAGGCAGAATTGCAGGAAACAGATTTCAGGAGGTAGATTCGAATCGCCTTTAAAGCACATGAAAAGCGGCAAAACGTTGACAATGATGCCCTTGGCCAAAAAGGGCGTATAAGTTTTTTCCTGAATATATTCAGGAAAAAACGCATACGCCCTTTTTGGCCAACCAAGCAACCTGGAAAGGCAAATCAGCGCTACAAAGAAGTCTCGCTTCCCATCGGTCAAAAGGGACATGCTGAAAAAAGTGTCAAAACCAGAAATGCAGGACAGGCCATGGAGAAATGGGAGCCTTGCTACACTGATGGGCGGGATGTAAATTGCCAACAGCCACTCTGGAGAAGTGTACGGTGTGTCCTGAAACATCTAAAAAACACAGCTTAGAGAGCATAGGGCACTTCCACACATGGGGGGATAAAGTGGGAAAATTGAAAATCAGCAAGACACAAGCACCCCAAAGTTTAGGGCTGCTCTGTTGACAAGGACCTCCACTTCATTCCACCTTAAATATCCCAGGAAAGCGAAAAATGGATAAAAAAGTTGTGGTCCTTATGTACAATGGAATATCACTCAGCCATGAAATCAATGTCATAAGGCTAGTAGCAGCATGATGAGTGGATTTAGGTAAGACGATTCTAAGTGAAATAAGTCACACAGAAAAGGACACTTCTCATAAGGTGTCACTTACAGAGGGAATGTAAAAACCGTTACACTTGAACTGAATTACAAAACAGAACAGAGTCACACATGCAGAAAACACACTATGGCTGCTTAACGGGAAAGGTGAGGTGGGGTGATACATAAAACAAGAGTTTCAAATTAGCTCAGATACCGTTCCATAAACCCAATATGGAATAGACAAGACCTACCCCTTGCTCAGAGAACTGGACTCAACACGCCCGATTCACCGCACAAGAATATATCTGACTAGTAATAATCTTAAAACCTATGTATTGATATCTCTCTGTTAGTGTGTCAAGTGTGTGTAAGGCGGCATAAACACAGCCGTGAAAAGCAGCTAAACTCCATTATAAAAATAAATTACTTTTAAAAACCCATGAAACAAAGACAGGGAAAGAGAGAGAAATTCTTACACAATTCGTTCAGGGGCTGTGATGCAACCTGCATTGACCATATCTAGACCCACAGCTGGATGAGACATAAGGGTGGACACTCTTGGGGCTGAGAGGTTTGGTGAGGTTGGGTGAGCAAATGCAGACCCTTTAAAGTAATACTGCGTGCTACCCATCGCATGGGTCCCAAATCTCCAGGTTCAAGGGCATCTTCCTACATCGAAAACATGCATGAGAAGCCCAGAATATGGTACACCGTGTGATGGGGAAAGGTTTCTAAAATGCACCTCATTTCTCATCTCCTTGTGCTCGTGTTCGCCATTCCAGCCACTTTACTAGCAATCTCCCTACATGGAGCATCAGCACCTTTAACCTCCTGTTCCGTACAGGTTGCAATTTGTCCTGAGGATGAACGGGAAGACGGGGAACCAATGAGAGACTAGCTCTTGGTGTTGGGACAGGCACAGGTCACTCTATTTTCCCATCAGGAAGAAGAATTAACCACAGGCTCAGCCTGCCCCCCGGAACCAGAACAGGGCCTGAAGCCATCCTGCGCTTTTGCGGCCGGCTCCCAAAAAAGCGACTTGTAAAATGCAGCTTCAGGGCACTGCAATTCACAAACCTGCAGAGTTATAAATGATAACTCTCGTCCACAAATATATTGAGGGAAGGCAAAGAAGAGGATTTGAAATCAAGGCAGAATTGCAGGAAACAGATTTCAGGAGGTAGATTCGAATCGCCTTTAAAGCACATGAAAAGCGGCAAAACGTTGACAATGATGCCCTTGGCCAAAAAGGGCGTATGCGTTTTTTCCTGAATATATTCAGGAAAAAACGCATACGCCCTTTTTGGCCAACCAAGCAACCTGGAAAGGCAAATCAGCGCTACAAAGAAGTCTCGCTTCCCATCGGTCAAAAGGGACATGCTGAAAAAGGTGTCAAAACCAGAAATGCAGGACAGGCCATGGAGAAATGGGAGCCTTGCTACACTGATGGGCGGGATGTAAATTGCCAACAGCCACTCTGGAGAAGTGTACGGTGTGTCCTGAAACATCTAAAAAACACAGCTTAGAGAGCATAGGGCACTTCCACGCATGGGGGGATAAAGTGGGAAAATTGAAAATCAGCAAGACACAAGCACCCCAAAGTTTAGGGCTGCTCTGTTGACAAGGACCTCCACTTCCTTCCACCTTAAATATCCCAGGAAAGCTAAAAATGGATAAAAATATTGTGGTCCTTATGTAGAATGGAATATCACTCAGCCATGAAATCAATGTCATAAGGCTAGTAGCAGCATGATGAGTGGATTTAGGTAAGACGATTCTAAGTGAAATAAGTCACACAGAAAAGGACACTTCTCATAAGGTGTCACTTATAGAGGGAATGTAAAAACCGTTACACTTGAACTGAATTACAAAACAGAACAGAGTCACACATGCAGAAAACACACTATGGCTGCTTAACGGGAAAGGTGAGGTGGGGTGATACATAAAACAAGAGTTTCAAATTAGCTCAGATACCGTTCCATAAACCCAATATGGAATAGACAAGACCTACTCCTTGCTCAGAGAACTGGACTCAACACGCCCGATTCACCGCACAAGAATATATCTGACTAGTAATAATCTTAAAACCTATGTATTGATATCTCTCTGTTAGTGTGTCAAGTGGGTGTAAAGCGGCCTAAACACAGCCGTGAAAAGCAGCTAAACCCCATTATAAAAATAAATTACTTTTAAAAACCCATGAAACAAAGACAGGGAAAGAGAGAGAAATTCTTACACAATTCGTTCAGGGGCTGTGATGCAACCTGGATTGACCATATCTAGACCCACAGCTGGATGAGACATAAGGGTGGACACTCTTGGGGCTGAGAGTTTTGGTGAGGTTGGGTGAGCAAACGCAGACCCTTTAAAGTAATACTGCGTGCTACCCATCGCATGGGTCCCAAATCTCCAGGTTCAAGGGCATCTTCCTACATCGAAAACATGCATGAGAAACCCAGAAGATGGTACACCGTGTGATGGGGAAAGGTTTCTAAAACGCACCTCATTTCTCACCTCCTTGTGCTCGGGTTCGCCATTCCAGCCACTTTACTAGCAATCTCCCTACTTGGAGCATCAGCACCTTTAACCTCCTGTTCCGTACAGGTTGCAATTTGTCCTGAGGATGAACGGGAAGACGGGGAACCAATGAGAGACTAGCTCTTGGTGTTGGGACAGGCACAGGTCACTCTATTTTCCCATCAGGAAGAAGAATTAACCACAGGCTCAGCCTGCCCCCCGGAACCAGAACAGGGCCTGAAGCCATCCTGCGCTTTTGCGGCCGGCTCCCAAAAAAGCGACTTGTAAAATGGAGCTTCAGGGCACTGCAATTCACAAACCTGCAGAGTTATAAATGATAACTCTCGTCCACAAATATATTGAAGGAAGGCAAAGAAGAGGATTTGAAATCAAGGCAGAATTGCAGGAAACAGATTTCAGGAGGTAGATTCGAATCGCCTTTAAAGCACATGAAAAGCGGCAAAACGTTGACAATGATGCCCTTGGCCAAAAAGGGCGTATGCGTTTTTTCCTGAATATATTCAGGAAAAAACGCATACGCCCTTTTTGGCCAACCAAGCAACCTGGAAAGGCAAATCAGCGCTACAAAGAAGTCTCGCTTCCCATCGGTCAAAAGGGACATGCTGAAAAAGGTGTCAAAACCAGAAATGCAGGACAGGCCATGGAGAAATGGGAGCCTTGCTACGCTGATGGGCAGGATGTAAATTGCCAACAGCCACTCTGGAGAAGTGTACGGTGTGTCCAGAAACATCTAAAAAACACAGCTTAGAGAGCATAGGGCACTTCCACGCATGGGGGGATAAAGTGGGAAAATTGAAAATCAGCAAGACACAAGCACCCCAAAGTTTAGGGCTGCTCTGTTGACAAGGACCTCCACTTCCTTCCACCTTAAATATCCCAGGAAAGCGAAAAATGGATAAAAATGTTGTGGTCCTTATGTACAATGGAATATCACTCAGCCATGAAATCAATGTCATAAGGCTAGTAGCAGCATGATGAGTGGATTTAGGTAAGACGATTCTAAGTGAAATAAGTCACACAGAAAAGGACACTTCTCATAAGGTGTCACTTATAGAGGGAATGTAAAAACCGTTACACTTGAACTGAATTACAAAACAGAACAGAGTCACACATGCAGAAAACACACTATGGCTGCTTAACGGGAAAGGTGAGGTGGGGTGATACATAAAACAAGAGTTTCAAATTAGCTCAGATACCGTTCCATAAACCCAATATGGAATAGACAAGACCTACTCCTTGCTCAGAGAACTGGACTCAACACGCCCGATTCACCGCACAAGAATATATCTGACTAGTAATAATCTTAAAACCTATGTATTGATATCTCTCTGTTAGTGTGTCAAGTGGGTGTAAAGCGGCCTAAACACAGCCGTGAAAAGCAGCTAAACCCCATTATAAAAATAAATTACTTTTAAAAACCCATGAAACAAAGACAGGGAAAGAGAGAGAAATTCTTACACAATTCGTTCAGGGGCTGTGATGCAACCTGGATTGACCATATCTAGACCCACAGCTGAATGAGACATAAGGGTGGACACTCTTGGGGCTGAGAGTTTTGGTGAGGTTGGGTGAGCAAACGCAGACCCTTTAAAGTAATACTGCGTGCTACCCATCGCATGGGTCCCAAATCTCCAGGTTCAAGGGCATCTTCCTACATCAAAAACATGCATGAGAAACCCAGAAGATGGTACACCGTGTGATGGGGAAAGGTTTCTAAAACGCACCTCATTTCTCACCTCCTTGTGCTCGGGTTCGCCATTCCAGCCACTTTACTAGCAATCTCCCTACTTGGAGCATCAGCACCTTTAACCTCCTGTTCCGTACAGGTTGCAATTTGTCCTGAGGATGAACGGGAAGACGGGAAACCAATGAGAGACTAGCTCTTGGTGTTGGGACAGTCACAGGTCACTCTATTTTCCCATCAGGAAGAAGAATTAACCACAGGCTCAGCCTGCCCCCCGGAACCAGAACAGGGCCTGAAGCCATCCTGCGCTTTTGCGGCCGGCTCCCAAAAAAGCGACTTGTAAAATGCAGCTTCAGGGCACTGCAATTCACAAACCTGCAGAGTTATAAATGATAACTCTCGTCCACAAATATATTGAGGGAAGGCAAAGAAGAGGATTTGAAATCAAGGCAGAATTGCAGGAAACAGATTTCAGGAGGTAGATTCGAATCGCCTTTAAAGCACATGAAAAGCGGCAAAACGTTGACAATGATGCCCTTGGCCAAAAAGGGCGTATACGTTTTTTCCTGAATATATTCAGGAAAAAACGCATACGCCCTTTTTGGCTAACCAAGCAACCTGGAAAGGCAAATCAGCGCTACAAAGAAGTCTCGCTTCCCATCGGTCAAAAGGGACATGCTGAAAAAAGTGTCAAAACCAGAAATGCAGGACAGGCCATGGAGAAATGGGAGCCTTGCTACACTGATGGGCGGGATGTAAATTGCCAACAGCCACTCTGGAGAAGTGTACGGTGTGTCCTGAAACATCTAAAAAACACAGCTTAGAGAGCATAGGGCACTTCCACGCATAGGGGGATAAAGCGGGAAAATTGAAAATCAGCAAGACACAAGCACCCCAAAGTTTAGGGCTGCTCTGTTGACAAGGACCTCCACTTCCTTCCACCTTAAATATCCCAGGAAAGCGAAAAATGGATAAAAATGTTGTGGTCCTTATGTACAATGGAATATCACTCAGCCATGAAATCAATGTCATAAGGCTAGTAGCAGCATGATGAGTGGATTTAGGTAAGACGATTCTAAGTGAAATAAGTCACACAGAAAAGGACACTTCTCATAAGGTGTCACTTATAGAGGGAATGTAAAAACCGTTACACTTGAACTGAATTACAAAACAGAACAGAGTCACACATGCAGAAAACACACTATGGCTGCTTAACGGGAAAGGTGAGGTGGGGTGATACATAAAACAAGAGTTTCAAATTAGCTCAGATACCGTTCCATAAACCCAATATGGAATAGACAAGACCTACTCCTTGCTCAGAGAACTGGACTCAACACGCCCGATTCACCGCACAAGAATATATCTGACTAGTAATAATCTTAAAACCTATGTATTGATATCTCTCTGTTAGTGTGTCAAGTGGGTGTAAAGCGGCCTAAACACAGCCGTGAAAAGCAGCTAAACCCCATTATAAAAATAAATTACTTTTAAAAACCCATGAAACAAAGACAGGGAAAGAGAGAGAAATTCTTACACAATTCGTTCAGGGGCTGTGATGCAACCTGGATTGACCATATCTAGACCCACAGCTGGATGAGACATAAGGGTGGACACTCTTGGGGCTGAGAGTTTTGGTGAGGTTGGGTGAGCAAACGCAGACCCTTTAAAGTAATACTGCGTGCTATCCATCGCATGGGTCCCAAATCTCCAGGTTCAAGGGCATCTTCGTACATCGAAAACATGCATGAGAAACCCAGAAGATGGTACACCGTGTGATGGGGAAAGGTTTCTAAAACGCACCTCATTTCTCACCTCCTTGTGCTCGGGTTCGCCATTCCAGCCACTTTACTAGCAATCTCCCTACTTGTAGCATCAGCACCTTTAACCTCCTGTTCCGTACAGGTTGCAATTTGTCCTGAGGATGAACGGGAAGACGGGAAACCAATGAGAGACTAGCTCTTGGTGTTGGGACAGTCACAGGTCACTCTATTTTCCCATCAGGAAGAAGAATTAACCACAGGCTCAGCCTGCCCCCCGGAACCAGAACAGGGCCTGAAGCCATCCTGCGCTTTTGCGGCCGGCTCCCAAAAAAGCGACTTGTAAAATGCAGCTTCAGGGCACTGCAATTCACAAACCTGCAGAGTTATAAATGATAACTCTCGTCCACAAATATATTGAGGGAAGGCAAAGAAGAGGATTTGAAATCAAGGCAGAATTGCAGGAAACAGATTTCAGGAGGTAGATTCGAATCGCCTTTAAAGCACATGAAAAGCGGCAAAACGTTGACAATGATGCCCTTGGCCAAAAAGGGCGTATGCGTTTTTTCCTGAATATATTCAGGAAAAAACGCATACGCCCTTTTTGGCCAACCAAGCAACCTGGAAAGGCAAATCAGCGCTACAAAGAAGTCTCGCTTCCCATCGGTCAAAAGGGACATGCTGAAAAAGGTGTCAAAACCAGAAATGCAGGACAGGCCATGGAGAAATGGGAGCCTTGCTACACTGATGGGCGGGATGTAAATTGCCAACAGCCACTCTGGAGAAGTGTACGGTGTGTCCTGAAACATCTAAAAAACACAGCTTAGAGAGCATAGGGCACTTCCACGCATGGGGGGTAAAGTGGGAAAATTGAAAATCAGCAAGACACAAGCACCCCAAAGTTTAGGGCTGCTCTGTTGACAAGGACCTCCACTTCCTTCCACCTTAAATATCCCAGGAAAGCGAAAAATGGATAAAAATGTTGTGGTCCTTATGTACAATGGAATATCACTCAGCCATGAAATCAATGTCATAAGGCTAGTAGCAGCATGATGAGTGGATTTAGGTAAGACGATTCTAAGTGAAATAAGTCACACAGAAAAGGACACTTCTCATAAGGTGTCACTTATAGAGGGAATGTAAAAACCGTTACACTTGAACTGAATTACAAAACAGAACAGAGTCACACATGCAGAAAACACACTATGGCTGCTTAACGGGAAAGGTGAGGTGGGGTGATACATAAAACAAGAGTTTCAAATTAGCTCAGATACCGTTCCATAAACCCAATATGGAATAGACAAGACCTACTCCTTGCTCAGAGAACTGGACTCAACACGCCCGATTCACCGCACAAGAATATATCTGACTAGTAATAATCTTAAAACCTATGTATTGATATCTCTCTGTTAGTGTGTCAAGTGGGTGTAAAGCGGCCTAAACACAGCCGTGAAAAGCAGCTAAACCCCATTATAAAAATAAATTACTTTTAAAAACCCATGAAACAAAGACAGGGAAAGAGAGAGAAATTCTTACACAATTCGTTCAGGGGCTGTGATGCAACCTGGATTGACCATATCTAGACCCACAGCTGGATGAGACATAAGGGTGGACACTCTTGGGGCTGAGAGGTTTGGTGAGGTTGGGTGAGCAAACGCAGACCCTTTAAAGTAATACTGCGTGCTACCCATCGCATGGGTCCCAAATCTCCAGGTTCAAGGGCATCTTCCTACATAGAAAACATGCATGAGAAACCCAGAAGATGGTACACCGTGTGATGGGGAAAGGTTTCTAAAACGCACCTCATTTCTCACCTCCTTGTGCTCGGGTTCGCCATTCCAGCCACTTTACTAGCAATCTCCCTACTTGGAGCATCAGCACCTTTAACCTCCTGTTCCGTACAGGTTGCAATTTGTCCTGAGGATGAACGGGAAGACGGGGAACCAATGAGAGACTAGCTCTTGGTGTTGGGACAGGCACAGGTCACTCTATTTTCCCATCAGGAAGAAGAATTAACCACAGGCTCAGCCTGCCCCCCGGAACCAGAACAGGGCCTGAAGCCATCCTGCGCTTTTGTGGCCGGCTCCCAAAAAAGCGACTTGTAAAATGGAGCTTCAGGGCACTGCAATTCACAAACCTGCAGAGTTATAAATGATAACTCTCGTCCACAAATATATTGAGGGAAGGCAAAGAAGAGGATTTGAAATCAAGGCAGAATTGCAGGAAACAGATTTCAGGAGGAAGATGCGAATCGCCTTTAAAGCACATGAAAAGCGGCAAAACGTTGACAATGATGCCCTTGTCCAAAAAGGGCGTATGCGTTTTTTCCTGAATATATTCAGGAGAAAACGCATACGCCCTTTTTGGCCAACCAAGCAACCTGGAAAGGCAAATCAGCGCTACAAAGAAGTCTCGCTTCCCATCGGTCAAAAGGGCCATGCTGAAAAAAGTGTCAAAACCAGAAATGCAGGACAGGCCATGGAGAAATGGGAGCCTTGCTACACTGATGGGCGGGATGTAAATTGCCAACAGCCACTCTGGAGAAGTGTACGGTGTGTCCTGAAACATCTAAAAAACACAGCTTAGAGAGCATAGGGCACTTCCACGCATGGGGGGATAAAGTGGGAAAATTGAAAATCAGCAAGACACAAGCACCCCAAAGTTTAGGGCTGCTCTGTTGACAAGGACCTCCACTTCCTTCCACCTTAAATATCCCAGGAAAGCGAAAAATGGATAAAAATGTTGTGGTCCTTATGTACAATGGAATATCACTCAGCCATGAAATCAATGTCATAAGGCTAGTAGCAGCATGATGAGTGGATTTAGGTAAGACGATTCTAAGTGAAATAAGTCACACAGAAAAGGACACTTCTCATAAGGTGTCACTTATAGAGGGAATGTAAAAACCGTTACACTTGAACTGAATTACAAAACAGAACAGAGTCACACATGCAGAAAACACACTATGGCTGCTTAACGGGAAAGGTGAGGTGGGGTGATACATAAAACAAGAGTTTCAAATTAGCTCAGATACCGTTCCATAAACCCAATATGGAATAGACAAGACCTACTCCTTGCTCAGAGAACTGGACTCAACACGCCCGATTCACCGCACAAGAATATATCTGACTAGTAATAATCTTAAAACCTATGTATTGATATCTCTCTGTTAGTGTGTCAAGTGGGTGTAAAGCGGCCTAAACACAGCCGTGAAAAGCAGCTAAACCCCATTATAAAAATAAATTACTTTTAAAAACCCATGAAACAAAGACAGGGAAAGAGAGAGAAATTCTTACACAATTCGTTCAGGGGCTGTGATGCAACCTGGATTGACCATATCTAGACCCACAGCTGAATGAGACATAAGGGTGGACACTCTTGGGGCTGAGAGTTTTGGTGAGGTTGGGTGAGCAAACGCAGACCCTTTAAAGTAATACTGCGTGCTACCCATCGCATGGGTCCCAAATCTCCAGGTTCAAGGGCATCTTCCTACATCAAAAACATGCATGAGAAACCCAGAAGATGGTACACCGTGTGATGGGGAAAGGTTTCTAAAACGCACCTCATTTCTCACCTCCTTGTGCTCGGGTTCGCCATTCCAGCCACTTTACTAGCAATCTCCCTACTTGGAGCATCAGCACCTTTAACCTCCTGTTCCGTACAGGTTGCAATTTGTCCTGAGGATGAACGGGAAGACGGGAAACCAATGAGAGACTAGCTCTTGGTGTTGGGACAGTCACAGGTCACTCTATTTTCCCATCAGGAAGAAGAATTAACCACAGGCTCAGCCTGCCCCCCGGAACCAGAACAGGGCCTGAAGCCATCCTGCGCTTTTGCGGCCGGCTCCCAAAAAAGCGACTTGTAAAATGCAGCTTCAGGGCACTGCAATTCACAAACCTGCAGAGTTATAAATGATAACTCTCGTCCACAAATATATTGAGGGAAGGCAAAGAAGAGGATTTGAAATCAAGGCAGAATTGCAGGAAACAGATTTCAGGAGGTAGATTCGAATCGCCTTTAAAGCACATGAAAAGCGGCAAAACGTTGACAATGATGCCCTTGGCCAAAAAGGGCGTATACGTTTTTTCCTGAATATATTCAGGAAAAAACGCATACGCCCTTTTTGGCTAACCAAGCAACCTGGAAAGGCAAATCAGCGCTACAAAGAAGTCTCGCTTCCCATCGGTCAAAAGGGACATGCTGAAAAAAGTGTCAAAACCAGAAATGCAGGACAGGCCATGGAGAAATGGGAGCCTTGCTACACTGATGGGCGGGATGTAAATTGCCAACAGCCACTCTGGAGAAGTGTACGGTGTGTCCTGAAACATCTAAAAAACACAGCTTAGAGAGCATAGGGCACTTCCACGCATAGGGGGATAAAGCGGGAAAATTGAAAATCAGCAAGACACAAGCACCCCAAAGTTTAGGGCTGCTCTGTTGACAAGGACCTCCACTTCCTTCCACCTTAAATATCCCAGGAAAGCGAAAAATGGATAAAAATGTTGTGGTCCTTATGTACAATGGAATATCACTCAGCCATGAAATCAATGTCATAAGGCTAGTAGCAGCATGATGAGTGGATTTAGGTAAGACGATTCTAAGTGAAATAAGTCACACAGAAAAGGACACTTCTCATAAGGTGTCACTTATAGAGGGAATGTAAAAACCGTTACACTTGAACTGAATTACAAAACAGAACAGAGTCACACATGCAGAAAACACACTATGGCTGCTTAACGGGAAAGGTGAGGTGGGGTGATACATAAAACAAGAGTTTCAAATTAGCTCAGATACCGTTCCATAAACCCAATATGGAATAGACAAGACCTACTCCTTGCTCAGAGAACTGGACTCAACACGCCCGATTCACCGCACAAGAATATATCTGACTAGTAATAATCTTAAAACCTATGTATTGATATCTCTCTGTTAGTGTGTCAAGTGGGTGTAAAGCGGCCTAAACACAGCCGTGAAAAGCAGCTAAACCCCATTATAAAAATAAATTACTTTTAAAAACCCATGAAACAAAGACAGGGAAAGAGAGAGAAATTCTTACACAATTCGTTCAGGGGCTGTGATGCAACCTGGATTGACCATATCTAGACCCACAGCTGGATGAGACATAAGGGTGGACACTCTTGGGGCTGAGAGTTTTGGTGAGGTTGGGTGAGCAAACGCAGACCCTTTAAAGTAATACTGCGTGCTATCCATCGCATGGGTCCCAAATCTCCAGGTTCAAGGGCATCTTCGTACATCGAAAACATGCATGAGAAACCCAGAAGATGGTACACCGTGTGATGGGGAAAGGTTTCTAAAACGCACCTCATTTCTCACCTCCTTGTGCTCGGGTTCGCCATTCCAGCCACTTTACTAGCAATCTCCCTACTTGTAGCATCAGCACCTTTAACCTCCTGTTCCGTACAGGTTGCAATTTGTCCTGAGGATGAACGGGAAGACGGGAAACCAATGAGAGACTAGCTCTTGGTGTTGGGACAGTCACAGGTCACTCTATTTTCCCATCAGGAAGAAGAATTAACCACAGGCTCAGCCTGCCCCCCGGAACCAGAACAGGGCCTGAAGCCATCCTGCGCTTTTGCGGCCGGCTCCCAAAAAAGCGACTTGTAAAATGGAGCTTCAGGGCACTGCAATTCACAAACCTGCAGAGTTATAAATGATAACTCTCGTCCACAAATATATTGAGGGAAGGCAAAGAAGAGGATTTGAAATCAAGGCAGAATTGCAGGAAACAGATTTCAGGAGGTAGATTCGAATCGCCTTTAAAGCACATGAAAAGCGGCAAAACGTTGACAATGATGCCCTTGGCCAAAAAGGGCGTATGCGTTTTTTCCTGAATATATTCAGGAAAAAACGCATACGCCCTTTTTGGCCAACCAAGCAACCTGGAAAGGCAAATCAGCGCTACAAAGAAGTCTCGCTTCCCATCGGTCAAAAGGGACATGCTGAAAAAGGTGTCAAAACCAGAAATGCAGGACAGGCCATGGAGAAATGGGAGCCTTGCTACACTGATGGGTGGGATGTAAATTGCCAACAGCCACTCTGGAGAAGTGTACGGTGTGTCCTGAAACATCTAAAAAACACAGCTTAGAGAGCATAGGGCACTTCCACGCATGGGGGGTAAAGTGGGAAAATTGAAAATCAGCAAGACACAAGCACCCCAAAGTTTAGGGCTGCTCTGTTGACAAGGACCTCCACTTCCTTCCACCTTAAATATCCCAGGAAAGCGAAAAATGGATAAAAATGTTGTGGTCCTTATGTACAATGGAATATCACTCAGCCATGAAATCAATGTCATAAGGCTAGTAGCAGCATGATGAGTGGATTTAGGTAAGACGATTCTAAGTGAAATAAGTCACACAGAAAAGGACACTTCTCATAAGGTGTCACTTATAGAGGGAATGTAAAAACCGTTACACTTGAACTGAATTACAAAACAGAACAGAGTCACACATGCAGAAAACACACTATGGCTGCTTAACGGGAAAGGTGAGGTGGGGTGATACATAAAACAAGAGTTTCAAATTAGCTCAGATACCGTTCCATAAACCCAATATGGAATAGACAAGACCTACTCCTTGCTCAGAGAACTGGACTCAACACGCCCGATTCACCGCACAAGAATATATCTGACTAGTAATAATCTTAAAACCTATGTATTGATATCTCTCTGTTAGTGTGTCAAGTGGGTGTAAGGCGGCATAAACACAGCCGTGAAAAGCAGCTAAACTCCATTATAAAAATAAATTACTTTTAAAAACCCATGAAACAAAGACAGGGAAAGAGAGAGAAATTCTTACACAATTCGTTCAGGGGCTGTGATGCAACCTGCATTGACCATATCTAGACCCACAGCTGGATGAGACATAAGGGTGGACACTCTTGGGGCTGAGAGGTTTGGTGAGGTTGGGTGAGCAAATGCAGACCCTTTAAAGTAATACTGCGTGCTACCCATCGCATGGGTCCCAAATCTCCAGGTTCAAGGGCATCTTCCTACATCGAAAACATGCATGAGAAACCCAGAATATGGTACACCGTGTGATGGGGAAAGGTTTCTGAAATGCACCTCATTTCTCATCTCCTTGTGCTCGTGTTTGCCATTCCAGCCACTTTACTAGCAATCTCCCTACTTGGAGCATCAGCACCTTTAACCTCCTGTTCCGTACAGGTTGCAATTTGTCCTGAGGATGAACGGGAAGACGGGGAACCAATGAGAGACTAGCTCTTGGTGTTGGGACAGGCACAGGTCACTCTATTTTCCCATCAGGAAGAAGAATTAACCACAGGCTCAGCCTGCCCCCCGGAACCAGAACAGGGCCTGAAGCCATCCTGCGCTTTTGCGGCCGGCTCCCAAAAAAGCGACTTGTAAAATGGAGCTTCAGGGCACTGCAATTCACAAACCTGCAGAGTTATAAATGATAACTCTCGTCCACAAATATATTGAAGGAAGGCAAAGAAGAGGATTTGAAATCAAGGCAGAATTGCAGGAAACAGATTTCAGGAGGTAGATTCGAATCGCCTTTAAAGCACATGAAAAGCGGCAAAACGTTGACAATGATGCCCTTGGCCAAAAAGGGCGTATGCGTTTTTTCCTGAATATATTCAGGAAAAAACGCATACGCCCTTTTTGGCCAACCAAGCAACCTGGAAAGGCAAATCAGCGCTACAAAGAAGTCTCGTTTCCCATCGGTCAAAAGGGACATGCTGAAAAAGGTGTCAAAACCAGAAATGCAGGACAGGCCATGGAGAAATGGGAGCCTTGCTACACTGATGGGCGGGATGTAAATTGCCAACAGCCACTCTGGAGAAGTGTACGGTGTGTCCTGAAACATCTAAAAAACACAGCTTAGAGAGCATAGGGCACTTCCACGCATGGGGGGATAAAGTGGGAAAATTGAAAATCAGCAAGACACAAGCACCCCAAAGTTTAGGGCTGCTCTGTTGACAAGGACCTCCACTTCCTTCCACCTTAAATATCCCAGGAAAGCGAAAAATGGATAAAAATGTTGTGGTCCTTATGTACAATGGAATATCACTCAGCCATGAAATCAATGTCATAAGGCTAGTAGCAGCATGATGAGTGGATTTAGGTAAGACGATTCTAAGTGAAATAAGTCACACAGAAAAGGACACTTCTCATAAGGTGTCACTTATAGAGGGAACGTAAAAACCGTTACACTTGAACTGAATTACAAAACAGAACAGAGTCACACATGCAGAAAACACACTATGGCTGCTTAACGGGAAAGGTGAGGTGGGGTGATACATAAAACAAGAGTTTCAAATTAGCTCAGATACCGTTCCATAAACCCAATATGGAATAGACAAGACCTACTCCTTGCTCAGAGAACTGGACTCAACACGCCCGATTCACCGCAAAAGAATATATCTGACTAGTAATAATCTTAAAACCTATGTATTGATATCTCTCTGTTAGTGTGTCAAGTGGGTGTAAAGCGGCCTAAACACAGCCGTGAAAAGCAGCTAAACCCCATTATAAAAATAAATTACTTTTAAAAACCCATGAAACCAAGACAGGGAAAGAGAGAGAAATTCTTACACAATTCGTTCAGGGGCTGTGATGCAACCTGGATTGACCATATCTAGACCCACAGCTGGATGAGACATAAGGGTGGACACTCTTGGGGCTGAGAGTTTTGGTGAGGTTGGGTGAGCAAACGCAGACCCTTTAAAGTAATACTGCGTGCTACCCATCGCATGGGTCCCAAATCTCCAGGTTCAAGGGCATCTTCCTACATCGAAAACATGCATGAGAAACCCAGAAGATGGTACACCGTGTGATGGGGAAAGGTTTCTAAAACGCACCTCATTTCTCACCTCCTTGTGCTCGGGTTCGCCATTCCAGCCACTTTACTAGCAATCTCCCTACTTGGAGCATCAGCACCTTTAACCTCCTGTTCCGTACAGGTTGCAATTTGTCCTGAGGATGAACGGGAAGACGGGGAACCAATGAGAGACTAGCTCTTGGTGTTGGGACAGGCACAGGTCACTCTATTTTCCCATCAGGAAGAAGAATTAACCACAGGCTCAGCCTGCCCCCCGGAACCAGAACAGGGCCTGAAGCCATCCTGCGCTTTTGCGGCCGGCTCTCAAAAAAGCGACTTGTAAAATGCAGCTTCAGGGCACTGCAATTCACAAACCTGCAGAGTTATAAATGATAACTCTCGTCCACAAATATATTGAGGGAAGGCAAAGAAGAGGATTTGAAATCAAGGCAGAATTGCAGGAAACAGATTTCAGGAGGTAGATTCGAATCGCCTTTAAAGCACATGAAAAGCGGCAAAACGTTGACAATGATGCCCTTGGCCAAAAAGGGCGTATAAGTTTTTTCCTGAATATATTCAGGAAAAAACGCATACGCCCTTTTTGGCCAACCAAGCAACCTGGAAAGGCAAATCAGCGCTACAAAGAAGTCTCGCTTCCCATCGGTCAAAAGGGACATGCTGAAAAAAGTGTCAAAACCAGAAATGCAGGACAGGCCATGGAGAAATGGGAGCCTTGCTACACTGATGGGCGGGATGTAAATTGCCAACAGCCACTCTGGAGAAGTGTACGGTGTGTCCTGAAACATCTAAAAAACACAGCTTAGAGAGCATAGGGCACTTCCACACATGGGGGGATAAAGTGGGAAAATTGAAAATCAGCAAGACACAAGCACCCCAAAGTTTAGGGCTGCTCTGTTGACAAGGACCTCCACTTCCTTCCACCTTAAATATCCCAGGAAAGCGAAAAATGGATAAAAAAGTTGTGGTCCTTATGTACAATGGAATATCACTCAGCCATGAAATCAATGTCATAAGGCTAGTAGCAGCATGATGAGTGGATTTAGGTAAGACGATTCTAAGTGAAATAAGTCACACAGAAAAGGACACTTCTCATAAGGTGTCACTTATAGAGGGAATGTAAAAACCATTACACTTGAACTGAATTACAAAACAGAACAGAGTCACACATGCAGAAAACACACTATGGCTGCTTAACGGGAAAGGTGAGGTGGGGTGATACATAAAACAAGAGTTTCAAATTAGCTCAGATACCGTTCCATAAACCCAATATGGAATAGACAAGACCTACTCCTTGCTCAGAGAACTGGACTCAACACGCCCGATTCACCGCACAAGAATATATCTGAGTAGTAATAATCTTAAAACCTATGTATTGATATCTCTCTGTTAGTGTGTCAAGTGTGTGTAAGGCGGCATAAACACAGCCGTGAAAAGCAGCTAAACCCCATTATAAAAATAAATTACTTTTAAAAACCCATGAAACAAAGACAGGGAAAGAGAGAGAAATTCTTACACAATTCGTTCAGGGGCTGTGATGCAACCTGCATTGACCATATCTAGACCCACAGCTGGATGAGACATAAGGGTGGACACTCTTGGGGCTGAGAGGTTTGGTGAGGTTGGGTGAGCAAACGCAGACCCTTTAAAGTAATACTGCGTGCTACCCATCGCATGGGTCCCAAATCTCCAGGTTCAAGGGCATCTTCCTACATCGAAAACATGCATGAGAAACCCAGAAGATGGTACACCGTGTGATGGGGAAAGGTTTCTAAAACGCACCGCATTTCTCATCTCCTTGTGCTCGGGTTCGCCATTCCAGCCACTTTACTAGCAATCTCCCTACTTGGAGCATCAGCACCTTTAACCTCCTGTTCCGTACAGGTTGCAATTTGTCCTGAGGATGAACGGGAAGACGGGGAACCAATGAGAGACTAGCTCTTGGTGTTGGGACAGGCACAGGTCACTCTATTTTCCCATCAGGAAGAAGAATTAACCACAGGCTCAGCCTGCCCCCCGGAACCAGAACAGGGCCTGAAGCCATCCTGCGCTTTTGCGGCCGACTCCCAAAAAAGCGACTTGTAAAATGGAGCTTCAGGGCACTGCAATTCACAAACCTGCAGAGTTATAAATGATAACTCTCGTCCACAAATATATTGAGGGAAGGCAAAGAAGAGGATTTGAAATCAAGGCAGAATTGCAGGAAACAGATTTCAGGAGTTAGATTCGAATCGCCTTTAAAGCACATGAAAAGCGGCAAAACGTTGACAATGATGCCCTTGGCCAAAAAGGGCGTATGCGTTTTTTCCTGAATATATTCAGGAAAAAACGCATACGCCCTTTTTGGCCAACCAAGCAACCTGGAAAGGCAAATCAGCGCTACAAAGAAGTCTCGCTTCCCATCGGTCAAAAGGGACATGCTGAAAAAGTTGTCAAAACCAGAAATGCAGGACAGGCCATGGAGAAATGGGAGCCTTGCTACACTGATGGGCGGGATGTAAATTGCCAACAGCCACTCTGGAGAAGTGTACGGTGTGTCCTGAAACATCTAAAAAACACAGCTTAGAGAGCATAGGGCACTTCCACGCATGGGGGGATAAAGTGGGAAAATTGAAAATCAGCAAGACACAAGCACCCCAAAGTTTAGGGCTGCTCTGTTGACAAGGACCTCCACTTCATTCCACCTTAAATATCCCAGGAAAGCGAAAAATGGATAAAAAAGTTGTGGTCCTTATGTACAATGGAATATCACTCAGCCATGAAATCATGTCATAAGGCTAGTAGCAGCATGATGAGTGGATTTAGGTAAGACGATTCTAAGTGAAATAAGTCACACAGAAAAGGACACTTCTCATAAGGTGTCACTTATAGAGGGAATGTAAAAACCGTTACACTTGAACTGAATTACAAAACAGAACAGAGTCACACATGCAGAAAACACACTATGGCTGCTTAACGGGAAAGGTGAGGTGGGGTGATACATAAAACAAGAGTTTCAAATTAGCTCAGATACCGTTCCATAAACCCAATATGTAATAGACAAGACCTACTCCTTGCTCAGAGAACTGGACTCAACACGCCCGATTCACCGCACAAGAATATATCTGACTAGTAATAATTTTAAAACCTATGTATTGATATCTCTCTGTTAGTGTGTCAAGTGGGTGTAAAGCGGCATAAACACAGCCGTGAAAAGCAGCTAAACCCCATTATAAAAATAAATTACTTTTAAAAACCCATGAAACAAAGACAGGGAAAGAGAGAGAAATTCTTACACAATTCGTTCAGGGGCTGTGATGCAACCTGGATTGACCATATCTAGACCCACAGCTGGATGAGACATAAGGGTGGACACTCTTGGGGCTGAGAGGTTTGGTGAGGTTGGGTGAGCAAACGCAGACCCTTTAAAGTAATACTGCGTGCTACCCATCGCATGGGTCCCAAATCTCCAGGTTCAAGGGCATCTTCCTACATCGAAAACATGCATGAGAAACCCAGAAGATGGTACACCGTGTGATGGGGAAAGGTTTCTAAAATGCACCTCTTTTCTCATCTCCTTGTGCTCGGGTTCGCCATTCCAGCCACTTTACTAGCAATCTCCCTACTTGGAGCATCGGCACCTTTAACCTCCTGTTCCGTACAGGTTGCAATTTGTCCTGAGGATGAACGGGAAGACCGGGAACCAATGAGAGAGTAGCTCTTGGTGTTGGTACAGGCACAGGTCACTCTATTTTCCCATCAGGAAGAAGAATTAACCACAGGCTCAGCCTGCCCCCCGGAACCAGAACAAGGCCTGAAGCCATCCTGCGCTTTTGCGGCCAGCTCCCGAAAAAGCGATTTGTAAAATGGAGCTTCAGGGCACTGCAATTCACAAACCTGCAGAGTTATAAATGATAACTCTCGTCCACAAATGTATTGAGGGAAGGCAAAGAAGAGGATTTGAAATCAAGGCAGAATTGCAGGAAACAGATTTCAGGAGGTAGATTCGAATCGCCTTTAAAGCACATGAAAAGCGGCAAAACGTTGACAATGATGCCCTTGGCCAAAAAGGGCGTATGCGTTTTTTCCTGAATATATTCAGGAAAAAACGCATACGCCCTTTTTGGCCAACCAAGCAACCTGGAAAGGCAAATCAGCGCTACAAAGAAGTCTCGCTTCCCATCGGTCAAAAGGGCCATGCTGAAAAAAGTGTCAAAACCAGAAATGCAGGACAGGCCATGGAGAAATGGGAGCCTTGCTACACTGATGGGCGGGATGTAAATTGCCAACAGCCACTCTGGAGAAGTGTACGGTGTGTCCTGAAACATCTAAAAAACACAGCTTAGAGAGCATAGGGCACTTCCACGCATGGGGGGATAAAGTGGGAAAATTGAAAATCAGCAAGACACAAGCACCCCAAAGTTTAGGGCTGCTCTGTTGACAAGGACCTCCACTTCATTCCACCTTAAATATCCCAGGAAAGCGAAAAATGGATAAAAAAGTTGTGGTCCTTATGTACAATGGAATATCACTCAGCCATGAAATCAATGTCATAAGGCTAGTAGCAGCATGATGAGTGGATTTAGGTAAGACGATTCTAAGTGAAATAAGTCACACAAAAAAGGACACTTCTCATAAGGTGTCACTTATAGAGGGAATGTAAAAACCGTTACACTTGAACTGAATTACAAAACAGAACAGAGTCACACATGCAGAAAACACACTATGGCTGCTTAAAGGGAAAGGTGAGGTGGGGTGATACATAAAACAAGAGTTTCAAATTAGCTCAGATACCGTTCCATAAACCCAATATGGAATAGACAAGACCTACTCCTTGCTCAGAGAACTGGACTCAACACGCCCGATTCACCGCACAAGAATATATCTGACTAGTAATAATCTTAAAACCTATATATTGATATCTCTCTGTTAGTGTGTCAAGTGGGTGTAAAGCGGCCTAAACACAGCCGTGAAAAGCAGCTAAACCCCATTATAAAAATAAATTACTTTTAAAAACCCATGAAACAAAGACAGGGAAAGAGAGAGAAATTCTTACACAATTCGTTCAGGGGCTGTGATGCAACCTGCATTGACCATATCTAGACCCACAGCTGGATGAGACATAAGGGTGGACACTCTTGGGGCTGAGAGGTTTGGTGAGGTTGGGTGAGCAAACGCAGACCCTTTAAAGTAATACTGCGTGCTACCCATCGCATGGGTCCCAAATCTCCAGGTTCAAGGGCATCTTCCTACATCGAAAACATGCATGAGAAACCCAGAAGATGGTACACCGTGTGATGGGGAAAGGTTTCTAAAACGCACCGCATTTCTCATCTCCTTGTGCTCGGGTTCGCCATTCCAGCCACTTTACTAGCAATCTCCCTACTTGGAGCATCAGCACCTTTAACCTCCTGTTCCGTACAGGTTGCAATTTGTCCTGAGGATGAACGGGAAGACGGGGAACCAATGAGAGACTAGCTCTTGGTGTTGGGACAGGCACAGGTCACTCTATTTTCCCATCAGGAAGAAGAATTAACCACAGGCTCAGCCTGCCCCCCGGAACCAGAACAGGGCCTGAAGCCATCCTGCGCTTTTGCGGCCGACTCCCAAAAAAGCGACTTGTAAAATGGAGCTTCAGGGCACTGCAATTCACAAACCTGCAGAGTTATAAATGATAACTCTCGTCCACAAATATATTGAGGGAAGGCAAAGAAGAGGATTTGAAATCAAGGCAGAATTGCAGGAAACAGATTTCAGGAGGTAGATTCGAATCGCCTTTAAAGCACATGAAAAGCGGCAAAACGTTGACAATGATGCCCTTGGCCAAAAAGGGCGTATGCGTTTTTTCCTGAATATATTCAGGAAAAAACGCATACGCCCTTTTTGGCCAACCAAGCAACCTGGAAAGGCAAATCAGCGCTACAAAGAAGTCTCGCTTCCCATCGGTCAAAAGGGACATGCTGAAAAAGTTGTCAAAACCAGAAATGCAGGACAGGCCATGGAGAAATGGGAGCCTTGCTACACTGATGGGCGGGATGTAAATTGCCAACAGCCACTCTGGAGAAGTGTACGGTGTGTCCTGAAACATCTAAAAAACACAGCTTAGAGAGCATAGGGCACTTCCACGCATGGGGGGATAAAGTGGGAAAATTGAAAATCAGCAAGACACAAGCACCCCAAAGTTTAGGGCTGCTCTGTTGACAAGGACCTCCACTTCATTCCACCTTAAATATCCCAGGAAAGCGAAAAATGGATAAAAAAGTTGTGGTCCTTATGTACAATGGAATATCACTCAGCCATGAAATCATGTCATAAGGCTAGTAGCAGCATGATGAGTGGATTTAGGTAAGACGATTCTAAGTGAAATAAGTCACACAGAAAAGGACACTTCTCATAAGGTGTCACTTATAGAGGGAATGTAAAAACCGTTACACTTGAACTGAATTACAAAACAGAACAGAGTCACACATGCAGAAAACACACTATGGCTGCTTAACGGGAAAGGTGAGGTGGGGTGATACATAAAACAAGAGTTTCAAATTAGCTCAGATACCGTTCCATAAACCCAATATGTAATAGACAAGACCTACTCCTTGCTCAGAGAACTGGACTCAACACGCCCGATTCACCGCACAAGAATATATCTGACTAGTAATAATTTTAAAACCTATGTATTGATATCTCTCTGTTAGTGTGTCAAGTGGGTGTAAAGCGGCATAAACACAGCCGTGAAAAGCAGCTAAACCCCATTATAAAAATAAATTACTTTTAAAAACCCATGAAACAAAGACAGGGAAAGAGAGAGAAATTCTTACACAATTCGTTCAGGGGCTGTGATGCAACCTGGATTGACCATATCTAGACCCACAGCTGGATGAGACATAAGGGTGGACACTCTTGGGGCTGAGAGGTTTGGTGAGGTTGGGTGAGCAAACGCAGACCCTTTAAAGTAATACTGCGTGCTACCCATCGCATGGGTCCCAAATCTCCAGGTTCAAGGGCATCTTCCTACATCGAAAACATGCATGAGAAACCCAGAAGATGGTACACCGTGTGATGGGGAAAGGTTTCTAAAATGCACCTCTTTTCTCATCTCCTTGTGCTCGGGTTCGCCATTCCAGCCACTTTACTAGCAATCTCCCTACTTGGAGCATCGGCACCTTTAACCTCCTGTTCCGTACAGGTGGCAATTTGTCCTGAGGATGAACGGGAAGACCGGGAACCAATGAGAGAGTAGCTCTTGGTGTTGGTACAGGCACAGGTCACTCTATTTTCCCATCAGGAAGAAGAATTAACCACAGGCTCAGCCTGCCCCCCGGAACCAGAACAAGGCCTGAAGCCATCCTGCGCTTTTGCGGCCAGCTCCCGAAAAAGCGATTTGTAAAATGGAGCTTCAGGGCACTGCAATTCACAAACCTGCAGAGTTATAAATGATAACTCTCGTCCACAAATGTATTGAGGGAAGGCAAAGAAGAGGATTTGAAATCAAGGCAGAATTGCAGGAAACAGATTTCAGGAGGTAGATTCGAATCGCCTTTAAAGCACATGAAAAGCGGCAAAACGTTGACAATGATGCCCTTGGCCAAAAAGGGCGTATGCGTTTTTTCCTGAATATATTCAGGAAAAAACGCATACGCCCTTTTTGGCCAACCAAGCAACCTGGAAAGGCAAATCAGCGCTACAAAGAAGTCTCGCTTCCCATCGGTCAAAAGGGCCATGCTGAAAAAAGTGTCAAAACCAGAAATGCAGGACAGGCCATGGAGAAATGGGAGCCTTGCTACACTGATGGGCGGGATGTAAATTGCCAACAGCCACTCTGGAGAAGTGTACGGTGTGTCCTGAAACATCTAAAAAACACAGCTTAGAGAGCATAGGGCACTTCCACGCATGGGGGGATAAAGTGGGAAAATTGAAAATCAGCAAGACACAAGCACCCCAAAGTTTAGGGCTGCTCTGTTGACAAGGACCTCCACTTCATTCCACCTTAAATATCCCAGGAAAGCGAAAAATGGATAAAAAAGTTGTGGTCCTTATGTACAATGGAATATCACTCAGCCATGAAATCAATGTCATAAGGCTAGTAGCAGCATGATGAGTGGATTTAGGTAAGACGATTCTAAGTGAAATAAGTCACACAAAAAAGGACACTTCTCATAAGGTGTCACTTATAGAGGGAATGTAAAAACCGTTACACTTGAACTGAATTACAAAACAGAACAGAGTCACACATGCAGAAAACACACTATGGCTGCTTAAAGGGAAAGGTGAGGTGGGGTGATACATAAAACAAGAGTTTCAAATTAGCTCAGATACCGTTCCATAAACCCAATATGGAATAGACAAGACCTACTCCTTGCTCAGAGAACTGGACTCAACACGCCCGATTCACCGCACAAGAATATATCTGACTAGTAATAATCTTAAAACCTATATATTGATATCTCTCTGTTAGTGTGTCAAGTGGGTGTAAAGCGGCCTAAACACAGCCGTGAAAAGCAGCTAAACCCCATTATAAAAATAAATTACTTTTAAAAACCCATGAAACAAAGACAGGGAAAGAGAGAGAAATTCTTACACAATTCGTTCAGGGGCTGTGATGCAACCTGGATTGACCATATCTAGACCCACAGCTGGATGAGACATAAGGGTGGACACTCTTGGGGCTGAGAGGTTCGGTGAGGTTGGGTGAGCAAACGCAGACCCTTTAAAGTAATACTGCGTGCTACCCATCGCATGGGTCCCAAATCTCCAGGTTCAAGGGCATCTTTCTACATCGAAAACATGCATGAGAAACCCAGAAGATGGTACACCGTGTGATGGGGAAAGGTTTCTAAAACGCACCTCATTTCTCATCTCCTTGTGCTCGGGTTCGCCATTCCAGCCACTTTACTAGCAATCTCCCTACTTGGAGCATCAGCACCTTTAACCTCCTGTTCCGTACAGGTTGCAATTTGTCCTGAGGATGAACCGGAAGACGGGGAACCAATGAGAGACTAGCTCTTGGTGTTGGGACAGGCACAGGTCACTCTATTTTCCCATCAGGAAGAAGAATTAACCACAGGCTCAGCCTGCCCCCCGGAACCAGAACAGGGCCTGAAGCCATCCTGCGCTTTTGCGGCCGGCTCCCAAAAAAGCGACTTGTAAAATGGAGCTTCAGGGCACTGCAATTCACAAACCTGCAGAGTTATAAATGATAACTCTCGTCCACAAATATATTGAGGGAAGGCAAAGAAGAGGATTTGAAATCAAGGCAGAATTGCAGGAAACAGATTTCAGGAGGTAGATTCGAATCGCCTTTAAAGCACATGAAAAGCGGCAAAACGTTGACAATGATGCCCTTGGCCAAAAAGGGCGTATGCGTTTTTTCCTGAATATATTCAGGAAAAAACGCATACGCCCTTTTTGGCCAACCAAGCAACCTGGAAAGGCAAATCAGCGCTACAAAGAAGTCTCGCTTCCCATCGGTCAAAAGGGACATGCTGAAAAAGTTGTCAAAACCAGAAATGCAGGACAGGCCATGGAGAAATGGGAGCCTTGCTACACTGATGGGCGGGATGTAAATTGCCAACAGCCACTCTGGAGAAGTGTACGGTGTGTCCTGAAACATCTAAAAAACACAGCTTAGAGAGCATAGGGCACTTCCACGCATGGGGGGATAAAGTGGGAAAATTGAAAATCAGCAAGACACAAGCACCCCAAAGTTTAGGGCTGCTCTGTTGACAAGGACCTCCACTTCCTTCCACCTTAAATATCCCAGGAAAGCGAAAAATGGATAAAAAAGTTGTGGTCCTTATGTACAATGGAATATCACTCAGCCATGAAATCAATGTCATAAGGCTAGTAGCAGCATGATGAGTGGATTTAGGTAAGACGATTCTAAGTGAAATAAGTTACACAGAAAAGGACACTTCTCCTAAGGTGTCACTTATAGAGGGAATGTAAAAACCGTTACACTTGAACTGAATTACAAAACAGAACAGAGTCACACATGCAGAAAACACACTATGGCTGCTTAACGGGAAAGGTGAGGTGGGGTGATACATAAAACAAGAGTTTCAAATTAGCTCAGATACCGTTCCATAAACCCAATATGGAATAGACAAGACCTACTCCTTGCTCAGAGAACTGGACTCAACACGCCCGATTCACCGCACAAGAATATATCTGACTAGTAATAATCTTAAAACCTATGTATTGATATCTCTCTGTTAGTGTGTCAAGTGGGTGTAAAGCGGCCTAAACACAGCCGTGAAAAGCAGCTAAACCCCATTATAAAAATAAATTACTTTTAAAAACCCATGAAACAAAGACAGGGAAAGAGAGAGAAATTCTTACACAATTCGTTCAGGGGCTGTGATGCAACCTGGATTGACCATATCTAGACCCACAGCTGGATGAGACATAAGGGTGGAAACTCTTGGGGCTGAGAGGTTTGGTGAGGTTGGGTGAGCAAACGCAGACCGTTTAAAGTAATACTGCGTGCTACCCATCGCATGGGTCCCAAATCTCCAGGTTCAAGGGCATCTTCCTACATCGAAAACATGCATGAGAAACCCAGAAGATGGTACACCGTGTGATGGGGAAAGGTTTCTAAAACGCACCTCATTTCTCACCTCCTTGTGCTCGTGTTCGCCATTCCAGCCACTTTACTAGCAATCTCCCTACTTGGAGCATCAGCACCTTTAACCTCCTGTTCCGTACAGGTTGCAATTTGTCCTGAGGATGAACGGGAAGACGGGAAACCAATGAGAGACTAGCTCTTGGTGTTGGGACAGTCACAGGTCACTCTATTTTCCCATCAGGAAGAAGAATTAACCACAGGCTCAGCCTGCCCCCCGGAACCAGAACAGGGCCTGAAGCCATCCTGCGCTTTTGCGGCCGGCTCCCAAAAAAGCGACTTGTAAAATGGAGCTTCAGGGCACTGCAATTCACAAACCTGCAGAGTTATAAATGATAACTCTCGTCCACAAATATATTGAGGGAAGGCAAAGAAGAGGATTTGAAATCAAGGCAGAATTGCAGGAAACAGATTTCAGGAGGTAGATTCGAATCGCCTTTAAAGCACATGAAAAGCGGCAAAACGTTGACAATGATGCCCTTGGCCAAAAAGGGCGTATGCGTTTTTTCCTGAATATATTCAGGAAAAAACGCATACGCCCTTTTTGGCCAACCAAGCAACCTGGAAAGGCAAATCAGCGCTACAAAGAAGTCTCGCTTCCCATCGGTCAAAAGGGACATGCTGAAAAAGGTGTCAAAACCAGAAATGCAGGACAGGCCATGGAGAAATGGGAGCCTTGCTACACTGATGGGCGGGATGTAAATTGCCAACAGCCACTCTGGAGAAGTGTACGGTGTGTCCTGAAACATCTAAAAAACACAGCTTAGAGAGCATAGGGCACTTCCACGCATGGGGGGATAAAGTGGGAAAATTGAAAATCAGCAAGACACAAGCACCCCAAAGTTTAGGGCTGCTCTGTTGACAAGGACCTCCACTTCCTTCCACCTTAAATATCCCAGGAAAGCGAAAAATGGATAAAAAAGTTGTGGTCCTTATGTACAATGGAATATCACTCAGCCATGAAATCAATGTCATAAGGCTAGTAGCAGCATGATGAGTGGATTTAGGTAAGACGATTCTAAGTGAAATAAGTCACACAGAAAAGGACACTTCTCCTAAGGTGTCACTTATAGAGGGAATGTAAAAACCGTTACACTTGAACTGAATTACAAAACAGAACAGAGTCACACATGCAGAAAACACACTATGGCTGCTTAACGGGAAAGGTGAGGTGGGGTGATACATAAAACAAGAGTTTCAAATTAGCTCAGATACCGTTCCATAAACCCAATATGGAATAGACAAGACCTACTCCTTGCTCAGAGAACTGGACTCAACACGCCCGATTCACCGCACAAGAATATATCTGACTAGTAATAATCTTAAAACCTATGTATTGATATCTCTCTGTTAGTGTGTCAAGTGGGTGTAAAGCGGCCTAAACACAGCCGTGAAAAGCAGCTAAACCCCATTATAAAAATAAATTACTTTTAAAAACCCATGAAACAAAGACAGGGAAAGAGAGAGAAATTCTTACACAATTCGTTCAGGGGCTGTGATGCAACCTGGATTGACCATATCTAGACCCACAGCTGGATGAGACATAAGGGTGGACACTCTTGGGGCTGAGAGGTTTGGTGAGGTTGGGTGAGCAAACGCAGACCCTTTAAAGTAATACTGCGTGCTACCCATCGCATGGGTCCCAAATCTCCAGGTTCAAGGGCATCTTCCTACATCGAAAACATGCATGAGAAACCCAGAAGATGGTACACCGTGTGATGGGGAAAGGTTTCTAAAACGCACCTCATTTCTCACCTCCTTGTGCTCGGGTTCGCCATTCCAGCCACTTTACTAGCAATCTCCCTACTTGGAGCATCAGCACCTTTAACCTCCTGTTCCGTACAGGTTGCAATTTGTCCTGAGGATGAACCGGAAGACGGGGAACCAATGAGAGACTAGCTCTTGGTGTTGGGACAGGCACAGGTCACTCTATTTTCCCATCAGGAAGAAGAATTAACCACAGGCTCAGCCTGCCCCCCTGAACCAGAACAGGGCCTGAAGCCATCCTGCGCTTTTGCGGCCGGCTCCCAAAAAACCGACTTGTAAAATGGAGCTTCAGGGCACTGCAATTCACAAACCTGCAGAGTTATAAATGATAACTCTCGTCCACAAATATATTGAGGGAAGGCAAAGAAGAGGATTTGAAATCAAGGCAGAATTGCAGGAAACAGATTTCAGGAGGTAGATTCGAATCGCCTTTAAAGCACATGAAAAGCGGCAAAACGTTGACAATGATGCCCTTGGCCAAAAAGGGCGTATGCGTTTTTTCCTGAATACATTCAGGAAAAAACGCATACGCCCTTTTTGGCCAACCAAGCAACCTGGAAAGGCAAATCAGCGCTACAAAGAAGTCTCGCTTCCCATCGGTCAAAAGGGACATGCTGAAAAAGTTGTCAAAACCAGAAATGCAGGACAGGCCATGGAGAAATGGGAGCCTTGCTACACTGATGGGCGGGATGTAAATTGCCAACAGCCACTCTGGAGAAGTGTACGGTGTGTCCTGAAACATCTAAAAAACACAGCTTAGAGAGCATAGGGCACTTCCACGCATGGGGGGATAAAGTGGGAAAATTGAAAATCAGCAAGACACAAGCACCCCAAAGTTTGGGCTGCTCTGTTGACAAGGACCTCCACTTCCTTCCACCTTAAATATCCCAGGAAAGCGAAAAATGGATAAAAAAGTTGTGGTCCTTATGTACAATGGAATATCACTCAGCCATGAAATCAATGTCATAAGGCTAGTAGCAGCATGATGAGTGGATTTAGGTAAGACGATTCTAAGTGAAATAAGTCACACAGAAAAGGACACTTCTCCTAAGGTGTCACTTATAGAGGGAATGTAAAAACCGTTACACTTGAACTGAATTACAAAACAGAACAGAGTCACACATGCAGAAAACACACTATGGCTGCTTAACGGGAAAGGTGAGGTGGGGTGATACATAAAACAAGAGTTTCAAATTAGCTCAGATACCGTTCCATAAACCCAATATGGAATAGACAAGACCTACTCCTTGCTCAGAGAACTGGACTCAACACGCCCGATTCACCGCACAAGAATATATCTGACTAGTAATAATCTTAAAACCTATGTATTGATATCTCTCTGTTAGTGTGTCAAGTGGGTGTAAAGCGGCCTAAACACAGCCGTGAAAAGCAGCTAAACCCCATTATAAAAATAAATTACTTTTAAAAACCCATGAAACAAAGACAGGGAAAGAGAGAGAAATTCTTACACAATTCGTTCAGGGGCTGTGATGCAACCTGGATTGACCATATCTAGACCCACAGTTGGATGAGACATAAGGGTGGACACTCTTGGGGCTGAGAGGTTTGGTGAGGTTGGGTGAGCAAACGCAGACCCTTTAAAGTAATACTGCGTGCTACCCATCGCATGGGTCCCAAATCTCCAGGTTCAAGGGCATCTTCCTACATCGAAAACATGCATGAGAAACCCAAAAGATGGTACACCGTGTGATGGGGAAAGGTTTCTAAAACGCACCTCATTTCTCACCTCCTTGTGCTCGTGTTCGCCATTCCAGCCACTTTACTAGCAATCTCCCTACTTGGAGCATCAGCACCTTTAACCTCCTGTTCCGTACAGGTTGCAATTTGTCCTGAGGATGAACGGGAAGATGGGAAACCAATGAGAGACTAGCTCTTGGTGTTGGGACAGTCACAGGTCACTCTATTTTCCCATCAGGAAGAAGAATTAACCACAGGCTCAGCCTGCCCCCCGGAACCAGAACAGGGCCTGAAGCCATCCTGCGCTTTTGCGGCCGGCTCCCAAAAAAGCGACTTGTAAAATGCAGCTTCAGGGCACTGCAATTCACAAACCTGCAGAGTTATAAATGATAACTCTCGTCCACAAATATATTGAGGGAAGGCAAAGAAGAGGATTTGAAATCAAGGCAGAATTGCAGGAAACAGATTTCAGGAGGTAGATTCGAATCGCCTTTAAAGCACATGAAAAGCGGCAAAACGTTGACAATGATGACCTTGGCCAAAAAGGGCGTATAAGTTTTTTCCTGAATATATTCAGGAAAAAACGCATACGCCCTTTTTGGCCAACCAAGCAACCTGGAAAGGCAAATCAGCGCTACAAAGAAGTCTCGCTTCCCATCGGTCAAAAGGGACATGATGAAAAAAGTGTCAAAACCAGAAATGCAGGACAGGCAATGGAGAAATGGGAGCCTTGCTACACTGATGGGCGGGATGTAAATTGCCAACAGCCACTCTGGAGAAGTGTACGGTGTGTCCTGAAACATCTAAAAAACACAGCTTAGAGAGCATAGGGCACTTCCACACATGGGGGGATAAAGTGGGAAAATTGAAAATCAGCAAGACACAAGCACCCCAAAGTTTAGGGCTGCTCTGTTGACAAGGACCTCCACTTCATTCCACCTTAAATATCCCAGGAAAGCGAAAAATGGATAAAAAAGTTGTGGTCCTTATGTACAATGGAATATCACTCAGCCATGAAATCAATGTCATAAGGCTAGTAGCAGCATGATGAGTGGATTTAGGTAAGACGATTCTAAGTGAAATAAGTCACACAGAAAAGGACACTTCTCATAAGGTGTCACTTATAGAGGGAATGTAAAAACCGTTACACTTGAACTGAATTACAAAACAGAACAGAGTCACACATGCAGAAAACAAACTATGGCTGCTTAACGGGAAAGGTGAGGTGGGGTGATACATAAAACAAGAGTTTCAAATTAGCTCAGATACCGTTCCATAAACCCAATATGGAATAGACAAGACCTACTCCTTGCTCAGAGAACTGGACTCAACACGCCCGATTCACCGCACAAGAATATATCTGACTAGTAATAATCTTAAAACCTATGTATTGATATCTCTCTGTTAGTGTGTCAAGTGTGTGTAAGGCGGCATAAACACAGCCGTGAAAAGCAGCTAAACCCCATTATAAAAATAAATTACTTTTAAAAACCCATGAAACAAAGACAGGGAAAGAGAGAGAAATTCTTACACAATTCGTTCAGGGGCTGTGATGCAACCTGCATTGACCATATCTAGACCCACAGCTGGATGAGACATAAGGGTGGACACTCTTGGGGCTGAGAGGTTTGGTGAGGTTGGGTGAGCAAACGCAGACCCTTTAAAGTAATACTGCGTGCTACCCATCGCATGGGTCCCAAATCTCCAGGTTCAAGGGCATCTTCCTACATCGAAAACATGCATGAGAAACCCAGAATATGGTACACCGTGTGATGGGGAAAGGTTTCTAAAATGCACCTCATTTCTCATCTTCTTGTGCTCGTGTTCGCCATTCCAGCCACTTTACTAGCAATCTCCCTACTTGGAGCATCAGCACCTTTAACCTCCTGTTCCGTACAGGTTGCAATTTGTCCTGAGGATGAACGGGAAGACGGGGAACCAATGAGAGACTAGCTCTTGGTGTTGGGACAGGCACAGGTCACTCTATTTTCCCATCAGGAAGAAGAATTAACCACAGGCTCAGCCTGCCCCCCGGAACCAGAACAGGGCCTGAAGCCATCCTGCGCTTTTGCGGCTGGCTCCCAAAAAAGTGACTTGTAAAATGGAGCTTCAGAGCACTGCAATTCACAAACCTGCAGAGTTATAAATGATAACTCTCGTCCACAAATATATTGATGGAAGGCAAAGAAGAGGATTTGAAATCAAGGCAGAATTGCAGGAAACAGATTTCAGGAGGTAGATTCGAATCGCCTTTAAAGCACATGAAAAGCGGCAAAACGTTGACAATGATGCCCTTGGCCAAAAAGGGCGTATGCGTTTTTTCCTGAATATATTCAGGAAAAAACGCATACGCCCTTTTTGGCCAACCAAGCAACCTGGAAAGGCAAATCAGCGCTACAAAGAAGTCTCGCTTCCCATCGGTCAAAAGGGCCATGCTGAAAAAAGTGTCAAAACCAGAAATGCAGGACAGGCCATGGAGGAATCGGAGCCTTGCTACACTGATGGGCGGGATGTAAATCGCCAACAGCCACTCTGGAGAAGTGTACGGTGTGTCCTGAAACATCTAAAAAACACAGCTTAGAGAGCATAGGGCACTTCCACGCATGGGGGGATAAAGTGGGACAATTGAAAATCAGCAAGACACAAGCACCTCAAAGTTTAGGGCTGCTCTGTTGACAAGGACCTCCACTTCATTCCACCTTAAATATCCCAGGAAAGCGAAAAATGGATAAAAAAGTTGTGGTCCTTATGTACAATGGAATATCACTCAGCCATGAAATCAATGTCATAAGGCTAGTAGCAGCATGATGAGTGGATTTAGGTAAGACGATGCTAAGTGAAATAAGTCACACAGAAAAGGACACTTCTCATAAGGTGTCCCTTATAGAGGGAATGTAAAAACCGTTACACTTGAACTGAATTACAAAACAGAACAGAGTCACACATGCAGAAAACACACTATGGCTGCTTAACGGGAAAGGTGAGGTGGGGTGATACATAAAACAAGAGTTTCAAATTAGCTCAGATACCGTTCCATAAACCCAATATGTAATAGACAAGACCTACTCCTTGCTCAGAGAACTGGACTCAACACGCCCGATTCACCGCACAAGAATATATCTGACTAGTAATAATCTTAAAACCTATGTATTGATATCTCTCTGTTAGTGTGTCAAGTGGGTGTAAAGCGGCATAAACACAGCCGTGAAAAGCAGCTAAACCCCATTATAAAAATAAATTACTTTTAAAAACCCATGAAACAAAGACAGGGAAACACAGAGAAATTCTTACACAATTCGTTCAGGGGCTGTGATGCAACCTGGATTGACCATATCTAGACCCACAGCTGGATGAGACATAAGGGTGGACACTCTTGGGGCTGAGAGGTTTGGTGAGGTTGGGTGAGCAAACGCAGACCCTTTAAAGTAATACTGCGTGCTACCCATCGCATGGGTCCCAAATCTCCAGGTTCAAGGGCATCTTCCTACATCGAAAACATGCATGAGAAACCCAGAAGATGGTACACCGTGTGATGGGGAAAGGTTTCTAAAACGCACCTCATTTCTCATCTCCTTGTGCTCGGGTTCGCCATTCCAGCCACTTTACTAGCAATCTCCCTACTTGGAGCCTCAGCACCTTTAACCTCCTGTTCCGTACAGGTTGCAATTTGTCCTGAGGATGAACGGGAAGACGGGGAACCAATGAGAGACTAGCTCTTGGTGTTGGGACAGGCACAGGTCACTCTATTTTCCCATCAGGAAGAAGAATTAACCACAGGCTCAGCCTGCCCCCCGGAACCAGAACAGGGCCTGAAGCCATCCTGCGCTTTTGCGGCCAGCTCCCAAAAAAGCGACTTGTAAAATGGAGCTTCAGGGCACTGCAATTCACAAACCTGCAGAGTTATAAATGATAACACTCGTCCACAAATATATTGAGGGAAGGCAAAGAAGAGGATTTGAAATCAAGGCAGAATTGCAGGAAACAGATTTCAGGAGGTAGATTCGAATCGCCTTTAAAGCACATGAAAAGCGGCAAAACGTTGACAATGATGCCCTTGGCCAAAAAGGGCGTATGCGTTTTTTCCTGAATATATTCAGGAAAAAACGCATACGCCCTTTTTGGCCAACCAAGCAACCTGGAAAGGCAAATCAGCGCTACAAAGAAGTCTCGCTTCCCATCGGTCAAAAGGGCCATGCTGAAAAAAGTGTCAAAACCAGAAATGCAGGACAGGCCATGGAGGAATCGGAGCCTTGCTACACTGATGGGCGGGATGTAAATCGCCAACAGCCACTCTGGAGAAGTGTACGGTGTGTCCTGAAACATCTAAAAAACACAGCTTAGAGAGCATAGGGCACTTCCACACATGGGGGGATAAAGTGGGAAAATTGAAAATCAGCAAGACACAAGCACCCCAAAGTTTAGGGCTGCTCTGTTGACAAGGACCTCCACTTCATTCCACCTTAAATATCCCAGGAAAGCGAAAAATGGATAAAAAAGTTGTGGTCCTTATGTACAATGGAATATCACTCAGCCATGAAATCAATGTCATAAGGCTAGTAGCAGCATGATGAGTGGATTTAGGTAAGACGATTCTAAGTGACATAAGTCACACAGAAAAGGACACTTCTCATAAGGTGTCACTTATAGAGGGAATGTAAAAACCGTTACACTTGAACTGAATTACAAAACAGAACAGAGTCACACATGCAGAAAACACACTATGGCTGCTTAACGGGAAAGGTGAGGTGGGGTGATACATAAAACAAGAGTTTCAAATTAGCTCAGATACCGTTCCATAAACCCAATATGTAATAGACAGGACCTACTCCTTGCTCAGAGAACTGGACTCAACACGCCCGATTCACCGCACAAGAATATATCTGACTAGTAATAATCTTAAAACCTATGTATTGATATCTCTCTGTTAGTGTGTCAAGTGGGTGTAAAGCGGCATAAACACAGCCGTGAAAAGCAGCTAAACCCCATTATAAAAATAAATTACTTTTAAAATCCCATGAAACAAAGACAGGGAAAGAGAGAGAAATTCTTACACAATTCGTTCAGGGGCTGTGATGCAACCTGGATTGACCATATCTAGACCCACAGCTGGATGAGACATAAGGGTGGACACTCTTGGGGCTGAGAGGTTTGGTGAGGTTGGGTGAGCAAACGCAGACCCTTTAAAGTAATACTGCGTGCTACCCATCGCATGGGTCCCAAATCTCCAGGTTCAAGGGCATCTTCCTACATCGAAAACATGCATGAGAAACCCAGAAGATGGTACACCGTGTGATGGGGCAAGGTTTCTAAAACGCACCTCATTTCTCATCTCCTTGTGCTCGGGTTCGCCATTCCAGCCACTTTACTAGCAATCTCCCTACTTGGAGCATCAGCACCTTTAACCTCCTGTTCCGTACAGGTTGCAATTTGTCCTGAGGATGAACGGGAAGACGGGGAACCAATGAGAGACTAGCTCTTGGTGTTGGGACAGGCACAGGTCACTCTATTTTCCCATCAGGAAGAAGAATTAACCACAGGCTCAACCTGCCCCCCGGAACCAGAACAGGGCCTGAAGCCATCCTGCGCTTTTGCGGCCAGCTCCCAAAAAAGCGACTTGTAAAATGGAGCTTCAGGGCACTGCAATTCACAAACCTGCAGAGTTATAAATGATAACTCTCGTCCACAAATATATTGAGGGAAGGCAAAGAAGAGGATTTGAAATCAAGGCAGAATTGCAGGAAACAGATTTCAGGAGGTAGATTCGAATCGCCTTTAAAGCACATGAAAAGCGGCAAAACGTTGACAATGATGCCCTTGGCCAAAAAGGGCGTATGCGTTTTTTCCTGAATATATTCAGGAAAAAACGCATACGCCCTTTTTGGCCAACCAAGCAACCTGGAAAGGCAAATCAGCGCTACAAAGAAGTCTCGCTTCCCATCGGTCAAAAGGGCCATGCTGAAAAAAGTGTCAAAACCAGAAATGCAGGACAGGCCATGGAGGAATCGGAGCCTTGCTACACTGATGGGCGGGATGTAAATCGCCAACAGCCACTCTGGAGAAGTGTACGGTGTGTCCTGAAACATCTAAAAAACACAGCTTAGAGAGCATAGGGCACTTCCACGCATGGGGGGATAAAGTGGGAAAATTGAAAATCAGCAAGACACAAGCACCCCAAAGTTTAGGGCTGCTCTGCTGACAAAGACCTCCACTTCATTCCACCTTAAATATCCCAGGAAAGCGAAAAATGGATAAAAAAGTTGTGGTCCTTATGTACAATGGAATATCACTCCGCCATGAAATCAATGTCATAAGGCTAGTAGCAGCATGATGAGTGGATTTAGGTAAGACGATTCTAAGTGAAATAAGTCACACAGAAAAGGACACTTCTCATAAGGTGTCACTTATAGAGGGAATGTAAAAACCGTTACACTTGAACTGAATTACAAAACAGAACAGAGTCACACATGCAGAAAACACACTATGGCTGCTTAACGGGAAAGGTGAGGTGGGGTGATACATAAAACAAGAGTTTCAAATTAGCTCAGATACCGTTCCATAAACCCAATATGTAATAGACAAGACCTACTCCTTGCTCAGAGAACTGGACTCAACACGCCCGATTCACCGCACAAGAATATAACTGACTAGTAATAATCTTAAAACCTATGTATTGATATCTCTCTGTTAGTGTGTCAAGTGGGTGTAAAGCGGCATAAACACAGCCGTGAAAAGCAGCTAAACCCCATTATAAAAATAAATTACTTTTAAAAACCCATGAAACAAAGACAGGGAAAGACAGAGAAATTCTTACACAATTCGTTCAGGGGCTGTGATGCAACCTGGATTGACCATATCTAGACCCACAGCTGGATGAGACATAAGGGTGGACACTCTTGGGGCTGAGAGGTTTGGTGAGGTTGGGTGAGCAAACGCAGACCCTTTAAAGTAATACTGCGTGCTACCCATCGCATGGGTCCCAAATCTCCAGGTTCAAGGGCACCTTCCTACATCGAAAACATGCATGAGAAACCCAGAAGATGGTACACCGTGTGATGGGGAAAGGTTTCTAAAACGCACCTCATTTCTCATCTCCTTGTGCTCGGGTTCGCCATTCCAGCCACTTTACTAGCAATCTCCCTACTTGGAGCATCAGCACCTTTAACCTCCTGTTCCGTACAGGTTGCCATTTGTCCTGAGGATGAACGGGAAGACGGGGAACCAATGAGAGACTAGCTCTTGGTGTTGGGACAGGCACAGGTCACTCTATTTTCCCATCAGGAAGAAGAATTAACCACAGGCTCAGCCTGCCCCCCGGAACCAGAACAGGGCCTGAAGCCATCCTGCGCTTTTGCGGCCAGCTCCCAAAAAAGCGACTTGTAAAATGGAGCTTCAGGGCACTGCAATTCACAAACCTGCAGAGTTATAAATGATAACTCACGTCCACAAATATATTGAGGGAAGGCAAAGAAGAGGATTTGAAATCAAGGCAAAATTGCAGGAAACAGATTTCAGGAGGTAGATTCGAATCGCCTTTAAAGCACATGAAAAGCGGCAAAACGTTGACAATGATGCCCTTGGCCAAAAAGGGCGTATGCGTTTTTTCCTGAATATATTCAGGAAAAAACGCATACGCCCTTTTTGGCCAACCAAGCAACCTGGAAAGGCAAATCAGCGCTACAAAGAAGTCTCGCTTCCCATCGGTCAAAAGGGCCATGCTGAAAAAAGTGTCAAAACCAGAAATGCAGGACAGGCCATGGAGAAATGGGAGCCTTGCTACACTGATGGGCGGGATGTAAATCGCCAACAGCCACTCTGGAGAAGTGTACGGTGTGTCCTGAAACATCTAAAAAACACAGCTTAGAGAGCATAGGGCACTTCCACGCATGGGGGGATAAAGTGGGAAAATTGAAAATCAGCAAGACACAAGCACCCCAAAGTTTAGGGCTGCTCTGTTGACAAAGACCTCCAATTCATTCCACCTTAAATATCCCAGGAGAGCGAAAAATGGATAAAAAATTTGTGGTCCTTATGTACAATGGAATATCACTCAGCCATGAAATCAATGTCATAAGGCTAGTAGCAGCATGATGAGTGGATTTAGGTAAGACGATTCTAAGTGAAATAAGTCACACAGAAAAGGACACTTCTCATAAGGTGTCACTTATAGAGGGAATGTAAAAACCGTTACACTTGAACTGAATTACAAAACAGAACAGAGTCACACATGCAGAAAACACACTATGGCTGCTTAAAGGGAAAGGTGAGGTGGGGTGATACATAAAACAAGAGTTTCAAATTAGCTCAGATACCGTTCCATAAACCCAATATGTAATAGACAAGACCTACTCCTTGCTCAGAGAACTGGACTCAACACGCCCGATTCACCGCACAAGAATATATCTGACTAGTAATAATCTTAAAACCTATGTATTGATATCTCTCTGTTAGTGTGTCAAGTGGGTGTAAAGCGGCATAAACACAGCCGTGAAAAGCAGCTAAACCCCATTATAAAAATAAATTACTTTTAAAAACCCATGAAACAAAGACAGGGAAAGACAGAGAAATTCTTACACAATTCGTTCAGGGGCTGTGATGCAACCTGGATTGACCATATCTAGACCCACAGCTGGATGAGACATAAGGGTGGACACTCTTGGGGCTGAGAGGTTTGGTGAGGTTGGGTGAGCAAACGCAGACCCTTTAAAGTAATACTGCGTGCTACCCATCGCATGGGTCCCAAATCTCCAGGTTCAAGGGCATCTTCCTACATCGAAAACATGCATGAGAAACCCAGAAGATGGTACACCGTGTGATGGGGAAAGGTTTCTAAAACGCACCTCATTTCTCATCTCCTTGTGCTCGGGTTCGCCATTCCAGCCACTTTACTAGCAATCTCCCTACTTGGAGTCTCAGCACCTTTAACCTCCTGTTCCGTACAGGTTGCAATTTGTCCTGAGGATGAACGGGAAGACGGGGAACCAATGAGAGACTAGCTCTTGGTGTTGGGACAGGCACAGGTCACTCTATTTTCCCATCAGGAAGAAGAATTAACCACAGGCTCAGCCTGCCCCCCGGAACCAGAACAGGGCCTGAAGCCATCCTGCGCTTTTGCGGCCAGCTCCCAAAAAAGCGAGTTGTAAAATGGAGCTTCAGGGCACTGCAATTCACAAACCTGCAGAGTTATAAATGATAACTCTCGTCCACAAATATATTGAGGGAAGGCAAAGAAGAGGATTTGAAATCAAGGCAGAATTGCAGGAAACAGATTTCAGGAGGTAGATTCGAATCGCCTTTAAAGCACATGAAAAGCGGCAAAACGTTGACAATGATGCCCTTGGCCAAAAAGGGCGTATGCGTTTTTTCCTGAATATATTCAGGAAAAAACGCATACGCCCTTTTTGGCCAACCAAGCAACCTGGAAAGGCAAATCAGCGCTACAAAGAAGTCTCGCTTCCCATCGGTCAAAAGGGCCATGCTGAAAAAAGTGTCAAAACCAGAAATGCAGGACAGGCCATGGAGGAATCGGAGCCTTGCTACACTGATGGGCGGGATGTAAATCGCCAACAGCCACTCTGGAGAAGTGTACGGTGTGTCCTGAAACATCTAAAAAACACAGCTTAGAGAGCATAGGGCACTTCCACGCATGGGGGGATAAAGTGGGAAAATTGAAAATCAGCAAGACACAAGCACCCCAAAGTTTAGGGCTGCTCTGTTGACAAGGACCTCCACTTCATTCCACCTTAAATATCCCAGGAAAGCGAAAAATGGATAAAAAAGTTGTGGTCCTTATGTACAATGGAATATCACTCAGCCATAAAATCAATGTCATAAGGCTAGTAGCAGCATGATGAGTGGATTTAGGTAAGACGATTCTAAGTGAAATAAGTCACACAGAAAAGGACACTTCTCATAAGGTGTCCCTTATAGAGGGAATGTAAAAACCGTTACACTTGAACTGAATTACAAAACAGAACAGAGTCACACATGCAGAAAACACACTATGGCTGCTTAACGGGAAAGGTGAGGTGGGGTGATACATAAAACAAGAGTTTCAAATTAGCTCAGATACCGTTCCATAAACCCAATATGTAATAGACAAGACCTACTCCTTGCTCAGAGAACTGGACTCAACACGCCCGATTCACCGCACAAGAATATAACTGACTAGTAATAATCTTAAAACCTATGTATTGATATCTCTCTGTTAGTGTGTCAAGTGGGTGTAAAGCGGCATAAACACAGCCGTGAAAAGCAGCTAAACCCCATTATAAAAATACATTACTTTTATAAACCCATGAAACAAAGACAGGGAAAGACAGAGAAATTCTTACACAATTCGTTCAGGGGCTGTGATGCAACCTGGATTGACCATATCTAGACCCACAGCTGGATGAGACATAAGGGTGGACACTCTTGGGGCTGAGAGGTTTGGTGAGGTTGGGTGAGCAAACGCAGACCCTTTAAAGTAATACTGCGTGCTACCCATCGCATGGGTCCCAAATCTCCAGGTTCAAGGGCATCTTCCTACATCGAAAACATGCATGAGAAACCCAGAAGATGGTACACCGTGTGATGGGGAAAGGTTTCTAAAACGCACCTCATTTCTCATCTCCTTGTGCTCGGGTTCGCCATTCCAGCCACTTTACTAGCAATCTCCCTACTTGGAGCATCAGCACCTTTAACCTCCTGTTCCGTACAGGTTGCCATTTGTCCTGAGGATGAACGGGAAGACGGGGAACCAATGAGAGACTAGCTCTTGGTGTTGGGACAGGCACAGGTCACTCTATTTTCCCATCAGGAAGAAGAATTAACCACAGGCTCAACCTGCCCCCCGGAACCAGAACAGGGCCTGAAGCCATCCTGCGCTTTTGCGGCCAGCTCCCAAAAAAGCGACTTGTAAAATGGAGCTTCAGGGCACTGCAATTCACAAACCTACAGAGTTATAAATGATAACTCTCGTCCACAAATATATTGAGGGAAGGCAAAGAAGAGGATTTGAAATCAAGGCAGAATTGCAGGAAACAGATTTCAGGAGGTAGATTCGAATCGCCTTTAAAGCACATGAAAAGCGGCAAAACGTTGACAATGATGCCCTTGGCCAAAAAGGGCGTATGCGTTTTTTCCTGAATATATTCAGGAAAAAACGCATACGCCCTTTTTGGCCAACCAAGCAACCTGGAAAGGCAAATCAGCGCTACAAAGAAGTCTCGCTTCCCATCGGTCAAAAGGGCCATGCTGAAAAAAGTGTCAAAACCAGAAATGCAGGACAGGCCATGGAGGAATCGGAGCCTTGCTACACTGATGGGCGGGATGTAAATCGCCAACAGCCACTCTGGAGAAGTGTACGGTGTGTCCTGAAACATCTAAAAAACACAGCTTAGAGAGCATAGGGCACTTCCACGCATGGGGGGATAAAGTGGGAAAATTGAAAATCAGCAAGACACAAGCACCCCAAAGTTTAGGGCTGCTCTGTTGACAAGGACCTCCACTTCATTCCACCTTAAATATCCCAGGAAAGCGAAAAATGGATAAAAAAGTTGTGGTCCTTATGTACAATGGAATATCACTCAGCCATAAAATCAATGTCATAAGGCTAGTAGCAGCATGATGAGTGGATTTAGGTAAGACGATTCTAAGTGAAATAAGTCACACAGAAAAGGACACTTCTCATAAGGTGTCCCTTATAGAGGGAATGTAAAAACCGTTACACTTGAACTGAATTACAAAACAGAACAGAGTCACACATGCAGAAAACACACTATGGCTGCTTAACGGGAAAGGTGAGGTGGGGTGATACATAAAACAAGAGTTTCAAATTAGCTCAGATACCGTTCCATAAACCCAATATGTAATAGACAAGACCTACTCCTTGCTCAGAGAACTGGACTCAACACGCCCGATTCACCGCACAAGAATATAACTGACTAGTAATAATCTTAAAACCTATGTATTGATATCTCTCTGTTAGTGTGTCAAGTGGGTGTAAAGCGGCATAAACACAGCCGTGAAAAGCAGCTAAACCCCATTATAAAAATACATTACTTTTATAAACCCATGAAACAAAGACAGGGAAAGACAGAGAAATTCTTACACAATTCGTTCAGGGGCTGTGATGCAACCTGGATTGACCATATCTAGACCCACAGCTGGATGAGACATAAGGGTGGACACTCTTGGGGCTGAGAGGTTTGGTGAGGTTGGGTGAGCAAACGCAGACCCTTTAAAGTAATACTGCGTGCTACCCATCGCATGGGTCCCAAATCTCCAGGTTCAAGGGCATCTTCCTACATCGAAAACATGCATGAGAAACCCAGAAGATGGTACACCGTGTGATGGGGAAAGGTTTCTAAAACGCACCTCATTTCTCATCTCCTTGTGCTCGGGTTCGCCATTCCAGCCACTTTACTAGCAATCTCCCTACTTGGAGCATCAGCACCTTTAACCTCCTGTTCCGTACAGGTTGCCATTTGTCCTGAGGATGAACGGGAAGACGGGGAACCAATGAGAGACTAGCTCTTGGTGTTGGGACAGGCACAGGTCACTCTATTTTCCCATCAGGAAGAAGAATTAACCACAGGCTCAACCTGCCCCCCGGAACCAGAACAGGGCCTGAAGCCATCCTGCGCTTTTGCGGCCAGCTCCCAAAAAAGCGACTTGTAAAATGGAGCTTCAGGGCACTGCAATTCACAAACCTACAGAGTTATAAATGATAACTCTCGTCCACAAATATATTGAGGGAAGGCAAAGAAGAGGATTTGAAATCAAGGCAGAATTGCAGGAAACAGATTTCAGGAGGTAGATTCGAATCGCCTTTAAAGCACATGAAAAGCGGCAAAACGTTGACAATGATGCCCTTGGCCAAAAAGGGCGTATGCGTTTTTTCCTGAATATATTCAGGAAAAAACGCATACGCCCTTTTTGGCCAACCAAGCAACCTGGAAAGGCAAATCAGCGCTACAAAGAAGTCTCGCTTCCCATCGGTCAAAAGGGCCATGCTGAAAAAAGTGTCAAAACCAGAAATGCAGGACAGGCCATGGAGGAATCGGAGCCTTGCTACACTGATGGGCGGGATGTAAATCGCCAACAGCCACTCTGGAGAAGTGTACGGTGTGTCCTGAAACATCTAAAAAACACAGCTTAGAGAGCATAGGGCACTTCCACTCATGGGGGGATAAAGTGGGAAAATTGAAAATCAGCAAGACACAAGCACCCCAAAGTTTAGGGCTGCTCTGCTGACAAAGACCTCCACTTCATTCCACCTTAAATATCCCAGGAAAGCGAAAAATGGATAAAAAAGTTGTGGTCCTTATGTACAATGGAATATCACTCCGCCATGAAATCAATGTCATAAGGCTAGTAGCAGCATGATGAGTGGATTTAGGTAAGACGATTCTAAGTGAAATAAGTCACACAGAAAAGGACACTTCTCATAAGGTGTCACTTATAGAGGGAATGTAAAAACCGTTACACTTGAACTGAATTACAAAACAAAACAGAGTCACACATGCAGAAAACACACTATGGCTGCTTAAAGGGAAAGGTGAGGTGGGGTGATACATAAAACAAGAGTTTCAAATTAGCTCAGATACCGTTCCATAAACCCAATATGTAATAGACAAGACCTACTCCTTGCTCAGAGAACTGGACTCAACACGCCCGATTCACCGCACAAGAATATATCTGACTAGTAATAATCTTAAAACCTATGTATTGATATCTCTCTGTTAGTGTGTCAAGTGGGTGTAAAGCGGCATAAACACAGCCGTGAAAAGCAGCTAAACCCCATTATAAAAATAAATTACTTTTAAAAACCCATGAAACAAAGACAGGGAAAGACAGAGAAATTCTTACACAATTCGTTCAGGGGCTGTGATGCAACCTGGATTGACCATATCTAGACCCACAGCTGGATGAGACATAAGGGTGGACACTCTTGGGGCTGAGAGGTTTGGTGAGGTTGGGTGAGCAAACGCAGACCCTTTAAAGTAATACTGCGTGCTACCCATCGCATGGGTCCCAAATCTCCAGGTTCAAGGGCATCTTCCTACATCGAAAACATGCATGAGAAACCCAGAAGATGGTACACCGTGTGATGGGGAAAGGTTTCTAAAACGCACCTCATTTCTCATCTCCTTGTGCTCGGGTTCGCCATTCCAGCCACTTTACTAGCAATCTCCCTACTTGGAGCCTCAGCACCTTTAACCTCCTGTTCCGTACAGGTTGCAATTTGTCCTGAGGATGAACGGGAAGACGGGGAACCAATGAGAGACTAGCTCTTGGTGTTGGGACAGGCACAGGTCACTCTATTTTCCCATCAGGAAGAAGAATTAACCACAGGCTCAGCCTGCCCCCCGGAACCAGAACAGGGCCTGAAGCCATCCTGCGCTTTTGCGGCCAGCTCCCAAAAAAGCGAGTTGTAAAATGGAGCTTCAGGGCACTGCAATTCACAAACCTGCAGAGTTATAAATGATAACTCTCGTCCACAAATATATTGAGGGAAGGCAAAGAAGAGGATTTGAAATCAAGGCAGAATTGCAGGAAACAGATTTCAGGAGGTAGATTCGAATCGCCTTTAAAGCACATGAAAAGCGGCAAAACGTTGACAATGATGCCCTTGGCCAAAAAGGGCGTATGCGTTTTTTCCTGAATATATTCAGGAAAAAACGCATACGCCCTTTTTGGCCAACCAAGCAACCTGGAAAGGCAAATCAGCGCTACAAAGAAGTCTCGCTTCCCATCGGTCAAAAGGGCCATGCTGAAAAAAGTGTCAAAACCAGAAATGCAGGACAGGCCATGGAGGAATCGGAGCCTTGCTACACTGATGGGCGGGATGTAAATCGCCAACAGCCACTCTGGAGAAGTGTACGGTGTGTCCTGAAACATCTAAAAAACACAGCTTAGAGAGCATAGGGCACTTCCACGCATGGGGGGATAAAGTGGGAAAATTGAAAATCAGCAAGACACAAGCACCCCAAAGTTTAGGGCTGCTCTGTTGACAAGGACCTCCACTTCATTCCACCTTAAATATCCCAGGAGAGCGAAAAATGGATAAAAAATTTGTGGTCCTTATGTACAATGGAATATCACTCAGCCATGAAATCAATGTCATAAGGCTAGTAGCAGCATGATGAGTGGATTTAGGTAAGACGATTCTAAGTGAAATAAGTCACACAGAAAAGGACACTTCTCATAAGGTGTCACTTATAGAGGGAATGTAAAAACCGTTACACTTGAACTGAATTACAAAACAGAACAGAGTCACACATGCAGAAAACACACTATGGCTGCTTAACGGGAAAGGTGAGGTGGGGTGATACATAAAACAAGAGTTTCAAATTAGCTCAGATACCGTTCCATAAACCCAATATGTAATAGACAGGACCTACTCCTTGCTCAGAGAACTGGACTCAACACGCCCGATTCACCGCACAAGAATATATCTGACTAGTAATAATCTTAAAACCTATGTATTGATATCTCTCTGTTAGTGTGTCAAGTGGGTGTAAAGCGGCATAAACACAGCCGTGAAAAGCAGCTAAACCCCATTATAAAAATAAATTACTTTTAAAAACCCATGAAACAAAGACAGGGAAAGACAGAGAAATTCTTACACAATTCGTTCAGGGGCTGTGATGCAACCTGGATTGACCATATCTAGACCCACAGCTGGATGAGACATAAGGGTGGACACTCTTGGGGCTGAGAGGTTTGGTGAGGTTGGGTGAGCAAACGCAGACCCTTTAAAGTAATACTGCGTGCTACCCATCGCATGGGTCCCAAATCTCCAGGTTCAAGGGCATCTTCCTACATCGAAAACATGCATGAGAAACCCAGAAGATGGTACACCGTGTGATGGGGAAAGGTTTCTAAAACGCACCTCATTTCTCATCTCCTTGTGCTCGGGTTCGCCATTCCAGCCACTTTACTAGCAATCTCCCTACTTGGAGCCTCAGCACCTTTAACCTCCTGTTCCGTACAGGTTGCAATTTGTCCTGAGGATGAACGGGAAGACGGGGAACCAATGAGAGACTAGCTCTTGGTGTTGGGACAGGCACAGGTCACTCTATTTTCCCATCAGGAAGAAGAATTAACCACAGGCTCAGCCTGCCCCCCGGAACCAGAACAGGGCCTGAAGCCATCCTGCGCTTTTGCGGCCAGCTCCCAAAAAAGCGACTTGTAAAATGGAGCTTCAGGGCACTGCAATTCACAAACCTGCAGAGTTATAAATGATAACTCTCGTCCACAAATATATTGAGGGAAGGCAAAGAAGAGGATTTGAAATCAAGGCAGAATTGCAGGAAACAGATTTCAGGAGGTAGATTCGAATCGCCTTTAAAGCACATGAAAAGCGGCAAAACGTTGACAATGATGCCCTTGGCCAAAAAGGGCGTATGCGTTTTTTCCTGAATATATTCAGGAAAAAACGCATACGCCCTTTTTGGCCAACCAAGCAACCTGGAAAGGCAAATCAGCGCTACAAAGAAGTCTCGCTTCCCATCGGTCAAAAGGGCCATGCTGAAAAAAGTGTCAAAACCAGAAATGCAGGACAGGCCATGGAGGAATCGGAGACTTGCTACACTGATGGGCGGGATGTAAATCGCCAACAGCCACTCTGGAGAAGTGTACGGTGTGTCCTGAAACATCTAAAAAACACAGCTTAGAGAGCATAGGGCACTTCCACGCATGGGGGGATAAAGTGGGAAAATTGAAAATCAGCAAGACACAAGCACCCCAAAGTTTAGGGCTGCTCTGTTGACAAGGACCTCCACTTCATTCCACCTTAAATATCCCAGGAGAGCGAAAAATGGATAAAAAAGTTGTGGTCCTTATGTACAATGGAATATCACTCAGCCATGAAATCAATGTCATAAGGCTAGTAGCAGCACGATGAGTGGATTTAGGTAAGACGATTCTAAGTGAAATAAGTCACACAGAAAAGGACACTTCTCATAAGGTGTCACTTATAGAGGGAATGTAAAAACCGTTACACTTGAACTGAATTACAAAACAGAACAGAGTCACACATGCAGAAAACACACTATGGCTGCTTAACGGGAAAGGTGAGGTGGGGTGATACATAAAACAAGAGTTTCAAATTAGCTCAGATACCGTTCCATAAACCCAATATGTAATAGACAGGACCTACTCCTTGCTCAGAGAACTGGACTCAACACGCCCGATTCACCGCACAAGAATATATCTGACTAGTAATAATCTTAAAACCTATGTATTGATATCTCTCTGTTAGTGTGTCAAGTGGGTGTAAAGCGGCATAAACACAGCCGTGAAAAGCAGCTAAACCCCATTATAAAAATAAATTACTTTTAAAAACCCATGAAACAAAGACAGGGAAAGACAGAGAAATTCTTACACAATTCGTTCAGGGTCTGTGATGCAACCTGGATTGACCATATCTAGACCCACAGCTGGATGAGACATAAGGGTGGACACTCTTGGGGCTGAGAGGTTTGGTGAGGTTGGGTGAGCAAACGCAGACCCTTTAAAGTAATACTGCGTGCTACCCATCGCATGGGTCCCAAATCTCCAGGTTCAAGGGCATCTTCCTACATCGAAAACATGCATGAGAAACCCAGAAGATGGTACACCGTGTGATGGGGAAAGGTTTCTAAAACGCACCTCATTTCTCATCTCCTTGTGCTCGGGTTCGCCATTCCAGCCACTTTACTAGCAATCTCCCTACTTGGAGCATCAGCACCTTTAACATCCTGTTCCGTACAGGTTGCCATTTGTCCCCAGGATGAACGGGAAGACGGGGAACCAATGAGAGACTAGCTCTTGGTGTTGGGACAGGCACAGGTCACTTTATTTTCCCATCAGGAAGAAGAATTAACCACAGGCTCAACCTGCCCCCCGGAACCAGAACAGGGCCTGAAGCCATCCTGCGCTTTTGCGGCCAGCTCCCAAAAAAGCGACTTGTAAAATGGAGCTTCAGGGCACTGCAATTCACAAACCTGCAGAGTTATAAATGATAACTCTCGTCCACAAATATATTGAGGGAAGGCAAAGAAGAGGATTTGAAATCAAGGCAGATTTGCAGGAAACAGATTTCAGGAGGTAGATTCGAATCGCCTTTAAAGCACATGAAAAGCGGCAAAACGTTGACAATGATGCCCTTGGCCAAAAAGGGCGTATGCGTTTTTTCCTGAATATATTCAGGAAAAAACGCATACGCCCTTTTTGGCCAACCAAGCAACCTGGAAAGGCAAATCAGCGCTACAAAGAAGTCTCGCTTCCCATCGGTCAAAAGGGCCATGCTGAAAAAAGTGTCAAAACCAGAAATGCAGGACAGGCCATGGAGAAATGGGAGCCTTGCTACACTGATGGGCGGGATGTAAATCGCCAACAGCTACTCTGGAGAAGTGTACGGTGTGTCCTGAAACATCTAAAAAACACAGCTTAGAGAGCAGAGGGCACTTCCACTCATGGGGGGATAAAGTGGGAAAATTGAAAATCAGCAAGACACAAGCACCCCAAAGTTTAGGGCTGCTCTGCTGACAAAGACCTCCACTTCATTCCACCTTAAATATCCCAGGAAAGCGAAAAATGGATAAAAAAGTTGTGGTCCTTATGTACAATGGAATATCACTCCGCCATGAAATCAATGTCATAAGGCTAGTAGCAGCATGATGAGTGGATTTAGGTAAGACGATTCTAAGTGAAATAAGTCACACAGAAAAGGACACTTCTCATAAGGTGTCACTTATAGAGGGAATGTAAAAACCGTTACACTTGAACTGAATTACAAAACAGAACAGAGTCACACATGCAGAAAACACACTATGGCTGCTTAACGGGAAAGGTGAGGTGGGGTGATACATAAAACAAGAGTTTCAAATTAGCTCAGATACCGTTCCATAAACCCAATATGTAATAGACAAGACCTACTCCTTGCTCAGAGAACTGGACTCAACACGCCTGATTCACCGCACAAGAATATATCTGACTAGTAATAATCTTAAAACCTATGTATTGATATCTCTCTGTTAGTGTGTCAAGTGGGTGTAAAGCGGCATAAACACAGCCGTGAAAAGCAGCTAAACCCCATTATAAAAATAAATTACTTTTAAAAACCCATGAAACAAAGACAGGGAAAGACAGAGAAATTCTTACACAATTCGTTCAGGGGCTGTGATGCAACCTGGATTGACCATATCTAGACCCACAGCTGGATGAGACATAAGGGTGGACACTCTTGGGGCTGAGAGGTTTGGTGAGGTTGGGTGAGCAAACGCAGACCCTTTAAAGTAATACTGCGTGCTACCCATCGCATGGGTCCCAAATCTCCAGGTTCAAGGGCATCTTCCTACATCGAAAACATGCATGAGAAACCCAGAAGATGGTACACCGTGTGATGGGGAAAGGTTTCTAAAACGCACCTCATTTCTCATCTCCTTGTGCTCGGGTTCGCCATTCCAGCCACTTTACTAGCAATCTCCCTACTTGGAGCCTCAGCACCTTTAACCTCCTGTTCCGTACAGGTTGCAATTTGTCCTGAGGATGAACGGGAAGACGGGGAACCAATGAGAGACTAGCTCTTGGTGTTGGGACAGGCACAGGTCACTCTATTTTCCCATCAGGAAGAAGAATTAACCACAGGCTCAGCCTGCCCCCCGGAACCAGAACAGGGCCTGAAGCCATCCTGCGCTTTTGCGGCCAGCTCCCAAAAAAGCGACTTGTAAAATGGAGCTTCAGGGCACTGCAACTCACAAACCTGCAGAGTTATAAATGATAACTCTCGTCCACAAATATATTGAGGGAAGGCAAAGAAGAGGATTTGAAATCAAGGCAGAATTGCAGGAAACAGATTTCAGGAGGTAGATTCGAATCGCCTTTAAAGCACATGAAAAGCGGCAAAACGTTGACAATGATGCCCTTGGCCAAAAAGGGCGTATGCGTTTTTTCCTGAATATATTCAGGAAAAAACGCATACGCCCTTTTTGGCCAACCAAGCAACCTGGAAAGGCAAATCAGCGCTACAAAGAAGTCTCCCTTCCCATCGGTCAAAAGGGCCATGCTGAAAAAAGTGTCAAAACCAGAAATGCAGGACAGGCCATGGAGGAATCGGAGCCTTGCTACACTGATGGGCGGGATGTAAATCGCCAACAGCCACTCTGGAGAAGTGTACGGTGTGTCCTGAAACATCTAAAAAACACAGCTTAGAGAGCATAGGGCACTTCCACACATGGGGGGATAAAGTGGGAAAATTGAAAATCAGCAAGACACAAGCACCCCAAAGTTTAGGGCTGCTCTGTTGACAAGGACCTCCACTTCATTCCACCTTAAATATCCCAGGAAAGCGAAAAATGGATAAAAAAGTTGTGGTCCTTATGTACAATGGAATATCACTCCGCCATGAAATCAATGTCATAAGGCTAGTAGCAGCATGATGAGTGGATTTAGGTAAGACGATTCTAAGTGAAATAAGTCACACAGAAAAGGACACTTCTCATAAGGTGTCACTTATAGAGGGAATGTAAAAACCGTTACACTTGAACTGAATTACAAAACAGAACAGAGTCACACATGCAGAAAACACACTATGGCTGCTTAACGGGAAAGGTGAGGTGGGGTGATACATAAAACAAGAGTTTCATATTAGCTCAGATACCGTTCCATAAACCCAATATGTAATAGACAAGACCTACTCCTTGCTCAGAGAACTGGACTCAACACGCCCGATTCACCGCACAAGAATATATCTGACTAGTAATAATCTTAAAACCTATGTATTGATATCTCTCTGTTAGTGTGTCAAGTTGGTGTAAAGCGGCATAAACACAGCCGTGAAAAGCAGCTAAACCCCATTATAAAAATAAATTACTTTTAAAAACCCATGAAACAAAGACAGGGAAAGACAGAGAAATTCTTACACAATTCGTTCAGGGGCTGTGATGCAACCTGGATTGACCATATCTAGACCCACAGCTGGATGAGACATAAGGGTGGACACTCTTGGGGCTGAGAGGTTTGGTGAGGTTGGGTGAGCAAACGCAGACCCTTTAAAGTAATACTGCGTGCTACCCATCGCATGGGTCCCAAATCTCCAGGTTCAAGGGCATCTTCCTACATCGAAAACATGCATGAGAAACCCAGAAGATGGTACACCGTGTGATGGGGAAAGGTTTCTAAAACGCACCTCATTTCTCATCTCCTTATGCTCGGGTTCGCCATTCCAGCCACTTTACTAGCAATCTCCCTACTTGGAGCATCAGCACCTTTAACCTCCTGTTCCGTACAGGTTGCAATTTGTCCTGAGGATGAACGGGAAGACGGGGAACCAATGAGAGACTAGCTCTTGGTGTTGGGACAGGCACAGGTCACTCTATTTTCCCATCAGGAAGAAGAATTAACCACAGGCTCAGCCTGCCCCCCGGAACCAGAACAGGGCCTGAAGCCATCCTGCGCTTTTGCGGCCAGCTCCCAAAAAAGCGACTTGTAAAATGGAGCTTCAGGGCACTGCAATTCACAAACCTGCAGAGTTATAAATGATAACTCACGTCCACAAATATATTGAGGGAAGGCAAAGAAGAGGATTTGAAATCAAGGCAAAATTGCAGGAAACAGATTTCAGGAGGTAGATTCGAATCGCCTTTAAAGCACATGAAAAGCGGCAAAACGTTGACAATGATGCCCTTGGCCAAAAAGGGCGTATGCGTTTTTTCCTGAATATATTCAGGAAAAAACGCATACGCCCTTTTTGGCCAACCAAGCAACCTGGAAAGGCAAATCAGCGCTACAAAGAAGTCTCGCTTCCCATCGGTCAAAAGGGCCATGCTGAAAAAAGTGTCAAAACCAGAAATGCAGGACAGGCCATGGAGAAATGGGAGCCTTGCTACACTGATGGGCGGGATGTAAATCGCCAACAGCCACTCTGGAGAAGTGTACGGTGTGTCCTGAAACATCTAAAAAACACAGCTTAGAGAGCATAGGGCACTTCCACGCATGGGGGGATAAAGTGGGAAAATTGAAAATCAGCAAGACACAAGCACCCCAAAGTTTAGGGCTGCTCTGTTGACAAAGACCTCCAATTCATTCCACCTTAAATATCCCAGGAGAGCGAAAAATGGATAAAAAATTTGTGGTCCTTATGTACAATGGAATATCACTCAGCCATGAAATCAATGTCATAAGGCTAGTAGCAGCATGATGAGTGGATTTAGGTAAGACGATTCTAAGTGAAATAAGTCACACAGAAAAGGACACTTCTCATAAGGTGTCACTTATAGAGGGAATGTAAAAACCGTTACACTTGAACTGAATTACAAAACAGAACAGAGTCACACATGCAGAAAACACACTATGGCTGCTTAACGGGAAAGGTGAGGTGGGGTGATACATAAAACAAGAGTTTCAAATTAGCTCAGATACCGTTCCATAAACCCAATATGTAATAGACAGGACCTACTCCTTGCTCAGAGAAGTGGACTCAACACGCCCGATTCACCGCACAAGAATATATCTGACTAGTAATAATCTTAAAACCTATGTATTGATATCTCTCTGTTAGTGTGTCAAGTGGGTTTAAAGCGGCATAAACACAGCCGTGAAAAGCAGCTAAACCCCATTATAAAAATAAATTACTTTTAAAAACCCATGAAACAAAGACAGGGAAAGACAGAGAAATTCTTACACAATTCGTTCAGGGGCTGTGATGCAACCTGGATTGACCATATCTAGACCCACAGCTGGATGAGACATAAGGGTGGACACTCTTGGGGCTGAGAGGTTTGGTGAGGTTGGGTGAGCAAACGCAGACCCTTTAAAGTAATACTGCGTGCTACCCATCGCATGGGTCCCAAATCTCCAGGTTCAAGGGCATCTTCCTACATCGAAAACATGCATGAGAAACCCAGAAGATGGTACACCGTGTGATGGGGAAAGGTTTCTAAAACGCACCTCATTTCTCATCTCCTTGTGCTCGGGTTCGCCATTCCAGCCACTTTACTAGCAATCTCCCTACTTGGAGCCTCAGCACCTTTAACCTCCTGTTCCGTACAGGTTGCAATTTGTCCTGAGGATGAACGGGAAGACGGGGAACCAATGAGAGACTAGCTCTTGGTGTTGGGACAGGCACAGGTCACTCTATTTTCCCATCAGGAAGAAGAATTAACCACAGGCTCAGCCTGCCCCCCGGAACCAGAACAGGGCCTGAAGCCATCCTGCGCTTTTGCGGCCAGCTCCCAAAAAAGCGACTTGTAAAATGGAGCTTCAGGGCACTGCAATTCACAAACCTGCAGAGTTATAAATGATAACTCTCGTCCACAAATATATTGAGGGAAGGCAAAGAAGAGGATTTGAAATCAAGGCAGAATTGCAGGAAACAGATTTCAGGAGGTAGATTCGAATCGCCTTTAAAGCACATGAAAAGCGGCAAAACGTTGACAATGATGCCCTTGGCCAAAAAGGGCGTATGCGTTTTTTCCTGAATATATTCAGGAAAAAACGCATACGCCCTTTTTGGCCAACCAAGCAACCTGGAAAGGCAAATCAGCGCTACAAAGAAGTCTCGCTTCCCATCGGTCAAAAGGGCCATGCTGAAAAAAGTGTCAAAACCAGAAATGCAGGACAGGCCATGGAGGAATCGGAGCCTTGCTACACTGATGGGCGGGATGTAAATCGCCAACAGCCACTCTGGAGAAGTGTACGGTGTGTCCTGAAACATCTAAAAAACACAGCTTAGAGAGCATAGGGCACTTCCACGCATGGGGGGATAAAGTGGGAAAATTGAAAATCAGCAAGACACAAGCACCCCAAAGTTTAGGGCTGCTCTGTTGACAAGGACCTCCACTTCATTCCACCTTAAATATCCCAGGAGAGCGAAAAATGGATAAAAAAGTTGTGGTCCTTATGTACAATGGAATATCACTCAGCCATGAAATCAATGTCATAAGGCTAGTAGCAGCACGATGAGTGGATTTAGGTAAGACGATTCTAAGTGAAATAAGTCACACAGAAAAGGACACTTCTCATAAGGTGTCACTTATAGAGGGAATGTAAAAACCGTTACACTTGAACTGAATTACAAAACAGAACAGAGTCACACATGCAGAAAACAAACTATGGCTGCTTAACGGGAAAGGTGAGGTGGGGTGATACATAAAACAAGAGTTTCAAATTAGCTCAGATACCGTTCCATAAACCCAATATGTAATAGACAGGACCTACTCCTTGCTCAGAGAAGTGGACTCAACACGCCCGATTCACCGCACAAGAATATATCTGACTAGTAATAATCTTAAAACCTATGTATTGATATCTCTCTGTTAGTGTGTCAAGTGGGTTTAAAGCGGCATAAACACAGCCGTGAAAAGCAGCTAAACCCCATTATAAAAATAAATTACTTTTAAAAACCCATGAAACAAAGACAGGGAAAGACAGAGAAATTCTTACACAATTCGTTCAGGGGCTGTGATGCAACCTGGATTGACCATATCTAGACCCACAGCTGGATGAGACATAAGGGTGGACACTCTTGGGGCTGAGAGGTTTGGTGAGGTTGGGTGAGCAAACGCAGACCCTTTAAAGTAATACTGCGTGCTACCCATCGCATGGGTCCCAAATCTCCAGGTTCAAGGGCATCTTCCTACATCGAAAACATGCATGAGAAACCCAGAAGATGGTACACCGTGTGATGGGGAAAGGTTTCTAAAACGCACCTCATTTCTCATCTCCTTGTGCTCGGGTTCGCCATTCCAGCCACTTTACTAGCAATCTCCCTACTTGGAGCCTCAGCACCTTTAACCTCCTGTTCCGTACAGGTTGCAATTTGTCCTGAGGATGAACGGGAAGACGGGGAACCAATGAGAGACTAGCTCTTGGTGTTGGGACAGGCACAGGTCACTCTATTTTCCCATCAGGAAGAAGAATTAACCACAGGCTCAGCCTGCCCCCCGGAACCAGAACAGGGCCTGAAGCCATCCTGCGCTTTTGCGGCCAGCTCCCAAAAAAGCGACTTGTAAAATGGAGCTTCAGGGCACTGCAATTCACAAACCTGCAGAGTTATAAATGATAACTCTCGTCCACAAATATATTGAGGGAAGGCAAAGAAGAGGATTTGAAATCAAGGCAGAATTGCAGGAAACAGATTTCAGGAGGTAGATTCGAATCGCCTTTAAAGCACATGAAAAGCGGCAAAACGTTGACAATGATGCCCTTGGCCAAAAAGGGCGTATGCGTTTTTTCCTGAATATATTCAGGAAAAAACGCATACGCCCTTTTTGGCCAACCAAGCAACCTGGAAAGGCAAATCAGCGCTACAAAGAAGTCTCGCTTCCCATCGGTCAAAAGGGCCATGCTGAAAAAAGTGTCAAAACCAGAAATGCAGGACAGGCCATGGAGGAATCGGAGCCTTGCTACACTGATGGGCGGGATGTAAATCGCCAACAGCCACTCTGGAGAAGTGTACGGTGTGTCCTGAAACATCTAAAAAACACAGCTTAGAGAGCATAGGGCACTTCCACGCATGGGGGGATAAAGTGGGAAAATTGAAAATCAGCAAGACACAAGCACCCCAAAGTTTAGGGCTGCTCTGTTGACAAGGACCTCCACTTCATTCCACCTTAAATATCCCAGGAGAGCGAAAAATGGATAAAAAAGTTGTGGTCCTTATGTACAATGGAATATCACTCAGCCATGAAATCAATGTCATAAGGCTAGTAGCAGCACGATGAGTGGATTTAGGTAAGACGATTCTAAGTGAAATAAGTCACACAGAAAAGGACACTTCTCATAAGGTGTCACTTATAGAGGGAATGTAAAAACCGTTACACTTGAACTGAATTACAAAACAGAACAGAGTCACACATGCAGAAAACAAACTATGGCTGCTTAACGGGAAAGGTGAGGTGGGGTGATACATAAAACAAGAGTTTCAAATTAGCTCAGATACCGTTCCATAAACCCAATATGTAATAGACAGGACCTACTCCTTGCTCAGAGAACTGGACTCAACACGCCCGATTCACCGCACAAGAATATATCTGACTAGTAATAATCTTAAAACCTATGTATTGATATCTCTCTGTTAGTGTGTCAAGTGGGTGTAAAGCGGCATAAACACAGCCGTGAAAAGCAGCTAAACCCCATTATAAAAATAAATTACTTTTAAAAACCCATGAAACAAAGACAGGGAAAGACAGAGAAATTCTTACACAATTCGTTCAGGGTCTGTGATGCAACCTGGATTGACCATATCTAGACCCACAGCTGGATGAGACATAAGGGTGGACACTCTTGGGGCTGAGAGGTTTGGTGAGGTTGGGTGAGCAAACGCAGACCCTTTAAAGTAATACTGCGTGCTACCCATCGCATGGGTCCCAAATCTCCAGGTTCAAGGGCATCTTCCTACATCGAAAACATGCATGAGAAACCCAGAAGATGGTACACCGTGTGATGGGGAAAGGTTTCTAAAACGCACCTCATTTCTCATCTCCTTGTGCTCGGGTTCGCCATTCCAGCCACTTTACTAGCAATCTCCCTACTTGGAGCATCAGCACCTTTAACATCCTGTTCCGTACAGGTTGCCATTTGTCCTGAGGATGAACGGGAAGACGGGGAACCAATGAGAGACTAGCTCTTGGTGTTGGGACAGGCACAGGTCACTCTATTTTCCCATCAGGAAGAAGAATTAACCACAGGCTCAGCCTGCCCCCCGGAACCAGAACAGGGCCTGAAGCCATCCTGCGCTTTTGCGGCCGGCTCCCAAAAAACCGACTTGTAAAATGGAGCTTCAGGGCACTGCAATTCACAAACCTGCAGAGTTATAAATGATAACTCTCGTCCACAAATATATTGAGGGAAGGCAAAGAAGAGGATTTGAAATCAAGGCAGAATTGCAGGAAACAGATTTCAGGAGGTAGATTCGAATCGCCTTTAAAGCACATGAAAAGCGGCAAAACGTTGACAATGATGCCCTTGGCCAAAAAGGGCGTATGCGTTTTTTCCTGAATATATTCAGGAAAAAACGCATACGCCCTTTTTGGCCAACCAAGCAACCTGGAAAGGCAAATCAGCGCTACAAAGAAGTCTCCCTTCCCATCGGTCAAAAGGGCCATGCTGAAAAAAGTGTCAAAACCAGAAATGCAGGACAGGCCATGGAGGAATCGGAGCCTTGCTACACTGATGGGCGGGATGTAAATCGCCAACAGCCACTCTGGAGAAGTGTACGGTGTGTCCTGAAACATCTAAAAAACACAGCTTAGAGAGCATAGGGCACTTCCACACATGGGGGGATAAAGTGGGAAAATTGAAAATCAGCAAGACACAAGCACCCCAAAGTTTAGGGCTGCTCTGTTGACAAGGACCTCCACTTCATTCCACCTTAAATATCCCAGGAAAGCGAAAAATGGATAAAAAAGTTGTGGTCCTTATGTACAATGGAATATCACTCAGCCATGAAATCAATGTCATAAGGCTAGTAGCAGCATGATGAGTGGATTTAGGTAAGACGATTCTAAGTGAAATAAGTCACACAGAAAAGGACACTTCTCATAAGGTGTCACTTATAGAGGGAATGTAAAAACCGTTACACTTGAACTGAATTACAAAACAGAACAGAGTCACACATGCAGAAAACACACTATGGCTGCTTAACGGGAAAGGTGAGGTGGGGTGATACATAAAACAAGAGTTTCATATTAGCTCAGATACCGTTCCATAAACCCAATATGTAATAGACAAGACCTACTCCTTGCTCAGAGAACTGGACTCAACACGCCCGATTCACCGCACAAGAATATATCTGACTAGTAATAATCTTAAAACCTATGTATTGATATCTCTCTGTTAGTGTGTCAAGTTGGTGTAAAGCGGCATAAACACAGCCGTGAAAAGCAGCTAAACCCCATTATAAAAATAAATTACTTTTAAAAACCCATGAAACAAAGACAGGGAAAGACAGAGAAATTCTTACACAATTCGTTCAGGGGCTGTGATGCAACCTGGATTGACCATATCTAGACCCACAGCTGGATGAGACATAAGGGTGGACACTCTTGGGGCTGAGAGGTTTGGTGAGGTTGGGTGAGCAAACGCAGACCCTTTAAAGTAATACTGCGTGCTACCCATCGCATGGGTCCCAAATCTCCAGGTTCAAGGGCATCTTCCTACATCGAAAACATGCATGAGAAACCCAGAAGATGGTACACCGTGTGATGGGGAAAGGTTTCTAAAACGCACCTCATTTCTCATCTCCTTGTGCTCGGGTTCGCCATTCCAGCCACTTTACTAGCAATCTCCCTACTTGGAGCATCAGCACCTTTAACCTCCTGTTCCGTACAGGTTGCAATTTGTCCTGAGGATGAACGGGAAGACGGGGAACCAATGAGAGACTAGCTCTTGGTGTTGGGACAGGCACAGGTCACTCTATTTTCCCATCAGGAAGAAGAATTAACCACAGGCTCAGCCTGCCCCCCGGAACCAGAACAGGGCCTGAAGCCATCCTGCGCTTTTGCGGCCAGCTCCCAAAAAAGCGACTTGTAAAATGGAGCTTCAGGGCACTGCAATTCACAAACCTGCAGAGTTATAAATGATAACTCACGTCCACAAATATATTGAGGGAAGGCAAAGAAGAGGATTTGAAATCAAGGCAGAATTGCAGGAAACAGATTTTAGGAGGTAGATTCGAATCGCCTTTAAAGCACATGAAAAGCGGCAAAACGTTGACAATGATGCCCTTGGCCAAAAAGGGCGTATGCGTTTTTTCCTGAATATATTCAGGAAAAAACGCATACGCCCTTTTTGGCCAACCAAGCAACCTGGAAAGGCAAATCAGCGCTACAAAGAAGTCTCGCTTCCCATCGGTCAAAAGGGCCATGCTGAAAAAAGTGTCAAAACCAGAAATGCAGGACAGGCCATGGAGAAATGGGAGCCTTGCTACACTGATGGGCGGGATGTAAATCGCCAACAGCCACTCTGGAGAAGTGTACGGTGTGTCCTGAAACATCTAAAAAACACAGCTTAGAGAGCATAGGGCACTTCCACGCATGGGGGGATAAAGTGGGAAAACTGAAAATCAGCAAGACACAAGCACCCCAAAGTTTAGGGCTGCTCTGTTGACAAAGACCTCCAATTCATTCCACCTTAAATATCCCAGGAGAGCGAAAAATGGATAAAAAATTTGTGGTCCTTATGTACAATGGAATATCACTCAGCCATGAAATCAATGTCATAAGGCTAGTAGCAGCATGATGAGTGGATTTAGGTAAGACGATTCTAAGTGAAATAAGTCACACAGAAAAGGACACTTCTCATAAGGTGTCACTTATAGAGGGAATGTAAAAACCGTTACACTTGAACTGAATTACAAAACAGAACAGAGTCACACATGCAGAAAACACACTATGGCTGCTTAACGGGAAAGGTGAGGTGGGGTGATACATAAAACAAGAGTTTCAAATTAGCTCAGATACCGTTCCATAAACCCAATATGTAATAGACAGGACCTACTCCTTGCTCAGAGAACTGGACTCAACACACCCGATTCACCGCACAAGAATATATCTGACTAGTAATAATCTTAAAACCTATGTATTGATATCTCTCTGTTAGTGTGTCAAGTGGGTGTAAAGCGGCATAAACACAGCCGTGAAAAGCAGCTAAACCCCATTATAAAAATAAATTACTTTTAAAAACCCATGAAACAAAGACAGGGAAAGACAGAGAAATTCTTACACAATTCGTTCAGGGGCTGTGATGCAACCTGGATTGACCATATCTAGACCCACAGCTGGATGAGACATAAGGGTGGACACTCTTGGGGCTGAGAGGTTTGGTGAGGTTGGGTGAGCAAACGCAGACCCTTTAAAGTAATACTGCGTGCTACCCATCGCATGGGTCCCAAATCTCCAGGTTCAAGGGCATCTTCCTACATCGAAAACATGCATGAGAAACCCAGAAGATGGTACACCGTGTGATGGGGAAAGGTTTCTAAAACGCACCTCATTTCTCATCTCCTTGTGCTCGGGTTCGCCATTCCAGCCACTTTACTAGCAATCTCCCTACTTGGAGCCTCAGCACCTTTAACCTCCTGTTCCGTACAGGTTGCAATTTGTCCTGAGGATGAACGGGAAGACGGGGAACCAATGAGAGACTAGCTCTTGGTGTTGGGACAGGCACAGGTCACTCTATTTTCCCATCAGGAAGAAGAATTAACCACAGGCTCAGCCTGCCCCCCGGAACCAGAACAGGGCCTGAAGCCATCCTGCGCTTTTGCGGCCAGCTCCCAAAAAAGCGACTTGTAAAATGGAGCTTCAGGGCACTGCAATTCACAAACCTGCAGAGTTATAAATGATAACTCTCGTCCACAAATATATTGAGGGAAGGCAAAGAAGAGGATTTGAAATCCAGGCAGAATTGCAGGAAACAGATTTCAGGAGGTAGATTCGAATCGCCTTTAAAGCACATGAAAAGCGGCAAAACGTTGACAATGATGCCCTTGGCCAAAAAGGGCGTATGCGTTTTTTCCTGAATATATTCAGGAAAAAACGCATACGCCCTTTTTGGCAAACCAAGCAACCTGGAAAGGCAAATCAGCGCTACAAAGAAGTCTCGCTTCCCATCGGTCAAAAGGGCCATGCTGAAAAAAGTGTCAAAACCAGAAATGCAGGACAGGCCATGGAGGAATCGGAGCCTTGCTACACTGATGGGCGGGATGTAAATCGCCAACAGCCACTCTGGAGAAGTGTACGGTGTGTCCTGAAACATCTAAAAAACACAGCTTAGAGAGCATAGGGCACTTCCACGCATGGGGGGATAAAGTGGGAAAATTGAAAATCAGCAAGACACAAGCACCCCAAAGTTTAGGGCTGCTCTGTTGACAAGGACCTCCACTTCATTCCACCTTAAATATCCCAGGAAAGCGAAAAATGGATAAAAAAGTTGTGGTCCTTATGTACAATGGAATATCACTCAGCCATGAAATCAATGTCATAAGGCTAGTAGCAGCACGATGAGTGGATTTAGGTAAGACGATTCTAAGTGAAATAAGTCACACAGAAAAGGACACTTCTCATAAGGTGTCACTTATAGAGGGAATGTAAAAACCGTTACACTTGAACTGAATTACAAAACAGAACAGAGTCACACATGCAGAAAACACACTATGGCTGCTTAACGGGAAAGGTGAGGTGGGGTGATACATAAAACAAGAGTTTCAAATTAGCTCAGATACCGTTCCATAAACCCAATATGTAATAGACAAGACCTACTCCTTGCTCAGAGAACTGGACTCAACACGCCCGATTCACCGCACAAGAATATATCTGACTAGTAATAATCTTAAAACCTATGTATTGATATCTCTCTGTTAGTGTGTCAAGTGGGTGTAAAGCGGCATAAACACAGCCGTGAAAAGCAGCTAAACCCCATTATAAAAATAAATTACTTTTAAAAACCCATGAAACAAAGACAGGGAAAGACAGAGAAATTCTTACACAATTCGTTCAGGGGCTGTGATGCAACCTGGATTGACCATATCTAGACCCACAGCTGGATGAGACATAAGGGTGGACACTCTTGGGGCTGAGAGGTTTGGTGAGGTTGGGTGAGCAAACGCAGACCCTTTAAAGTAATACTGCGTGCTACCCATCGCATGGGTCCCAAATCTCCAGGTTCAAGGGCATCTTCCTACATCAAAAACATGCATGAGAAACCCAGAAGATGGTACACCGTGTGATGGGGAAAGGTTTCTAAAACGCACCTCATTTCTCATCTCCTTGTGCTCGGGTTCGCCATTCCAGCCACTTTACTAGCAATCTCCCTACTTGGAGCATCAGCACCTTTAACCTCCTGTTCCGTACAGGTTGCCATTTGTCCTGAGGATGAACGGGAAGACGGGGAACCAATGAGAGACTAGCTCTTGGTGTTGGGACAGGCACAGGTCACTCTATTTTCCCATCAGGAAGAAGAATTAACCACAGGCTCAACCTACCCCCCGGAACCAGAAGAGGGCCTGAAGCCATCCTGCGCTTTTGCGGCCAGCTCCCAAAAAAGCGACTTGTAAAATGGAGCTTCAGGGCACTGCAATTCACAAACCTGCAGAGTTATAAATGATAACTCTCGTCCACAAATATATTGAGGGAAGGCAAAGAAGAGGATTTGAAATCAAGGCAGATTTGCAGGAAACAGATTTCAGGAGGTAGATTCGAATCGCCTTTAAAGCACATGAAAAGCGGCAAAACGTTGACAATGATGCCCTTGGCCAAAAAGGGCGTATGCGTTTTTTCCTGAATATATTCAGGAAAAAACGCATACGCCCTTTTTGGCCAACCAAGCAACCTGGAAAGGCAAATCAGCGCTACAAAGAAGTCTCGCTTCCCATCGGTCAAAAGGGCCATGCTGAAAAAAGTGTCAAAACCAGAAATGCAGGACAGGCCATGGAGAAATGGGAGCCTTGCTACACTGATGGGCGGGATGTAAATCGCCAACAGCCACTCTGGAGAAGTGTACGGTGTGTCCTGAAACATCTAAAAAACACAGCTTAGAGAGCATAGGGCACTTCCACGCATGGGGGGATAAAGTGGGAAAACTGAAAATCAGCAAGACACAAGCACCCCAAAGTTTAGGGCTGCTCTGTTGACAAAGACCTCCAATTCATTCCACCTTAAATATCCCAGGAGAGCGAAAAATGGATAAAAAATTTGTGGTCCTTATGTACAATGGAATATCACTCAGCCATGAAATCAATGTCATAAGGCTAGTAGCAGCATGATGAGTGGATTTAGGTAAGACGATTCTAAGTGAAATAAGTCACACAGAAAAGGACACTTCTCATAAGGTGTCACTTATAGAGGGAATGTAAAAACCGTTACACTTGAACTGAATTACAAAACAGAACAGAGTCACACATGCAGAAAACACACTATGGCTGCTTAACGGGAAAGGTGAGGTGGGGTGATACATAAAACAAGAGTTTCAAATTAGCTCAGATACCGTTCCATAAACCCAATATGTAATAGACAGGACCTACTCCTTGCTCAGAGAACTGGACTCAACACGCCCGATTCACCGCACAAGAATATATCTGACTAGTAATAATCTTAAAACCTATGTATTGATATCTCTCTGTTAGTGTGTCAAGTGGGTGTAAAGCGGCATAAACACAGCCGTGAAAAGCAGCTAAACCCCATTATAAAAATAAATTACTTTTAAAAACCCATGAAACAAAGACAGGGAAAGACAGAGAAATTCTTACACAATTCGTTCAGGGGCTGTGATGCAACCTGGATTGACCATATCTAGACCCACAGCTGGATGAGACATAAGGGTGGACACTCTTGGGGCTGAGAGGTTTGGTGAGGTTGGGTGAGCAAACGCAGACCCTTTAAAGTAATACTGCGTGCTACCCATCGCATGGGTCCCAAATCTCCAGGTTCAAGGGCATCTTCCTACATCGAAAACATGCATGAGAAACCCAGAAGATGGTACACCGTGTGATGGGGAAAGGTTTCTAAAACGCACCTCATTTCTCATCTCCTTGTGCTCGGGTTCGCCATTCCAGCCACTTTACTAGCAATCTCCCTACTTGGAGCCTCAGCACCTTTAACCTCCTGTTCCGTACAGGTTGCAATTTGTCCTGAGGATGAACGGGAAGACGGGGAACCAATGAGAGACTAGCTCTTGGTGTTGGGACAGGCACAGGTCACTCTATTTTCCCATCAGGAAGAAGAATTAACCACAGGCTCAGCCTGCCCCCCGGAACCAGAACAGGGCCTGAAGCCATCCTGCGCTTTTGCGGCCAGCTCCCAAAAAAGCGACTTGTAAAATGGAGCTTCAGGGCACTGCAATTCACAAACCTGCAGAGTTATAAATGATAACTCTCGTCCACAAATATATTGAGGGAAGGCAAAGAAGAGGATTTGAAATCAAGGCAGAATTGCAGGAAACAGATTTCAGGAGGTAGATTCGAATCGCCTTTAAAGCACATGAAAAGCGGCAAAACGTTGACAATGATGCCCTTGGCCAAAAAGGGCGTATGCGTTTTTTCCTGAATATATTCAGGAAAAAACGCATACGCCCTTTTTGGCCAACCAAGCAACCTGGAAAGGCAAATCAGCGCTACAAAGAAGTCTCGCTTCCCATCGGTCAAAAGGGCCATGCTGAAAAAAGTGTCAAAACCAGAAATGCAGGACAGGCCATGGAGGAATCGGAGCCTTGCTACACTGATGGGCGGGATGTAAATCGCCAACAGCCACTCTGGAGAAGTGTACGGTGTGTCCTGAAACATCTAAAAAACACAGCTTAGAGAGCATAGGGCACTTCCACGCATGGGGGGATAAAGTGGGAAAATTGAAAATCAGCAAGACACAAGCACCCCAAAGTTTAGGGCTGCTCTGTTGACAAGGACCTCCACTTCATTCCACCTTAAATATCCCAGGAAAGCGAAAAATGGATAAAAAAGTTGTGGTCCTTATGTACAATGGAATATCACTCAGCCATGAAATCAATGTCATAAGGCTAGTAGCAGCACGATGAGTGGATTTAGGTAAGACGATTCTAAGTGAAATAAGTCACACAGAAAAGGACACTTCTCATAAGGTGTCACTTATAGAGGGAATGTAAAAACCGTTACACTTGAACTGAATTACAAAACAGAACAGAGTCACACATGCAGAAAACACACTATGGCTGCTTAACGGGAAAGGTGAGGTGGGGTGATACATAAAACAAGAGTTTCAAATTAGCTCAGATACCGTTCCATAAACCCAATATGTAATAGACAAGACCTACTCCTTGCTCAGAGAACTGGACTCAACACGCCCGATTCACCGCACAAGAATATATCTGACTAGTAATAATCTTAAAACCTATGTATTGATATCTCTCTGTTAGTGTGTCAAGTGGGTGTAAAGCGGCATAAACACAGCCGTGAAAAGCAGCTAAACCCCATTATAAAAATAAATTACTTTTAAAAACCCATGAAACAAAGACAGGGAAAGACAGAGAAATTCTTACACAATTCGTTCAGGGGCTGTGATGCAACCTGGATTGACCATATCTAGACCCACAGCTGGATGAGACATAAGGGTGGACACTCTTGGGGCTGAGAGGTTTGGTGAGGTTGGGTGAGCAAACGCAGACCCTTTAAAGTAATACTGCGTGCTACCCATCGCATGGGTCCCAAATCTCCAGGTTCAAGGGCATCTTCCTACATCAAAAACATGCATGAGAAACCCAGAAGATGGTACACCGTGTGATGGGGAAAGGTTTCTAAAACGCACCTCATTTCTCATCTCCTTGTGCTCGGGTTCGCCATTCCAGCCACTTTACTAGCAATCTCCCTACTTGGAGCATCAGCACCTTTAACCTCCTGTTCCGTACAGGTTGCCATTTGTCCTGAGGATGAACGGGAAGACGGGGAACCAATGAGAGACTAGCTCTTGGTGTTGGGACAGGCACAGGTCACTCTATTTTCCCATCAGGAAGAAGAATTAACCACAGGCTCAACCTGCCCCCCGGAACCAGAAGAGGGCCTGAAGCCATCCTGCGCTTTTGCGGCCAGCTCCCAAAAAAGCGACTTGTAAAATGGAGCTTCAGGGCACTGCAATTCACAAACCTGCAGAGTTATAAATGATAACTCTCGTCCACAAATATATTGAGGGAAGGCAAAGAAGAGGATTTGAAATCAAGGCAGATTTGCAGGAAACAGATTTCAGGAGGTAGATTCGAATCGCCTTTAAAGCACATGAAAAGCGGCAAAACGTTGACAATGATGCCCTTGGCCAAAAAGGGCGTATGCGTTTTTTCCTGAATATATTCAGGAAAAAACGCATACGCCCTTTTTGGCCAACCAAGCAACCTGGAAAGGCAAATCAGCGCTACAAAGAAGTCTCGCTTCCCATCGGTCAAAAGGGCCATGCTGAAAAAAGTGTCAAAACCAGAAATGCAGGACAGGCCATGGAGAAATGGGAGCCTTGCTACACTGATGGGCGGGATGTAAATCGCCAACAGCCACTCTGGAGAAGTGTACGGTGTGTCCTGAAACATCTAAAAAACACAGCTTAGAGAGCATAGGGCACTTCCACGCATGGGGGGATAAAGTGGGAAAACTGAAAATCAGCAAGACACAAGCACCCCAAAGTTTAGGGCTGCTCTGTTGACAAAGACCTCCAATTCATTCCACCTTAAATATCCCAGGAGAGCGAAAAATGGATAAAAAATTTGTGGTCCTTATGTACAATGGAATATCACTCAGCCATGAAATCAATGTCATAAGCCTAGTAGCAGCATGATGAGTGGATTTAGGTAAGACGATTCTAAGTGAAATAAGTCACACAGAAAAGGACACTTCTCATAAGGTGTCACTTATAGAGGGAATGTAAAAACCGTTACACTTGAACTGAATTACAAAACAGAACAGAGTCACACATGCAGAAAACACACTATGGCTGCTTAACGGGAAAGGTGAGGTGGGGTGATACATAAAACAAGAGTTTCAAATTAGCTCAGATACCGTTCCATAAACCCAATATGTAATAGACAGGACCTACTCCTTGCTCAGAGAACTGGACTCAACACGCCCGATTCACCGCACAAGAATATATCTGACTAGTAATAATCTTAAAACCTATGTATTGATATCTCTCTGTTAGTGTGTCAAGTGGGTGTAAAGCGGCATAAACACAGCCGTGAAAAGCAGCTAAACCCCATTATAAAAATAAATTACTTTTAAAAACCCATGAAACAAAGACAGGGAAAGACAGAGAAATTCTTACACAATTCGTTCAGGGTCTGTGATGCAACCTGGATTGACCATATCTAGACCCACAGCTGGATGAGACATAAGGGTGGACACTCTTGGGGCTGAGAGGTTTGGTGAGGTTGGGTGAGCAAACGCAGACCCTTTAAAGTACTACTGCGTGCTACCCATCGCATGGGTCCCAAATCTCCAGGTTCAAGGGCATCTTCCTACATCGAAAACATGCATGAGAAACCCAGAAGATGGTACACCGTGTGATGGGGAAAGGTTTCTAAAACGCACCTCATTTCTCATCTCCTTGTGCTCGGGTTCGCCATTCCAGCCACTTTACTAGCAATCTCCCTACTTGGAGCATCAGCACCTTTAACATCCTGTTCCGTACAGGTTGCCATTTGTCCTGAGGATGAACGGGAAGACGGGGAACCAATGAGAGACTAGCTCTTGGTGTTGGGACAGGCACAGGTCACTCTATTTTCCCATCAGGAAGAAGAATTAACCACAGGCTCAACCTGCCCCCCGGAACCAGAACAGGGCCTGAAGCCATCCTGCGCTTTTGCGGCCAGCTCCCAAAAAAGCGACTTGTAAAATGGAGCTTCAGGGCACTGCAATTCACAAACCTGCAGAGTTATAAATGATAACTCTCGTCCACAAATATATTGAGGGAAGGCAAAGAAGAGGATTTGAAATCAAGGCAGATTTGCAGGAAACAGATTTCAGGAGGTAGATTCGAATCGCCTTTAAAGCACATGAAAAGCGGCAAAACGTTGACAATGATGCCCTTGGCCAAAAAGGGCGTATGCGTTTTTTCCTGAATATATTCAGGAAAAAACGCATACGCCCTTTTTGGCCAACCAAGCAACCTGGAAAGGCAAATCAGCGCTACAAAGAAGTCTCGCTTCCCATCGGTCAAAAGGGCCATGCTGAAAAAAGTGTCAAAACCAGAAATGCAGGACAGGCCATGGAGAAATGGGAGCCTTGCTACACTGATGGGCGGGATGTAAATCGCCAACAGCCACTCTGGAGAAGTGTACGGTGTGTCCTGAAACATCTAAAAAACACAGCTTAGAGAGCATAGGGCACTTCCACGCATGGGGGGATAAAGTGGGAAAACTGAAAATCAGCAAGACACAAGCACCCCAAAGTTTAGGGCTGCTCTGTTGACAAAGACCTCCAATTCATTCCACCTTAAATATCCCAGGAGAGCGAAAAATGGATAAAAAATTTGTGGTCCTTATGTACAATGGAATATCACTCAGCCATGAAATCAATGTCATAAGGCTAGTAGCAGCATGATGAGTGGATTTAGGTAAGACGATTCTAAGTGAAATAAGTCACACAGAAAAGGACACTTCTCATAAGGTGTCACTTATAGAGGGAATGTAAAAACCGTTACACTTGAACTGAATTACAAAACAGAACAGAGTCACACATGCAGAAAACACACTATGGCTGCTTAACGGGAAAGGTGAGGTGGGGTGATACATAAAACAAGAGTTTCAAATTAGCTCAGATACCGTTCCATAAACCCAATATGTAATAGACAGGACCTACTCCTTGCTCAGAGAACTGGACTCAACACGCCCGATTCACCGCACAAGAATATATCTGACTAGTAATAATCTTAAAACCTATGTATTGATATCTCTCTGTTAGTGTGTCAAGTGGGTGTAAAGCGGCATAAACACAGCCGTGAAAAGCAGCTAAACCCCATTATAAAAATAAATTACTTTTAAAAACCCATGAAACAAAGACAGGGAAAGACAGAGAAATTCTTACACAATTCGTTCAGGGGCTGTGATGCAACCTGGATTGACCATATCTAGACCCACAGCTGGATGAGACATAAGGGTGGACACTCTTGGGGCTGAGAGGTTTGGTGAGGTTGGGTGAGCAAACGCAGACCCTTTAAAGTAATACTGCGTGCTACCCATCGCATGGGTCCCAAATCTCCAGGTTCAAGGGCATCTTCCTACATCGAAAACATGCATGAGAAACCCAGAAGATGGTACACCGTGTGATGGGGAAAGGTTTCTAAAACGCACCTCATTTCTCATCTCCTTGTGCTCGGGTTCGCCATTCCAGCCACTTTACTAGCAATCTCCCTACTTGGAGCCTCAGCACCTTTAACCTCCTGTTCCGTACAGGTTGCAATTTGTCCTGAGGATGAACGGGAAGACGGGGAACCAATGAGAGACTAGCTCTTGGTGTTGGGACAGGCACAGGTCACTCTATTTTCCCATCAGGAAGAAGAATTAACCACAGGCTCAGCCTGCCCCCCGGAACCAGAACAGGGCCTGAAGCCATCCTGCGCTTTTGCGGCCAGCTCCCAAAAAAGCGACTTGTAAAATGGAGCTTCAGGGCACTGCAATTCACAAACCTGCAGAGTTATAAATGATAACTCTCGTCCACAAATATATTGAGGGAAGGCAAAGAAGAGGATTTGAAATCAAGGCAGAATTGCAGGAAACAGATTTCAGGAGGTAGATTCGAATCGCCTTTAAAGCACATGAAAAGCGGCAAAACGTTGACAATGATGCCCTTGGCCAAAAAGGGCGTATGCGTTTTTTCCTGAATATATTCAGGAAAAAACGCATACGCCCTTTTTGGCCAACCAAGCAACCTGGAAAGGCAAATCAGCGCTACAAAGAAGTCTCGCTTCCCATCGGTCAAAAGGGCCATGCTGAAAAAAGTGTCAAAACCAGAAATGCAGGACAGGCCATGGAGGAATCGGAGCCTTGCTACACTGATGGGCGGGATGTAAATCGCCAACAGCCACTCTGGAGAAGTGTACGGTGTGTCCTGAAACATCTAAAAAACACAGCTTAGAGAGCATAGGGCACTTCCACGCATGGGGGGATAAAGTGGGAAAATTGAAAATCAGCAAGACACAAGCACCCCAAAGTTTAGGGCTGCTCTGTTGACAAGGACCTCCACTTCATTCCACCTTAAATATCCCAGGAAAGCGAAAAATGGATAAAAAAGTTGTGGTCCTTATGTACAATGGAATATCACTCAGCCATGAAATCAATGTCATAAGGCTAGTAGCAGCACGATGAGTGGATTTAGGTAAGACGATTCTAAGTGAAATAAGTCACACAGAAAAGGACACTTCTCATAAGGTGTCACTTATAGAGGGAATGTAAAAACCGTTACACTTGAACTGAATTACAAAACAGAACAGAGTCACACATGCAGAAAACACACTATGGCTGCTTAACGGGAAAGGTGAGGTGGGGTGATACATAAAACAAGAGTTTCAAATTAGCTTAGATACCGTTCCATAAACCCAATATGTAATAGACAAGACCTACTCCTTGCTCAGAGAACTGGACTCAACACGCCCGATTCACCGCACAAGAATATATCTGACTAGTAATAATCTTAAAACCTATGTATTGATATCTCTCTGTTAGTGTGTCAAGTGGGTGTAAAGCGGCATAAACACAGCCGTGAAAAGCAGCTAAACCCCATTATAAAAATAAATTACTTTTAAAAACCCATGAAACAAAGACAGGGAAAGACAGAGAAATTCTTACACAATTCGTTCAGGGGCTGTGATGCAACCTGGATTGACCATATCTAGACCCACAGCTGGATGAGACATAAGGGTGGACACTCTTGGGGCTGAGAGGTTTGGTGAGGTTGGGTGAGCAAACGCAGACCCTTTAAAGTAATACTGCGTGCTACCCATCGCATGGGTCCCAAATCTCCAGGTTCAAGGGCATCTTCCTACATCGAAAACATGCATGAGAAACCCAGAAGATGGTACACCGTGTGATGGGGAAAGGTTTCTAAAACGCACCTCATTTCTCATCTCCTTGTGCTCGGGTTCGCCATTCCAGCCACTTTACTAGCAATCTCCCTACTTGGAGCCTCAGCACCTTTAACCTCCTGTTCCGTACAGGTTGCAATTTGTCCTGAGGATGAACGGGAAGACGGGGAACCAATGAGAGACTAGCTCTTGGTGTTGGGACAGGCACAGGTCACTCTATTTTCCCATCAGGAAGAAGAATTAACCACAGGCTCAGCCTGCCCCCCGGAACCAGAACAGGGCCTGAAGCCATCCTGCGCTTTTGCGGCCAGCTCCCAAAAAAGCGACTTGTAAAATGGAGCTTCAGGGCACTGCAATTCACAAACCTGCAGAGTTATAAATGATAACTCTCGTCCACAAATATATTGAGGGAAGGCAAAGAAGAGGATTTGAAATCAAGGCAGAATTGCAGGAAACAGATTTCAGGAGGTAGATTCGAATCGCCTTTAAAGCACATGAAAAGCGGCAAAACGTTGACAATGATGCCCTTGGCCAAAAAGGGCGTATGCGTTTTTTCCTGAATATATTCAGGAAAAAACGCATACGCCCTTTTTGGCCAACCAAGCAACCTGGAAAGGCAAATCAGCGCTACAAAGAAGTCTCCCTTCCCATCGGTCAAAAGGGCCATGCTGAAAAAAGTGTCAAAACCAGAAATGCAGGACAGGCCATGGAGGAATCGGAGCCTTGCTACACTGATGGGCGGGATGTAAATCGCCAACAGCCACTCTGGAGAAGTGTACGGTGTGTCCTGAAACATCTAAAAAACACAGCTTAGAGAGCATAGGGCACTTCCACACATGGGGGGATAAAGTGGGAAAATTGAAAATCAGCAAGACACAAGCACCCCAAAGTTTAGGGCTGCTCTGTTGACAAGGACCTCCACTTCATTCCACCTTAAATATCCCAGGAAAGCGAAAAATGGATAAAAAAGTTGTGGTCCTTATGTACAATGGAATATCACTCAGCCATGAAATCAATGTCATAAGGCTAGTAGCAGCATGATGAGTGGATTTAGGTAAGACGATTCTAAGTGAAATAAGTCACACAGAAAAGGACACTTCTCATAAGGTGTCACTTATAGAGGGAATGTAAAAACCGTTACACTTGAACTGAATTACAAAACAGAACAGAGTCACACATGCAGAAAACACACTATGGCTGCTTAACGGGAAAGGTGAGGTGGGGTGATACATAAAACAAGAGTTTCATATTAGCTCAGATACCGTTCCATAAACCCAATATGTAATAGACAAGACCTACTCCTTGCTCAGAGAACTGGACTCAACACGCCCGATTCACCGCACAAGAATATATCTGACTAGTAATAATCTTAAAACCTATGTATTGATATCTCTCTGTTAGTGTGTCAAGTTGGTGTAAAGCGGCATAAACACAGCCGTGAAAAGCAGCTAAACCCCATTATAAAAATAAATTACTTTTAAAAACCCATGAAACAAAGACAGGGAAAGACAGAGAAATTCTTACACAATTCCTTCAGGGGCTGTGATGCAACCTGGATTGACCATATCTAGACCCACAGCTGGATGAGACATAAGGGTGGACACTCTTGGGGCTGAGAGGTTTGGTGAGGTTGGGTGAGCAAACGCAGACCCTTTAAAGTAATACTGCGTGCTACCCATCGCATGGGTCCCAAATCTCCAGGTTCAAGGGCATCTTCCTACATCGAAAACATGCATGAGAAACCCAGAAGATGGTACACCGTGTGATGGGGAAAGGTTTCTAAAACGCACCTCATTTCTCATCTCCTTGTGCTCGGGTTCGCCATTCCAGCCACTTTACTAGCAATCTCCCTACTTGGAGCCTCAGCACCTTTAACCTCCTGTTCCGTACAGGTTGCAATTTGTCCTGAGGATGAACGGGAAGACGGGGAACCAATGAGAGACTAGCTCTTGGTGTTGGGACAGGCACAGGTCACTCTATTTTCCCATCAGGAAGAAGAATTAACCACAGGCTCAGCCTGCCCCCCGGAACCAGAACAGGGCCTGAAGCCATCCTGCGCTTTTGCGGCCAGCTCCCAAAAAAGCGACTTGTAAAATGGAGCTTCAGGGCACTGCAATTCACAAACCTGCAGAGTTATAAATGATAACTCACGTCCACAAATATATTGAGGGAAGGCAAAGAAGAGGATTTGAAATCAAGGCAGAATTGCAGGAAACAGATTTCAGGAGGTAGATTCGAATCGCCTTTAAAGCACATGAAAAGCGGCAAAACGTTGACAATGATGCCCTTGGCCAAAAAGGGCGTATGCGTTTTTTCCTGAATATATTCAGGAAAAAACGCATACGCCCTTTTTGGCCAACCAAGCAACCTGGAAAGGCAAATCAGCGCTACAAAGAAGTCTCGCTTCCCATCGGTCAAAAGGGCCATGCTGAAAAAAGTGTCAAAACCAGAAATGCAGGACAGGCCATGGAGAAATGGGAGCCTTGCTACACTGATGGGCGGGATGTAAATCGCCAACAGCCACTCTGGAGAAGTGTACGGTGTGTCCTGAAACATCTAAAAAACACAGCTTAGAGAGCATAGGGCACTTCCACGCATGGGGGGATAAAGTGGGAAAACTGAAAATCAGCAAGACACAAGCACCCCAAAGTTTAGGGCTGCTCTGTTGACAAAGACCTCCAATTCATTCCACCTTAAATATCCCAGGAGAGCGAAAAATGGATAAAAAATTTGTGGTCCTTATGTACAATGGAATATCACTCAGCCATGAAATCAATGTCATAAGGCTAGTAGCAGCATGATGAGTGGATTTAGGTAAGACGATTCTAAGTGAAATAAGTCACACAGAAAAGGACACTTCTCATAAGGTGTCACTTATAGAGGGAATGTAAAAACCGTTACACTTGAACTGAATTACAAAACAGAACAGAGTCACACATGCAGAAAACACACTATGGCTGCTTAACGGGAAAGGTGAGGTGGGGTGATACATAAAACAAGAGTTTCAAATTAGCTCAGATACCGTTCCATAAACCCAATATGTAATAGACAGGACCTACTCCTTGCTCAGAGAACTGGACTCAACACGCCCGATTCACCGCACAAGAATATATCTGACTAGTAATAATCTTAAAACCTATGTATTGATATCTCTCTGTTAGTGTGTCAAGTGGGTGTAAAGCGGCATAAACACAGCCGTGAAAAGCAGCTAAACCCCATTATAAAAATAAATTACTTTTAAAAACCCATGAAACAAAGACAGGGAAAGACAGAGAAATTCTTACACAATTCGTTCAGGGGCTGTGATGCAACCTGGATTGACCATATCTAGACCCACAGCTGGATGAGACATAAGGGTGGACACTCTTGGGGCTGAGAGGTTTGGTGAGGTTGGGTGAGCAAACGCAGACCCTTTAAAGTAATACTGCGTGCTACCCATCGCATGGGTCCCAAATCTCCAGGTTCAAGGGCATCTTCCTACATCGAAAACATGCATGAGAAACCCAGAAGATGGTACACCGTGTGATGGGGAAAGGTTTCTAAAACGCACCTCATTTCTCATCTCCTTGTGCTCGGGTTCGCCATTCCAGCCACTTTACTAGCAATCTCCCTACTTGGAGCCTCAGCACCTTTAACCTCCTGTTCCGTACAGGTTGCAATTTGTCCTGAGGATGAACGGGAAGACGGGGAACCAATGAGAGACTAGCTCTTGGTGTTGGGACAGGCACAGGTCACTCTATTTTCCCATCAGGAAGAAGAATTAACCACAGGCTCAGCCTGCCCCCCGGAACCAGAACAGGGCCTGAAGCCATCCTGCGCTTTTGCGGCCAGCTCCCAAAAAAGCGACTTGTAAAATGGAGCTTCAGGGCACTGCAATTCACAAACCTGCAGAGTTATAAATGATAACTCTCGTCCACAAATATATTGAGGGAAGGCAAAGAAGAGGATTTGAAATCAAGGCAGAATTGCAGGAAACAGATTTCAGGAGGTAGATTCGAATCGCCTTTAAAGCACATGAAAAGCGGCAAAACGTTGACAATGATGCCCTTGGCCAAAAAGGGCGTATGCGTTTTTTCCTGAATATATTCAGGAAAAAACGCATACGCCCTTTTTGGCCAACCAAGCAACCTGGAAAGGCAAATCAGCGCTACAAAGAAGTCTCGCTTCCCATCGGTCAAAAGGGCCATGCTGAAAAAAGTGTCAAAACCAGAAATGCAGGACAGGCCATGGAGGAATCGGAGCCTTGCTACACTGATGGGCGGGATGTAAATCGCCAACAGCCACTCTGGAGAAGTGTACGGTGTGTCCTGAAACATCTAAAAAACACAGCTTAGAGAGCATAGGGCACTTCCACGCATGGGGGGATAAAGTGGGAAAATTGAAAATCAGCAAGACACAAGCACCCCAAAGTTTAGGGCTGCTCTGTTGACAAGGACCTCCACTTCATTCCACCTTAAATATCCCAGGAAAGCGAAAAATGGATAAAAAAGTTGTGGTCCTTATGTACAATGGAATATCACTCAGCCATGAAATCAATGTCATAAGGCTAGTAGCAGCACGATGAGTGGATTTAGGTAAGACGATTCTAAGTGAAATAAGTCACACAGAAAAGGACACTTCTCATAAGGTGTCACTTATAGAGGGAATGTAAAAACCGTTACACTTGAACTGAATTACAAAACAGAACAGAGTCACACATGCAGAAAACACACTATGGCTGCTTAATGGGAAAGGTGAGGTGGGGTGATACATAAAACAAGAGTTTCAAATTAGCTCAGATACCGTTCCATAAACCCAATATGTAATAGACAAGACCTACTCCTTGCTCAGAGAACTGGACTCAACACGCCCGATTCACCGCACAAGAATATATCTGACTAGTAATAATCTTAAAACCTATGTATTGATATCTCTCTGTTAGTGTGTCAAGTGGGTGTAAAGCGGCATAAACACAGCCGTGAAAAGCAGCTAAACCCCATTATAAAAATAAATTACTTTTAAAAACCCATGAAACAAAGACAGGGAAAGACAGAGAAATTCTTACACAATTCGTTCAGGGGCTGTGATGCAACCTGGATTGACCATATCTAGACCCACAGCTGGATGAGACATAAGGGTGGACACTCTTGGGGCTGAGAGGTTTGGTGAGGTTGGGTGAGCAAACGCAGACCCTTTAAAGTAATACTGCGTGCTACCCATCGCATGGGTCCCAAATCTCCAGGTTCAAGGGCATCTTCCTACATCAAAAACATGCATGAGAAACCCAGAAGATGGTACACCGTGTGATGGGGAAAGGTTTCTAAAAAGCACCTCATTTCTCATCTCCTTGTGCTCGGGTTCGCCATTCCAGCCACTTTACTAGCAATCTCCCTACTTGGAGCATCAGCACCTTTAACCTCCTGTTCCGTACAGGTTGCCATTTGTCCTGAGGATGAACGGGAAGACGGGGAACCAATGAGAGACTAGCTCTTGGTGTTGGGACAGGCACAGGTCACTCTATTTTCCCATCAGGAAGAAGAATTAACCACAGGCTCAACCTGCCCCCCGGAACCAGAAGAGGGCCTGAAGCCATCCTGCGCTTTTGCGGCCAGCTCCCAAAAAAGCGACTTGTAAAATGGAGCTTCAGGGCACTGCAATTCACAAACCTGCAGAGTTATAAATGATAACTCTCGTCCACAAATATATTGAGGGAAGGCAAAGAAGAGGATTTGAAATCAAGGCAGATTTGCAGGAAGCAGATTTCAGGAGGTAGATTCGAATCGCCTTTAAAGCACATGAAAAGCGGCAAAACGTTGACAATGATGCCCTTGGCCAAAAAGGGCGTATGCGTTTTTTCCTGAATATATTCAGGAAAAAACGCATACGCCCTTTTTGGCCAACCAAGCAACCTGGAAAGGCAAATCAGCGCTACAAAGAAGTCTCGCTTCCCATCGGTCAAAAGGGCCATGCTGAAAAAAGTGTCAAAACCAGAAATGCAGGACAGGCCATGGAGAAATGGGAGCCTTGCTACACTGATGGGCGGGATGTAAATCGCCAACAGCCACTCTGGAGAAGTGTACGGTGTGTGCTGAAACATCTAAAAAACACAGCTTAGAGAGCATAGGGCACTTCCACTCATGGGGGGATAAAGTGGGAAAATTGAAAATCAGCAAGACACAAGCACCCCAAAGTTTAGGGCTGCTCTGCTGACAAAGACCTCCACTTCATTCCACCTTAAATATCCCAGGAAAGCGAAAAATGGATAAAAAAGTTGTGGTCCTTATGTACAATGGAATATCACTCCGCCATGAAATCAATGTCATAAGGCTAGTAGCAGCATGATGAGTGGATTTAGGTAAGACGATTCTAAGTGAAATATGTCACACAGAAAAGGACACTTCTCATAAGGTGTCACTTATAGAGGGAATGTAAAAACCGTTACACCTGAACTGAATTACAAAACAGAACAGAGTCACACATGCAGAAAACACACTATGGCTGCTTAACGGGAAAGGTGAGGTGGGGTGATACATAAAACAAGAGTTTCAAATTAGCTCAGATACCGTTCCATAAACCCAATATGTAATAGACAAGACCTACTCCTTGCTCAGAGAACTGGACTCAACACGCCCGATTCACCGCACAAGAATATATCTGACTAGTAATAATCTTAAAACCTATGTATTGATATCTCTCTGTTAGTGTGTCAAGTGGGTGTAAAGCGGCATAAACACAGCCGTGAAAAGCAGCTAAACCCCATTATAAAAATAAATTACTTTTAAAAACCCATGAAACAAAGACAGGGAAAGACAGAGAAATTCTTACACAATTCGTTCAGGGGCTGTGATGCAACCTGGATTGACCATATCTAGACCCACAGCTGGATGAGACATAAGGGTGGACACTCTTGGGGCTGAGAGGTTTGGTGAGGTTGGGTGAGCAAACGCAGACCCTTTAAAGTAATACTGCGTGCTACCCATCGCATGGGTCCCAAATCTCCAGGTTCAAGGGCATCTTCCTACATCGAAAACATGCATGAGAAACCCAGAAGATGGTACACCGTGTGATGGGGAAAGGTTTCTAAAACGCACCTCATTTCTCATCTCCTTGTGCTCGGGTTCGCCATTGCAGCCACTTTACTAGCAATCTCCCTACTTGGAGCATCAGCACCTTTAACCTCCTGTTCCGTACAGGTTGCAATTTGTCCTGAGGATGAACGGGAAGACGGGGAACCAATGAGAGACTAGCTCTTGGTGTTGGGACAGGCACAGGTCACTCTATTTTCCCATCAGGAAGAAGAATTAACCACAGGCTCAACCTGCCCCCCGGAACCAGAAGAGGGCCTGAAGCCATCCTGCGCTTTTGCGGCCAGCTCCCAAAAAAGCGACTTGTAAAATGGAGCTTCAGGGCACTGCAATTCACAAACCTGCAGAGTTATAAATGATAACTCTCGTCCACAAATATATTGAGGGAAGGCAAAGAAGAGGATTTGAAATCAAGGCAGATTTGCAGGAAACAGATTTCAGGAGGTAGATTCGAATCGCCTTTAAAGCACATGAAAAGCGGCAAAACGTTGACAATGATGCCCTTGGCCAAAAAGGGCGTATGCGTTTTTTCCTGAATATATTCAGGAAAAAACGCATACGCCCTTTTTGCCAACCAAGCAACCTGGAAAGGCAAATCAGCGCTACAAAGAAGTCTCGCTTCCCATCGGTCAAAAGGGCCATGCTGAAAAAAGTGTCAAAACCAGAAATGCAGGACAGGCCATGGAGAAATGGGAGCCTTGCTACACTGATGGGCGGGATGTAAATCGCCAACAGCCACTCTGGAGAAGTGTACGGTGTGTGCTGAAACATCTAAAAAACACAGCTTAGAGAGCATAGGGCACTTCCACTCATGGGGGGATAAAGTGGGAAAATTGAAAATCAGCAAGACACAAGCACCCCAAAGTTTAGGGCTGCTCTGCTGACAAAGACCTCCACTTCATTCCACCTTAAATATCCCAGGAAAGCGAAAAATGGATAAAAAAGTTGTGGTCCTTATGTACAATGGAATATCACTCCGCCATGAAATCAATGTCATAAGGCTAGTAGCAGCATGATGAGTGGATTTAGGTAAGACGATTCTAAGTGAAATAAGTCACACAGAAAAGGACACTTCTCATAAGGTGTCACTTATAGAGGGAATGTAAAAACCGTTACACTTGAACTGAATTACAAAACAGAACAGAGTCACACATGCAGAAAACACACTATGGCTGCTTAACGGGAAAGGTGAGGTGGGGTGATACATAAAACAAGAGTTTCAAATTAGCTCAGATACCGTTCCATAAACCCAATATGTAATAGACAAGACCTACTCCTTGCTCAGAGAACTGGACTCAACACGCCCGATTCACCGCACAAGAATATATCTGACTAGTAATAATCTTAAAACCTATGTATTGATATCTCTCTGTTAGTGTGTCAAGTGGGTGTAAAGCGGCATAAACACAGCCGTGAAAAGCAGCTAAACCCCATTATAAAAATAAATTACTTTTAAAAACCCATGAAACAAAGACAGGGAAAGACAGAGAAATTCTTACACAATTCGTTCAGGGGCTGTGATGCAACCTGGATTGACCATATCTAGACCCACAGCTGGATGAGACATAAGGGTGGACACTCTTGGGGCTGAGAGGTTTGGTGAGTTTGGGTGAGCAAACGCAGACCCTTTAAAGTAATACTGCGTGCTACCCATCGCATGGGTCCCAAATCTCCAGGTTCAAGGGCATCTTCCTACATCGAAAACATGCATGAGAAACCCAGAAGATGGTACACCGTGTGATGGGGAAAGGTTTCTAAAACGCACCTCATTTCTCATCTCCTTGTGCTCGGGTTCGCCATTCCAGCCACTTTACTAGCAATCTCCCTACTTGGAGCATCAGCACCTTTAACCTCCTGTTCCGTACAGGTTGCAATTTGTCCTGAGGATGAACGGGAAGACGGGGAACCAATGAGAGACTAGCTCTTGGTGTTGGGACAGGCACAGGTCACTCTATTTTCCCATCAGGAAGAAGAATTAACCACAGGCTCAACCTGCCACCCGGAACCAGAAGAGGGCCTGAAGCCATCCTGCGCTTTTGCGGCCAGCTCCCAAAAAAGCGACTTGTAAAATGGAGCTTCAGGGCACTGCAATTCACAAACCTGCAGAGTTATAAATGATAACTCTCGTCCACAAATATATTGAGGGAAGGCAAAGAAGAGGATTTGAAATCAAGGCAGATTTGCAGGAAACAGATTTCAGGAGGTAGATTCGAATCGCCTTTAAAGCACATGAAAAGCGGCAAAACGTTGACAATGATGCCCTTGGCCAAAAAGGGCGTATGCGTTTTTTCCTGAATATATTCAGGAAAAAACGCATACGCCCTTTTTGCCAACCAAGCAACCTGGAAAGGCAAATCAGCGCTACAAAGAAGTCTCGCTTCCCATCGGTCAAAAGGGCCATGCTGAAAAAAGTGTCAAAACCAGAAATGCAGGACAGGCCATGGAGAAATGGGAGCCTTGCTACACTGATGGGCGGGATGTAAATCGCCAACAGCCACTCTGGAGAAGTGTACGGTGTGTGCTGAAACATCTAAAAAACACAGCTTAGAGAGCATAGGGCACTTCCACTCATGGGGGGATAAAGTGGGAAAATTGAAAATCAGCAAGACACAAGCACCCCAAAGTTTAGGGCTGCTCTGCTGACAAAGACCTCCACTTCATTCCACCTTAAATATCCCAGGAAAGCGAAAAATGGATAAAAAAGTTGTGGTCCTTATGTACAATGGAATATCACTCCGCCATGAAATCAATGTCATAAGGCTAGTAGCAGCATGATGAGTGGATTTAGGTAAGACGATTCTAAGTGAAATAAGTCACACAGAAAAGGACACTTCTCATAAGGTGTCACTTATAGAGGGAATGTAAAAACCGTTACACTTGAACTGAATTACAAAACAGAACAGAGTCACACATGCAGAAAACACACTATGGCTGCTTAACGGGAAAGGTGAGGTGGGGTGATACATAAAACAAGAGTTTCAAATTAGCTCAGATACCGTTCCATAAACCCAATATGTAATAGACAAGACCTACTCCTTGCTCAGAGAACTGGACTCAACACGCCCGATTCACCGCACAAGAATATATCTGACTAGTAATAATCTTAAAACCTATGTATTGATATCTCTCTGTTAGTGTGTCAAGTGGGTGTAAAGCGGCATAAACACAGCCGTGAAAAGCAGCTAAACCCCATTATAAAAATAAATTACTTTTAAAAACCCATGAAACAAAGACAGGGAAAGACAGAGAAATTCTTACACAATTCGTTCAGGGGCTGTGATGCAACCTGGATTGACCATATCTAGACCCACAGCTGGATGAGACATAAGGGTGGACACTCTTGGGGCTGAGAGGTTTGGTGAGGTTGGGTGAGCAAACGCAGACCCTTTAAAGTAATACTGCGTGCTACCCATCGCATGGGTCCCAAATCTCCAGGTTCAAGGGCATCTTCCTACATCGAAAACATGCATGAGAAACCCAGAAGATGGTACACCGTGTGATGGGGAAAGGTTTCTAAAACGCACCTCATTTCTCATCTCCTTGTGCTCGGGTTCGCCATTCCAGCCACTTTACTAGCAATCTCCCTACTTGGAGCATCAGCACCTTTAACCTCCTGTTCCGTACAGGTTGCAATTTGTCCTGAGGATGAACGGGAAGACGGGGAACCAATGAGAGACTAGCTCTTGGTGTTGGGACAGGCACAGGTCACTCTATTTTCCCATCAGGAAGAAGAATTAACCACAGGCTCAGCCTGCCCCCCGGAACCAGAACAGGGCCTGAAGCCATCCTGCGCTTTTGCGGCCAGCTCCCAAAAAAGCGACTTGTAAAATGGAGCTTCAGGGCACTGCAATTCACAAACCTGCAGAGTTATAAATGATAACTCTCGTCCACAAATATATTGAGGGAAGGCAAAGAAGAGGATTTGAAATCAAGGCAGAATTGCAGGAAACAGATTTCAGGAGGTAGATTCGAATCGCCTTTAAAGCACATGAAAAGCGGCAAAACGTTGACAATGATGCCCTTGGCCAAAAAGGGCGTATGCGTTTTTTCCTGAATATATTCAGGAAAAAACGCATACGCCCTTTTTGGCCAACGAAGCAACGTGGAAAGGCAAATCAGCGCTACAAAGAAGTCTCGCTTCCCATAGGTCAAAAGGGCCATGCTGAAAAAAGTGTCAAAACCAGAAATGCAGGACAGGCCATGGAGGAATCGGAGCCTTGCTACACTGATGGGAGGGATGTAAATCGCCAACAGCCACTCTGGAGAAGTGTACGGTGTGTCCTGAAACATCTAAAAAACACAGCTTAGAGAGCATAGGGCACTTCCACACATGGGGGGATAAAGTGGGAAAATTGAAAATCAGCAAGACACAAGCACCCCAAAGTTTAGGGCTGCTCTGTTGACAAGGACCTCCACTTCATTCCACCTTAAATATCCCAGGAAAGCGAAAAATGGATAAAAAAGTTGTGGTCCTTATGTACAATGGAATATCACTCAGCCATGAAATCAATGTCATAAGGCTAGTAGCAGCATGATGAGTGGATTTAGGTAAGACGATTCTAAGTGAAATATGTCACACAGAAAAGGACACTTCTCATAAGGTGTCACTTATAGAGGGAATGTAAAAACCGTTACACCTGAACTGAATTACAAAACAGAACAGAGTCACACATGCAGAAAACACACTATGGCTGCTTAACGGGAAAGGTGAGGTGGGGTGATACATAAAACAAGAGTTTCAAATTAGCTCAGATACCGTTCCATAAACCCAATATGTAATAGACAAGACCTACTCCTTGCTCAGAGAACTGGACTCAACACGCCCGATTCACCGCACAAGAATATATCTGACTAGTAATAATCTTAAAACCTATGTATTGATATCTCTCTGTTAGTGTGTCAAGTGGGTGTAAAGCGGCATAAACACAGCCGTGAAAAGCAGCTAAACCCCATTATAAAAATAAATTACTTTTAAAAACCCATGAAACAAAGACAGGGAAAGACAGAGAAATTCTTACACAATTCGTTCAGGGGCTGTGATGCAACCTGGATTGACCATATCTAGACCCACAGCTGGATGAGACATAAGGGTGGACACTCTTGGGGCTGAGAGGTTTGGTGAGGTTGGGTGAGCAAACGCAGACCCTTTAAAGTAATACTGCGTGCTACCCATCGCATGGGTCCCAAATCTCCAGGTTCAAGGGCATCTTCCTACATCGAAAACATGCATGAGAAACCCAGAAGATGGTACACCGTGTGATGGGGAAAGGTTTCTAAAACGCACCTCATTTCTCATCTCCTTGTGCTCAGGTTCGCCATTGCAGCCACTTTACTAGCAATCTCCCTACTTGGAGCATCAGCACCTTTAACCTCCTGTTCCGTACAGGTTGCAATTTGTCCTGAGGATGAACGGGAAGACGGGGAACCAATGAGAGACTAGCTCTTGGTGTTGGGACAGGCACAGGTCACTCTATTTTCCCATCAGGAAGAAGAATTAACCACAGGCTCAGCCTGCCCCCCGGAACCAGAACAGGGCCTGAAGCCATCCTGCGCTTTTGCGGCCAGCTCCCAAAAAAGCGACTTGTAAAATGGAGCTTCAGGGCACTGCAATTCACAAACCTGCAGAGTTATAAATGATAACTCTCGTCCACAAATATATTGAGGGAAGGCAAAGAAGAGGATTTGAAATCAAGGCAGAATTGCAGGAAACAGATTTCAGGAGGTAGATTCGAATCGCCTTTAAAGCACATGAAAAGCGGCAAAACGTTGACAATGATGCCCTTGGCCAAAAAGGGCGTATGCGTTTTTTCCTGAATATATTCAGGAAAAAACGCATACGCCCTTTTTGGCCAACCAAGCAACCTGGAAAGGCAAATCAGTGCTACAAAGAAGTCTCGCTTCCCATCGGTCAAAAGGGCCATGCTGAAAAAAGTGTCAAAACCAGAAATGCAGGACAGGCCATGGAGGAATCGGAGCCTTGCTACACTGATGGGCGGGATGTAAATCGCCAACAGCCACTCTGGAGAAGTGTACGGTGTGTCCTGAAACATCTAAAAAACACAGCTTAGAGAGCATAGGGCACTTCCACACATGGGGGGATAAAGTGGGAATATTGAAAATCAGCAAGACACAAGCACCCCAAAGTTTAGGGCTGCTCTGTTGACAAGGACCTCCACTTCATTCCACCTTAAATATCCCAGGAAAGCGAAAAATGGATAAAAAAGTTGTGGTCCTTATGTACAATGGAATATCACTCAGCCATGAAATCAATGTCATAAGGCTAGTAGCAGCATGATGAGTGGATTTAGGTAAGACGATTCTAAGTGAAATAAGTCACACAGAAAAGGACACTTCTCATAAGGTGTCACTTATAGAGGGAATGTAAAAACCGTTACACTTGAACTGAATTACAAAACAGAACAGAGTCACACATGCAGAAAACACACTATGGCTGCTTAACGGGAAAGGTGAGGTGGGGTGATACATAAAACAAGAGTTTCAAATTAGCTCAGATACCGTTCCATAAACCCAATATGTAATAGACAAGACCTACTCCTTGCTCAGAGAACTGGACTCAACACGCCCGATTCACCGCACAAGAATATATCTGACTAGTAATAATCTTAAAACCTATGTATTGATATCTCTCTGTTAGTGTGTCAAGTGGGTGTAAAGCGGCATAAACACAGCCGTGAAAAGCAGCTAAACCCCATTATAAAAATAAATTACTTTTAAAAACCCATGAAACAAAGACAGGGAAAGACAGAGAAATTCTTACACAATTCGTTCAGGGGCTGTGATGCAACCTGGATTGACCATATCTAGACCCACAGCTGGATGAGACATAAGGGTGGACACTCTTGGGGCTGAGAGGTTTGGTGAGGTTGGGTGAGCAAACGCAGACCCTTTAAAGTAATACTGCGTGCTACCCATCGCATGGGTCCCAAATCTCCAGGTTCAAGGGCATCTTCCTACATCGAAAACATGCATGAGAAACCCAGAAGATGGTACACCGTGTGATGGGGAAAGGTTTCTAAAACGCACCTCATTTCTCATCTCCTTGTGCTCGGGTTCGCCATTCCAGCCACTTTACTAGCAATCTCCCTACTTGGAGCATCAGCACCTTTAACCTCCTGTTCCGTACAGGTTGCAATTTGTCCTGAGGATGAACGGGAAGACGGGGAACCAATGAGAGACTAGCTCTTGGTGTTGGGACAGGCACAGGTCACTCTATTTTCCCATCAGGAAGAAGAATTAACCACAGGCTCAGCCTGCCCCCCGGAACCAGAACAGGGCCTGAAGCCATCCTGCGCTTTTGCGGCCAGCTCCCAAAAAAGCGACTTGTAAAATGGAGCTTCAGGGCACTGCAATTCACAAACCTGCAGAGTTATAAATGATAACTCTCGTCCACAAATATATTGAGGGAAGGCAAAGAAGAGGATTTGAAATCAAGGCAGAATTGCAGGAAACAGATTTCAGGAGGTAGATTCGAATCGCCTTTAAAGCACATGAAAAGCGGCAAAACGTTGACAATGATGCCCTTGGCCAAAAAGGGCGTATGCGTTTTTTCTTGAATATATTCAGGAAAAAACGCATACGCCCTTTTTGGCCAACCAAGCAACGTGGAAAGGCAAATCAGCGCTACAAAGAAGTCTCGCTTCCCATAGGTCAAAAGGGCCATGCTGAAAAAAGTGTCAAAACCAGAAATGCAGGACAGGCCATGGAGGAATCGGAGCCTTGCTACACTGATGGGAGGGATGTAAATCGCCAACAGCCACTCTGGAGAAGTGTACGGTGTGTCCTGAAACATCTAAAAAACACAGCTTAGAGAGCATAGGGCACTTCCACGCATGGGGGGATAAAGTGGGAAAATTGAAAATCAGCAAGACACAAGCACCCCAAAGTTTAGGGCTGCTCTGTTGACAAGGACCTCCACTTCATTCCACCTTAAATATCCCAGGAAAGCGAAAAATGGATAAAAAAGTTGTGGTCCTTATGTACAATGGAATATCACTCAGCCATGAAATCAATGTCATAAGGCTAGTAGCAGCATGATGAGTGGATTTAGGTAAGACGATTCTAAGTGAAATATGTCACACAGAAAAGGACACTTCTCATAAGGTGTCACTTATAGAGGGAATGTAAAAACCGTTACACCTGAACTGAATTACAAAACAGAACAGAGTCACACATGCAGAAAACACACTATGGCTGCTTAACGGGAAAGGTGAGGTGGGGTGATACATAAAACAAGAGTTTCAAATTAGCTCAGATACCGTTCCATAAACCCAATATGTAATAGACAAGACCTACTCCTTGCTCAGAGAACTGGACTCAACACGCCCGATTCACCGCACAAGAATATATCTGACTAGTAATAATCTTAAAACCTATGTATTGATATCTCTCTGTTAGTGTGTCAAGTGGGTGTAAAGCGGCATAAACACAGCCGTGAAAAGCAGCTAAACCCCATTATAAAAATAAATTACTTTTAAAAACCCATGAAACAAAGACAGGGAAAGACAGAGAAATTCTTACACAATTCGTTCAGGGGCTGTGATGCAACCTGGATTGACCATATCTAGACCCACAGCTGGATGAGACATAAGGGTGGACACTCTTGGGGCTGAGAGGTTTGGTGAGGTTGGGTGAGCAAACGCAGACCCTTTAAAGTAATACTGCGTGCTACCCATCGCATGGGTCCCAAATCTCCAGGTTCAAGGGCATCTTCCTACATCGAAAACATGCATGAGAAACCCAGAAGATGGTACACCGTGTGATGGGGAAAGGTTTCTAAAACGCACCTCATTTCTCATCTCCTTGTGCTCAGGTTCGCCATTGCAGCCACTTTACTAGCAATCTCCCTACTTGGAGCATCAGCACCTTTAACCTCCTGTTCCGTACAGGTTGCAATTTGTCCTGAGGATGAACGGGAAGACGGGGAACCAATGAGAGACTAGCTCTTGGTGTTGGGACAGGCACAGGTCACTCTATTTTCCCATCAGGAAGAAGAATTAACCACAGGCTCAGCCTGCCCCCCGGAACCAGAACAGGGCCTGAAGCCATCCTGCGCTTTTGCGGCCAGCTCCCAAAAAAGCGACTTGTAAAATGGAGCTTCAGGGCACTGCAATTCACAAACCTGCAGAGTTATAAATGATAACTCTCGTCCACAAATATATTGAGGGAAGGCAAAGAAGAGGATTTGAAATCAAGGCAGAATTGCAGGAAACAGATTTCAGGAGGTAGATTCGAATCGCCTTTAAAGCACATGAAAAGCGGCAAAACGTTGACAATGATGCCCTTGGCCAAAAAGGGCGTATGCGTTTTTTCCTGAATATATTCAGGAAAAAACGCATACGCCCTTTTTGGCCAACCAAGCAACCTGGAAAGGCAAATCAGCGCTACAAAGAAGTCTCGCTTCCCATCGGTCAAAAGGGCCATGCTGAAAAAAGTGTCAAAACCAGAAATGCAGGACAGGCCATGGAGGAATCGGAGCCTTGCTACACTGATGGGCGGGATGTAAATCGCCAACAGCCACTCTGGAGAAGTGTACGGTGTGTCCTGAAACATCTAAAAAACACAGCTTAGAGAGCATAGGGCACTTCCACACATGGGGGGATAAAGTGGGAATATTGAAAATCAGCAAGACACAAGCACCCCAAAGTTTAGGGCTGCTCTGTTGACAAGGACCTCCACTTCATTCCACCTTAAATATCCCAGGAAAGCGAAAAATGGATAAAAAAGTTGTGGTCCTTATGTACAATGGAATATCACTCAGCCATGAAATCAATGTCATAAGGCTAGTAGCAGCATGATGAGTGGATTTAGGTAAGACGATTCTAAGTGAAATAAGTCACACAGAAAAGGACACTTCTCATAAGGTGTCACTTATAGAGGGAATGTAAAAACCGTTACACTTGAACTGAATTACAAAACAGAACAGAGTCACACATGCAGAAAACACACTATGGCTGCTTAACGGGAAAGGTGAGGTGGGGTGATACATAAAACAAGAGTTTCAAATTAGCTCAGATACCGTTCCATAAACCCAATATGTAATAGACAAGACCTACTCCTTGCTCAGAGAACTGGACTCAACACGCCCGATTCACCGCACAAGAATATATCTGACTAGTAATAATCTTAAAACCTATGTATTGATATCTCTCTGTTAGTGTGTCAAGTGGGTGTAAAGCGGCATAAACACAGCCGTGAAAAGCAGCTAAACCCCATTATAAAAATAAATTACTTTTAAAAACCCATGAAACAAAGACAGGGAAAGACAGAGAAATTCTTACACAATTCGTTCAGGGGCTGTGATGCAACCTGGATTGACCATATCTAGACCCACAGCTGGATGAGACATAAGGGTGGACACTCTTGGGGCTGAGAGGTTTGGTGAGGTTGGGTGAGCAAACGCAGACCCTTTAAAGTAATACTGCGTGCTACCCATCGCATGGGTCCCAAATCTCCAGGTTCAAGGGCATCTTCCTACATCGAAAACATGCATGAGAAACCCAGAAGATGGTACACCGTGTGATGGGGAAAGGTTTCTAAAACGCACCTCATTTCTCATCTCCTTGTGCTCGGGTTCGCCATTCCAGCCACTTTACTAGCAATCTCCCTACTTGGAGCATCAGCACCTTTAACCTCCTGTTCCGTACAGGTTGCAATTTGTCCTGAGGATGAACGGGAAGACGGGGAACCAATGAGAGACTAGCTCTTGGTGTTGGGACAGGCACAGGTCACTCTATTTTCCCATCAGGAAGAAGAATTAACCACAGGCTCAGCCTGCCCCCCGGAACCAGAACAGGGCCTGAAGCCATCCTGCGCTTTTGCGGCCAGCTCCCAAAAAAGCGACTTGTAAAATGGAGCTTCAGGGCACTGCAATTCACAAACCTGCAGAGTTATAAATGATAACTCACGTCCACAAATATATTGAGGGAAGGCAAAGAAGAGGATTTGAAATCAAGGCAGAATTGCAGGAAACAGATTTCAGGAGGTAGATTCGAATCGCCTTTAAAGCACATGAAAAGCGGCAAAACGTTGACAATGATGCCCTTGGCCAAAAAGGGCGTTTGCGTTTTTTCCTGAATATATTCAGGAAAAAACGCATACGCCCTTTTTGGCCAACCAAGCAACCTGGAAAGGCAAATCAGCGCTACAAAGAAGTCTCGCTTCCCATCGGTCAAAAGGGCCATGTTGAAAAAAGTGTCAAAACCAGAAATGCAGGACAGGCCATGGAGAAATGGGAGCCTTGCTACACTGATGGGCGGGATGTAAATCGCCAACAGCCACTCTGGAGAAGTGTACGGTGTGTCCTGAAACATCTAAAAAACACAGCTTAGAGAGCATAGGGCACTTCCACGCATGGGGGGATAAAGTGGGAAAATTGAAAATCAGCAAGACACAAGCACCCCAAAGTTTAGGGCTGCTCTGTTGACAAGGACCTCCACTTCATTCCACCTTAAATATCCCAGGAAAGCGAAAAATGGATAAAAAAGTTGTGGTCCTTATGTACAATGGAATATCACTCAGCCATGAAATCAATGTCATAAGGCTAGTAGCAGCATGATGAGTGGATTTAGGTAAGACGATTCTAAGTGAAATAAGTCACACAGAAAAGGACACTTCTCATAAGGTGTCACTTATAGAGGGAATGTAAAAACCGTTACACTTGAACTGAATTACAAAACAGAACAGAGTCACACATGCAGAAAACACACTATGGCTGCTTAACGGGAAAGGTGAGGTGGGGTGATACATAAAACAAGAGTTTCAAATTAGCTCAGATACCGTTCCATAAACCCAATATGTAATAGACAAGACCTACTCCTTGCTCAGAGAACTGGACTCAACACGCCCGATTCACCGCACAAGAATATATCTGACTAGTAATAATCTTAAAACCTATGTATTGATATCTCTCTGTTAGTGTGTCAAGTGGGTGTAAAGCGGCATAAACACAGCCGTGAAAAGCAGCTAAACCCCATTATAAAAATAAATTACTTTTAAAAACCCATGAAACAAAGACAGGGAAAGACAGAGAAATTCTTACACAATTCGTTCAGGGGCTGTGATGCAACCTGGATTGACCATATCTAGACCCACAGCTGGATGAGACATAAGGGTGGACACTCTTGGGGCTGAGAGGTTTGGTGAGGTTGGGTGAGCAAACGCAGACCCTTTAAAGTAATACTGCGTGCTACCCATCGCATGGGTCCCAAATCTCCAGGTTCAAGGGCATCTTCCTACATCGAAAACATGCATGAGAAACCCAGAAGATGGTACACCGTGTGATGGGGAAAGGTTTCTAAAACGCACCTCATTTCTCATCTCCTTGTGCTCGGGTTCGCCATTCCAGCCACTTTACTAGCAATCTCCCTACTTGGAGCATCAGCACCTTTAACCTCCTGTTCCGTACAGGTTGCAATTTGTCCTGAGGATGAACGGGAAGACGGGGAACCAATGAGAGACTAGCTCTTGGTGTTGGGACAGGCACAGGTCACTCTATTTTCCCATCAGGAAGAAGAATTAACCACAGGCTCAGCCTGCCCCCCGGAACCAGAACAGGGCCTGAAGCCATCCTGCGCTTTTGCGGCCAGCTCCCAAAAAAGCGACTTGTAAAATGGAGCTTCAGGGCACTGCAATTCACAAACCTGCAGAGTTATAAATGATAACTCACGTCCACAAATATATTGAGGGAAGGCAAAGAAGAGGATTTGAAATCAAGGCAAAATTGCAGGAAACAGATTTCAGGAGGTAGATTCGAATCGCCTTTAAAGCACATGAAAAGCGGCAAAACGTTGACAATGATGCCCTTGGCCAAAAAGGGCGTATGCGTTTTTTCCTGAATATATTCAGGAAAAAACGCATACGCCCTTTTTGGCCAACCAAGCAACCTGGAAAGGCAAATCAGCGCTACAAAGAAGTCTCGCTTCCCATCGGTCAAAAGGGCCATGCTGAAAAAAGTGTCAAAACCAGAAATGCAGGACAGGCCATGGAGAAATGGGAGCCTTGCTACACTGATGGGCGGGATGTAAATCGCCAACAGCCACTCTGGAGAAGTGTACGGTGTGTCCTGAAACATCTAAAAAACACAGCTTAGAGAGCATAGGGCACTTCCACGCATGGGGGGATAAAGTGGGAAAATTGAAAATCAGCAAGACACAAGCACCCCAAAGTTTAGGGCTGCTCTGTTGACAAAGACCTCCAATTCATTCCACCTTAAATATCCCAGGAGAGCGAAAAATGGATAAAAAATTTGTGGTCCTTATGTACAATGGAATATCACTCAGCCATGAAATCAATGTCATAAGGCTAGTAGCAGCATGATGAGTGGATTTAGGTAAGACGATTCTAAGTGAAATAAGTCACACAGAAAAGGACACTTCTCATAAGGTGTCACTTATAGAGGGAATGTAAAAACCGTTACACTTGAACTGAATTACAAAACAGAACAGAGTCACACATGCAGAAAACACACTATGGCTGCTTAACGGGAAAGGTGAGGTGGGGTGATACATAAAACAAGAGTTTCAAATTAGCTCAGATACCGTTCCATAAACCCAATATGTAATAGACAGGACCTACTCCTTGCTCAGAGAACTGGACTCAACACGCCCGATTCACCGCACAAGAATATATCTGACTAGTAATAATCTTAAAACCTATGTATTGATATCTCTCTGTTAGTGTGTCAAGTGGGTGTAAAGCGGCATAAACACAGCCGTGAAAAGCAGCTAAACCCCATTATAAAAATAAATTACTTTTAAAAACCCATGAAACAAAGACAGGGAAAGACAGAGAAATTCTTACACAATTCGTTCAGGGGCTGTGATGCAACCTGGATTGACCATATCTAGACCCACAGCTGGATGAGACATAAGGGTGGACACTCTTGGGGCTGAGAGGTTTGGTGAGGTTGGGTGAGCAAACGCAGACCCTTTAAAGTAATACTGCGTGCTACCCATCGCATGGGTCCCAAATCTCCAGGTTCAAGGGCATCTTCCTACATCGAAAACATGCATGAGAAACCCAGAAGATGGTACACCGTGTGATGGGGAAAGGTTTCTAAAACGCACCTCATTTCTCATCTCCTTGTGCTCGGGTTCGCCATTCCAGCCACTTTACTAGCAATCTCCCTACTTGGAGCCTCAGCACCTTTAACCTCCTGTTCCGTACAGGTTGCAATTTGTCCTGAGGATGAACGGGAAGACGGGGAACCAATGAGAGACTAGCTCTTGGTGTTGGGACAGGCACAGGTCACTCTATTTTCCCATCAGGAAGAAGAATTAACCACAGGCTCAGCCTGCCCCCCGGAACCAGAACAGGGCCTGAAGCCATCCTGCGCTTTTGCGGCCAGCTCCCAAAAAAGCGACTTGTAAAATGGAGCTTCAGGGCACTGCAATTCACAAACCTGCAGAGTTATAAATGATAACTCTCGTCCACAAATATATTGAGGGAAGGCAAAGAAGAGGATTTGAAATCAAGGCAGAATTGCAGGAAACAGATTTCAGGAGGTAGATTCGAATCGCCTTTAAAGCACATGAAAAGCGGCAAAACGTTGACAATGATGCCCTTGGCCAAAAAGGGCGTATGCGTTTTTTCCTGAATATATTCAGGAAAAAACGCATACGCCCTTTTTGGCCAACCAAGCAACCTGGAAAGGCAAATCAGCGCTACAAAGAAGTCTCGCTTCCCATCGGTCAAAAGGGCCATGCTGAAAAAAGTGTCAAAACCAGAAATGCAGGACAGGCCATGGAGGAATCGGAGCCTTGCTACACTGATGGGCGGGATGTAAATCGCCAACAGCCACTCTGGAGAAGTGTACGGTGTGTCCTGAAACATCTAAAAAACACAGCTTAGAGAGCATAGGGCACTTCCACGCATGGGGGGATAAAGTGGGAAAATTGAAAATCAGCAAGACACAAGCACCCCAAAGTTTAGGGCTGCTCTGCTGACAAAGACCTCCACTTCATTCCACCTTAAATATCCCAGGAAAGCGAAAAATGGATAAAAAAGTTGTGGTCCTTATGTACAATGGAATATCACTCCGCCATGAAATCAATGTCATAAGGCTAGTAGCAGCATGATGAGTGGATTTAGGTAAGACGATTCTAAGTGAAATAAGTCACACAGAAAAGGACACTTCTCATAAGGTGTCACTTATAGAGGGAATGTAAAAACCGTTACACTTGAACTGAATTACAAAACAGAACAGAGTCACACATGCAGAAAACACACTATGGCTGCTTAACGGGAAAGGTGAGGTGGGGTGATACATAAAACAAGAGTTTCAAATTAGCTCAGATACCGTTCCATAAACCCAATATGTAATAGACAAGACCTACTCCTTGCTCAGAGAACTGGACTCAACACGCCTGATTCACCGCACAAGAATATATCTGACTAGTAATAATCTTAAAACCTATGTATTGATATCTCTCTGTTAGTGTGTCAAGTGGGTGTAAAGCGGCATAAACACAGCCGTGAAAAGCAGCTAAACCCCATTATAAAAATAAATTACTTTTAAAAACCCATGAAACAAAGACAGGGAAAGACAGAGAAATTCTTACACAATTCGTTCAGGGGCTGTGATGCAACCTGGATTGACCATATCTAGACCCACAGCTGGATGAGACATAAGGGTGGACACTCTTGGGGCTGAGAGGTTTGGTGAGGTTGGGTGAGCAAACGCAGACCCTTTAAAGTAATACTGCGTGCTACCCATCGCATGGGTCCCAAATCTCCAGGTTCAAGGGCATCTTCCTACATCGAAAACATGCATGAGAAACCCAGAAGATGGTACACCGTGTGATGGGGAAAGGTTTCTAAAACGCACCTCATTTCTCATCTCCTTGTGCTCGGGTTCGCCATTCCAGCCACTTTACTAGCAATCTCCCTACTTGGAGCCTCAGCACCTTTAACCTCCTGTTCCGTACAGGTTGCAATTTGTCCTGAGGATGAACGGGAAGACGGGGAACCAATGAGAGACTAGCTCTTGGTGTTGGGACAGGCACAGGTCACTCTATTTTCCCATCAGGAAGAAGAATTAACCACAGGCTCAGCCTGCCCCCCGGAACCAGAACAGGGCCTGAAGCCATCCTGCGCTTTTGCGGCCAGCTCCCAAAAAAGCGACTTGTAAAATGGAGCTTCAGGGCACTGCAATTCACAAACCTGCAGAGTTATAAATGATAACTCACGTCCACAAATATATTGAGGGAAGGCAAAGAAGAGGATTTGAAATCAAGGCAGAATTGCAGGAAACAGATTTCAGGAGGTAGATTCGAATCGCCTTTAAAGCACATGAAAAGCGGCAAAACGTTGACAATGATGCCCTTGGCCAAAAAGGGCGTATGCGTTTTTTCCTGAATATATTCAGGAAAAAACGCATACGCCCTTTTTGGCCAACCAAGCAACCTGGAAAGGCAAATCAGCGCTACAAAGAAGTCTCGCTTCCCATCGGTCAAAAGGGCCATGTTGAAAAAAGTGTCAAAACCAGAAATGCAGGACAGGCCATGGAGAAATGGGAGCCTTGCTACACTGATGGGCGGGATGTAAATCGCCAACAGCCACTCTGGAGAAGTGTACGGTGTGTCCTGAAACATCTAAAAAACACAGCTTAGAGAGCATAGGGCACTTCCACGCATGGGGGGATAAAGTGGGAAAATTGAAAATCAGCAAGACACAAGCACCCCAAAGTTTAGGGCTGCTCTGTTGACAAGGACCTCCACTTCATTCCACCTTAAATATCCCAGGAAAGCGAAAAATGGATAAAAAAGTTGTGGTCCTTATGTACAATGGAATATCACTCAGCCATGAAATCAATGTCATAAGGCTAGTAGCAGCATGATGAGTGGATTTAGGTAAGACGATTCTAAGTGAAATAAGTCACACAGAAAAGGACACTTCTCATAAGGTGTCACTTATAGAGGGAATGTAAAAACCGTTACACTTGAACTGAATTACAAAACAGAACAGAGTCACACATGCAGAAAACACACTATGGCTGCTTAACGGGAAAGGTGAGGTGGGGTGATACATAAAACAAGAGTTTCAAATTAGCTCAGATACCGTTCCATAAACCCAATATGTAATAGACAAGACCTACTCCTTGCTCAGAGAACTGGACTCAACACGCCCGATTCACCGCACAAGAATATATCTGACTAGTAATAATCTTAAAACCTATGTATTGATATCTCTCTGTTAGTGTGTCAAGTGGGTGTAAAGCGGCATAAACACAGCCGTGAAAAGCAGCTAAACCCCATTATAAAAATAAATTACTTTTAAAAACCCATGAAACAAAGACAGGGAAAGACAGAGAAATTCTTACACAATTCGTTCAGGGGCTGTGATGCAACCTGGATTGACCATATCTAGACCCACAGCTGGATGAGACATAAGGGTGGACACTCTTGGGGCTGAGAGGTTTGGTGAGGTTGGGTGAGCAAACGCAGACCCTTTAAAGTAATACTGCGTGCTACCCATCGCATGGGTCCCAAATCTCCAGGTTCAAGGGCATCTTCCTACATCGAAAACATGCATGAGAAACCCAGAAGATGGTACACCGTGTGATGGGGAAAGGTTTCTAAAACGCACCTCATTTCTCATCTCCTTGTGCTCGGGTTCGCCATTCCAGCCACTTTACTAGCAATCTCCCTACTTGGAGCATCAGCACCTTTAACCTCCTGTTCCGTACAGGTTGCAATTTGTCCTGAGGATGAACGGGAAGACGGGGAACCAATGAGAGACTAGCTCTTGGTGTTGGGACAGGCACAGGTCACTCTATTTTCCCATCAGGAAGAAGAATTAACCACAGGCTCAGCCTGCCCCCCGGAACCAGAACAGGGCCTGAAGCCATCCTGCGCTTTTGCGGCCAGCTCCCAAAAAAGCGACTTGTAAAATGGAGCTTCAGGGCACTGCAATTCACAAACCTGCAGAGTTATAAATGATAACTCTCGTCCACAAATATATTGAGGGAAGGCAAAGAAGAGGATTTGAAATCAAGGCAGAATTGCAGGAAACAGATTTCAGGAGGTAGATTCGAATCGCCTTTAAAGCACATGAAAAGCGGCAAAACGTTGACAATGATGCCCTTGGCCAAAAAGGGCGTATGCGTTTTTTCCTGAATATATTCAGGAAAAAACGCATACGCCCTTTTTGGCCAACCAAGCAACCTGGAAAGGCAAATCAGCGCTACAAAGAAGTCTCGCTTCCCATCGGTCAAAAGGGCCATGCTGAAAAAAGTGTCAAAACCAGAAATGCAGGACAGGCCATGGAGAAATGGGAGCCTTGCTACACTGATGGGCGGGATGTAAATCGCCAACAGCCACTCTGGAGAAGTGTACGGTGTGTCCTGAAACATCTAAAAAACACAGCTTAGAGAGCATAGGGCACTTCCACGCATGGGGGGATAAAGTGGGAAAACTGAAAATCAGCAAGACACAAGCACCCCAAAGTTTAGGGCTGCTCTGTTGACAAAGACCTCCAATTCATTCCACCTTAAATATCCCAGGAGAGCGAAAAATGGATAAAAAATTTGTGGTCCTTATGTACAATGGAATATCACTCAGCCATGAAATCAATGTCATAAGGCTAGTAGCAGCATGATGAGTGGATTTAGGTAAGACGATTCTAAGTGAAATAAGTCACACAGAAAAGGACACTTCTCATAAGGTGTCACTTATAGAGGGAATGTAAAAACCGTTACACTTGAACTGAATTACAAAACAGAACAGAGTCACACATGCAGAAAACACACTATGGCTGCTTAACGGGAAAGGTGAGGTGGGGTGATACATAAAACAAGAGTTTCAAATTAGCTCAGATACCGTTCCATAAACCCAATATGTAATAGACAGGACCTACTCCTTGCTCAGAGAACTGGACTCAACACGCCCGATTCACCGCACAAGAATATATCTGACTAGTAATAATCTTAAAACCTATGTATTGATATCTCTCTGTTAGTGTGTCAAGTGGGTGTAAAGCGGCATAAACACAGCCGTGAAAAGCAGCTAAACCCCATTATAAAAATAAATTACTTTTAAAAACCCATGAAACAAAGACAGGGAAAGACAGAGAAATTCTTACACAATTCGTTCAGGGGCTGTGATGCAACCTGGATTGACCATATCTAGACCCACAGCTGGATGAGACATAAGGGTGGACACTCTTGGGGCTGAGAGGTTTGGTGAGGTTGGGTGAGCAAACGCAGACCCTTTAAAGTAATACTGCGTGCTACCCATCGCATGGGTCCCAAATCTCCAGGTTCAAGGGCATCTTCCTACATCGAAAACATGCATGAGAAACCCAGAAGATGGTACACCGTGTGATGGGGAAAGGTTTCTAAAACGCACCTCATTTCTCATCTCCTTGTGCTCGGGTTCGCCATTCCAGCCACTTTACTAGCAATCTCCCTACTTGGAGCCTCAGCACCTTTAACCTCCTGTTCCGTACAGGTTGCAATTTGTCCTGAGGATGAACGGGAAGACGGGGAACCAATGAGAGACTAGCTCTTGGTGTTGGGACAGGCACAGGTCACTCTATTTGCCCATCAGGAAGAAGAATTAACCACAGGCTCAGCCTGCACCCCGGAACCAGAACAGGGCCTGAAGCCATCCTGCGCTTTTGCGGCCGGCTCCCAAAAAAGCGACTTGTAAAATGGAGCTTCAGGGCACTGCAATTCACAAACCTGCAGAGTTATAAATGATAACTCTCGTCCACAAATATATTGAGGGAAGGGAAAGAAGAGGATTTGAAATCAAGGCAGAATTGCAGGAAACAGATTTCAGGAGGTAGATTCGAATCGCCTTTAAAGCACATGAAAAGCGGCAAAACGTTGACAATGATGCCCTTGGCCAAAAAGGGCGTATGCGTTTTTTCCTGAATATATTCAGGAAAAAACGCATACGCCCTTTTTGGCCAACCAAGCAACCTGGAAAGGCAAATCAGCGCTACAAAGAAGTCTCGCTTCCCATCGGTCAAAAGGGCCATGCTGAAAAAAGTGTCAAAACCAGAAATGCAGGACAGGCCATGGAGGAATCGGAGCCTTGCTACACTGATGGGCGGGATGTAAATCGCCAACAGCCACTCTGGAGAAGTGTACGGTGTGTCCTGAAACATCTAAAAAACACAGCTTAGAGAGCATAGGGCACTTCCACGCATGGGGGGATAAAGTGGGAAAATTGAAAATCAGCAAGACACAAGCACCCCAAAGTTTAGGGCTGCTCTGTTGACAAGGACCTCCACTTCATTCCACCTTAAATATCCCAGGAAAGCGAAAAATGGATAAAAAAGTTGTGGTCCTTATGTACAATGGAATATCACTCAGCCATGAAATCAATGTCATAAGGCTAGTAGCAGCACGATGAGTGGATTTAGGTAAGACGATTCTAAGTGAAATAAGTCACACAGAAAAGGACACTTCTCATAAGGTGTCACTTATAGAGGGAATGTAAAAACCGTTACACTTGAACTGAATTACAAAACAGAACAGAGTCACACATGCAGAAAACACACTATGGCTGCTTAACGGGAAAGGTGAGGTGGGGTGATACATAAAACAAGAGTTTCAAATTAGCTCAGATACCGTTCCATAAACCCAATATGTAATAGACAAGACCTACTCCTTGCTCAGAGAACTGGACTCAACACGCCCGATTCACTGCACAAGAATATATCTGACTAGTAATAATCTTAAAACCTATGTATTGATATCTCTCTGTTAGTGTGTCAAGTGGGTGTAAAGCGGCATAAACACAGCCGTGAAAAGCAGCTAAACCCCATTATAAAAATAAATTACTTTTAAAAACCCATGAAACAAAGACAGGGAAAGACAGAGAAATTCTTACACAATTCGTTCAGGGGCTGTGATGCAACCTGGATTGACCATATCTAGACCCACAGCTGGATGAGACATAAGGGTGGACACTCTTGGGGCTGAGAGGTTTGGTGAGGTTGGGTGAGCAAACGCAGACCCTTTAAAGTAATACTGCGTGCTACCCATCGCATGGGTCCCAAATCTCCAGGTTCAAGGGCATCTTCCTACATCAAAAACATGCATGAGAAACCCAGAAGATGGTACACCGTGTGATGGGGAAAGGTTTCTAAAACGCACCTCATTTCTCATCTCCTTGTGCTCGGGTTCGCCATTCCAGCCACTTTACTAGCAATCTCCCTACTTGGAGCATCAGCACCTTTAACCTCCTGTTCCGTACAGGTTGCCATTTGTCCTGAGGATGAACGGGAAGACGGGGAACCAATGAGAGACTAGCTCTTGGTGTTGCGACAGGCACAGGTCACTCTATTTTCCCATCAGGAAGAAGAATTAACCACAGGCTCAACCTGCCCCCCGGAACCAGAAGAGGGCCTGAAGCCATCCTGCGCTTTTGCGGCCAGCTCCCAAAAAAGCGACTTGTAAAATGGAGCTTCAGGGCACTGCAATTCACAAACCTGCAGAGTTATAAATGATAACTCTCGTCCACAAATATATTGAGGGAAGGCAAAGAAGAGGATTTGAAATCAAGGCAGATTTGCAGGAAACAGATTTCAGGAGGTAGATTCGAATCGCCTTTAAAGCACATGAAAAGCGGCAAAACGTTGACAATGATGCCCTTGGCCAAAAAGGGCGTATGCGTTTTTTCCTGAATATATTCAGGAAAAAACGCATACGCCCTTTTTGGCCAACCAAGCAACCTGGAAAGGCAAATCAGCGCTACAAAGAAGTCTCGCTTCCCATCGGTCAAAAGGGCCATGCTGAAAAAAGTGTCAAAACCAGAAATGCAGGACAGGCCATGGAGAAATGGGAGCCTTGCTACACTGATGGGCGGGATGTAAATCGCCAACAGCCACTCTGGAGAAGTGTACGGTGTGTGCTGAAACATCTAAAAAACACAGCTTAGAGAGCATAGGGCACTTCCACTCATGGGGGGATAAAGTGGGAAAATTGAAAATCAGCAAGACACAAGCACCCCAAAGTTTAGGGCTGCTCTGCTGACAAAGACCTCCACTTCATTCCACCTTAAATATCCCAGGAAAGCGAAAAATGGATAAAAAAGTTGTGGTCCTTATGTACAATGGAATATCACTCAGCCATGAAATCAATGTCATAAGGCTAGTAGCAGCACGATGAGTGGATTTAGGTAAGACGATTCTAAGTGAAATAAGTCACACAGAAAAGGACACTTCTCATAAGGTGTCACTTATAGAGGGAATGTAAAAACCGTTACACTTGAACTGAATTACAAAACAGAACAGAGTCACACATGCAGAAAACACACTATGGCTGCTTAACGGGAAAGGTGAGGTGGGGTGATACATAAAACAAGAGTTTCAAATTAGCTCAGATACCGTTCCATAAACCCAATATGTAATAGACAGGACCTACTCCTTGCTCAGAGAACTGGACTCAACACGCCCGATTCACCGCACAAGAATATATCTGACTAGTAATAATCTTAAAACCTATGTATTGATATCTCTCTGTTAGTGTGTCAAGTGGGTGTAAAGCGGCATAAACACAGCCGTGAAAAGCAGCTAAACCCCATTATAAAAATAAATTACTTTTAAAAACCCATGAAACAAAGACAGGGAAAGACAGAGAAATTCTTACACAATTCGTTCAGGGGCTGTGATGCAACCTGGATTGACCATATCTAGACCCACAGCTGGATGAGACATAAGGGTGGACACTCTTGGGGCTGAGAGGTTTGGTGAGGTTGGGTGAGCAAACGCAGACCCTTTAAAGTAATACTGCGTGCTACCCATCGCATGGGTCCCAAATCTCCAGGTTCAAGGGCATCTTCCTACATCAAAAACATGCATGAGAAACCCAGAAGATGGTACACCGTGTGATGGGGAAAGGTTTCTAAAACGCACCTCATTTCTCATCTCCTTGTGCTCGGGTTCGCCATTCCAGCCACTTTACTAGCAATCTCCCTACTTGGAGCCTCAGCACCTTTAACCTCCTGTTCCGTACAGGTTGCAATTTGTCCTGAGGATGAACGGGAAGACGGGGAACCAATGAGAGACTAGCTCTTGGTGTTGGGACAGGCACAGGTCACTCTATTTTCCCATCAGGAAGAAGAATTAACCACAGGCTCAGCCTGCCCCCCGGAACCAGAACAGGGCCTGAAGCCATCCTGCGCTTTTGCGGCCAGCTCCCAAAAAAGCGACTTGTAAAATGGAGCTTCAGGGCACTGCAATTCACAAACCTGCAGAGTTATAAATGATAACTCTCGTCCACAAATATATTGAGGGAAGGCAAAGAAGAGGATTTGAAATCAAGGCAGATTTGCAGGAAACAGATTTCAGGAGGTAGATTCGAATCGCCTTTAAAGCACATGAAAAGCGGCAAAACGTTGACAATGATGCCCTTGGCCAAAAAGGGCGTATGCGTTTTTTCCTGAATATATTCAGGAAAAAACGCATACGCCCTTTTTGGCCAACCAAGCAACCTGGAAAGGCAAATCAGCGCTACAAAGAAGTCTCGCTTCCCATCGGTCAAAAGGGCCATGCTGAAAAAAGTGTCAAAACCAGAAATGCAGGACAGGCCATGGAGAAATGGGAGCCTTGCTACACTGATGGGCGGGATGTAAATCGCCAACAGCCACTCTGGAGAAGTGTACGGTGTGTGCTGAAACATCTAAAAAACACAGCTTAGAGAGCATAGGGCACTTCCACTCATGGGGGGATAAAGTGGGAAAATTGAAAATCAGCAAGACACAAGCACCCCAAAGTTTAGGGCTGCTCTGCTGACAAAGACCTCCACTTCATTCCACCTTAAATATCCCAGGAAAGCGAAAAATGGATAAAAAAGTTGTGGTCCTTATGTACAATGGAATATCACTCAGCCATGAAATCAATGTCATAAGGCTAGTAGCAGCACGATGAGTGGATTTAGGTAAGACGATTCTAAGTGAAATAAGTCACACAGAAAAGGACACTTCTCATAAGGTGTCACTTATAGAGGGAATGTAAAAACCGTTACACTTGAACTGAATTACAAAACAGAACAGAGTCACACATGCAGAAAACACACTATGGCTGCTTAACGGGAAAGGTGAGGTGGGGTGATACATAAAACAAGAGTTTCAAATTAGCTCAGATACCGTTCCATAAACCCAATATGTAATAGACAGGACCTACTCCTTGCTCAGAGAACTGGACTCAACACGCCCGATTCACCGCACAAGAATATATCTGACTAGTAATAATCTTAAAACCTATGTATTGATATCTCTCTGTTAGTGTGTCAAGTGGGTGTAAAGCGGCATAAACACAGCCGTGAAAAGCAGCTAAACCCCATTATAAAAATAAATTACTTTTAAAAACCCATGAAACAAAGACAGGGAAAGACAGAGAAATTCTTACACAATTCGTTCAGGGGCTGTGATGCAACCTGGATTGACCATATCTAGACCCACAGCTGGATGAGACATAAGGGTGGACACTCTTGGGGCTGAGAGGTTTGGTGAGGTTGGGTGAGCAAACGCAGACCCTTTAAAGTAATACTGCGTGCTACCCATCGCATGGGTCCCAAATCTCCAGGTTCAAGGGCATCTTCCTACATCGAAAACATGCATGAGAAACCCAGAAGATGGTACACCGTGTGATGGGGAAAGGTTTCTAAAACGCACCTCATTTCTCATCTCCTTGTGCTCGGGTTCGCCATTCCAGCCACTTTACTAGCAATCTCCCTACTTGGAGCCTCAGCACCTTTAACCTCCTGTTCCGTACAGGTTGCAATTTGTCCTGAGGATGAACGGGAAGACGGGGAACCAATGAGAGACTAGCTCTTGGTGTTGGGACAGGCACAGGTCACTCTATTTGCCCATCAGGAAGAAGAATTAACCACAGGCTCAGCCTGCACCCCGGAACCAGAACAGGGCCTGAAGCCATCCTGCGCTTTTGCGGCCGGCTCCCAAAAAAGCGACTTGTAAAATGGAGCTTCAGGGCACTGCAATTCACAAACCTGCAGAGTTATAAATGATAACTCTCGTCCACAAATATATTGAGGGAAGGGAAAGAAGAGGATTTGAAATCAAGGCAGAATTGCAGGAAACAGATTTCAGGAGGTAGATTCGAATCGCCTTTAAAGCACATGAAAAGCGGCAAAACGTTGACAATGATGCCCTTGGCCAAAAAGGGCGTATGCGTTTTTTCCTGAATATATTCAGGAAAAAACGCATACGCCCTTTTTGGCCAACCAAGCAACCTGGAAAGGCAAATCAGCGCTACAAAGAAGTCTCGCTTCCCATCGGTCAAAAGGGCCATGCTGAAAAAAGTGTCAAAACCAGAAATGCAGGACAGGCCATGGAGGAATCGGAGCCTTGCTACACTGATGGGCGGGATGTAAATCGCCAACAGCCACTCTGGAGAAGTGTACGGTGTGTCCTGAAACATCTAAAAAACACAGCTTAGAGAGCATAGGGCACTTCCACGCATGGGGGGATAAAGTGGGAAAATTGAAAATCAGCAAGACACAAGCACCCCAAAGTTTAGGGCTGCTCTGTTGACAAGGACCTCCACTTCATTCCACCTTAAATATCCCAGGAAAGCGAAAAATGGATAAAAAAGTTGTGGTCCTTATGTACAATGGAATATCACTCAGCCATGAAATCAATGTCATAAGGCTAGTAGCAGCACGATGAGTGGATTTAGGTAAGACGATTCTAAGTGAAATAAGTCACACAGAAAAGGACACTTCTCATAAGGTGTCACTTATAGAGGGAATGTAAAAACCGTTACACTTGAACTGAATTACAAAACAGAACAGAGTCACACATGCAGAAAACACACTATGGCTGCTTAACGGGAAAGGTGAGGTGGGGTGATACATAAAACAAGAGTTTCAAATTAGCTCAGATACCGTTCCATAAACCCAATATGTAATAGACAAGACCTACTCCTTGCTCAGAGAACTGGACTCAACACGCCCGATTCACTGCACAAGAATATATCTGACTAGTAATAATCTTAAAACCTATGTATTGATATCTCTCTGTTAGTGTGTCAAGTGGGTGTAAAGCGGCATAAACACAGCCGTGAAAAGCAGCTAAACCCCATTATAAAAATAAATTACTTTTAAAAACCCATGAAACAAAGACAGGGAAAGACAGAGAAATTCTTACACAATTCGTTCAGGGGCTGTGATGCAACCTGGATTGACCATATCTAGACCCACAGCTGGATGAGACATAAGGGTGGACACTCTTGGGGCTGAGAGGTTTGGTGAGGTTGGGTGAGCAAACGCAGACCCTTTAAAGTAATACTGCGTGCTACCCATCGCATGGGTCCCAAATCTCCAGGTTCAAGGGCATCTTCCTACATCAAAAACATGCATGAGAAACCCAGAAGATGGTACACCGTGTGATGGGGAAAGGTTTCTAAAACGCACCTCATTTCTCATCTCCTTGTGCTCGGGTTCGCCATTCCAGCCACTTTACTAGCAATCTCCCTACTTGGAGCATCAGCACCTTTAACCTCCTGTTCCGTACAGGTTGCCATTTGTCCTGAGGATGAACGGGAAGACGGGGAACCAATGAGAGACTAGCTCTTGGTGTTGCGACAGGCACAGGTCACTCTATTTTCCCATCAGGAAGAAGAATTAACCACAGGCTCAACCTGCCCCCCGGAACCAGAAGAGGGCCTGAAGCCATCCTGCGCTTTTGCGGCCAGCTCCCAAAAAAGCGACTTGTAAAATGGAGCTTCAGGGCACTGCAATTCACAAACCTGCAGAGTTATAAATGATAACTCTCGTCCACAAATATATTGAGGGAAGGCAAAGAAGAGGATTTGAAATCAAGGCAGATTTGCAGGAAACAGATTTCAGGAGGTAGATTCGAATCGCCTTTAAAGCACATGAAAAGCGGCAAAACGTTGACAATGATGCCCTTGGCCAAAAAGGGCGTATGCGTTTTTTCCTGAATATATTCAGGAAAAAACGCATACGCCCTTTTTGGCCAACCAAGCAACCTGGAAAGGCAAATCAGCGCTACAAAGAAGTCTCGCTTCCCATCGGTCAAAAGGGCCATGCTGAAAAAAGTGTCAAAACCAGAAATGCAGGACAGGCCATGGAGAAATGGGAGCCTTGCTACACTGATGGGCGGGATGTAAATCGCCAACAGCCACTCTGGAGAAGTGTACGGTGTGTGCTGAAACATCTAAAAAACACAGCTTAGAGAGCATAGGGCACTTCCACTCATGGGGGGATAAAGTGGGAAAATTGAAAATCAGCAAGACACAAGCACCCCAAAGTTTAGGGCTGCTCTGCTGACAAAGACCTCCACTTCATTCCACCTTAAATATCCCAGGAAAGCGAAAAATGGATAAAAAAGTTGTGGTCCTTATGTACAATGGAATATCACTCAGCCATGAAATCAATGTCATAAGGCTAGTAGCAGCACGATGAGTGGATTTAGGTAAGACGATTCTAAGTGAAATAAGTCACACAGAAAAGGACACTTCTCATAAGGTGTCACTTATAGAGGGAATGTAAAAACCGTTACACTTGAACTGAATTACAAAACAGAACAGAGTCACACATGCAGAAAACACACTATGGCTGCTTAACGGGAAAGGTGAGGTGGGGTGATACATAAAACAAGAGTTTCAAATTAGCTCAGATACCGTTCCATAAACCCAATATGTAATAGACAGGACCTACTCCTTGCTCAGAGAACTGGACTCAACACGCCCGATTCACCGCACAAGAATATATCTGACTAGTAATAATCTTAAAACCTATGTATTGATATCTCTCTGTTAGTGTGTCAAGTGGGTGTAAAGCGGCATAAACACAGCCGTGAAAAGCAGCTAAACCCCATTATAAAAATAAATTACTTTTAAAAACCCATGAAACAAAGACAGGGAAAGACAGAGAAATTCTTACACAATTCGTTCAGGGGCTGTGATGCAACCTGGATTGACCATATCTAGACCCACAGCTGGATGAGACATAAGGGTGGACACTCTTGGGGCTGAGAGGTTTGGTGAGGTTGGGTGAGCAAACGCAGACCCTTTAAAGTAATACTGCGTGCTACCCATCGCATGGGTCCCAAATCTCCAGGTTCAAGGGCATCTTCCTACATCAAAAACATGCATGAGAAACCCAGAAGATGGTACACCGTGTGATGGGGAAAGGTTTCTAAAACGCACCTCATTTCTCATCTCCTTGTGCTCGGGTTCGCCATTCCAGCCACTTTACTAGCAATCTCCCTACTTGGAGCCTCAGCACCTTTAACCTCCTGTTCCGTACAGGTTGCAATTTGTCCTGAGGATGAACGGGAAGACGGGGAACCAATGAGAGACTAGCTCTTGGTGTTGGGACAGGCACAGGTCACTCTATTTTCCCATCAGGAAGAAGAATTAACCACAGGCTCAGCCTGCCCCCCGGAACCAGAACAGGGCCTGAAGCCATCCTGCGCTTTTGCGGCCAGCTCCCAAAAAAGCGACTTGTAAAATGGAGCTTCAGGGCACTGCAATTCACAAACCTGCAGAGTTATAAATGATAACTCTCGTCCACAAATATATTGAGGGAAGGCAAAGAAGAGGATTTGAAATCAAGGCAGATTTGCAGGAAACAGATTTCAGGAGGTAGATTCGAATCGCCTTTAAAGCACATGAAAAGCGGCAAAACGTTGACAATGATGCCCTTGGCCAAAAAGGGCGTATGCGTTTTTTCCTGAATATATTCAGGAAAAAACGCATACGCCCTTTTTGGCCAACCAAGCAACCTGGAAAGGCAAATCAGCGCTACAAAGAAGTCTCGCTTCCCATCGGTCAAAAGGGCCATGCTGAAAAAAGTGTCAAAACCAGAAATGCAGGACAGGCCATGGAGAAATGGGAGCCTTGCTACACTGATGGGCGGGATGTAAATCGCCAACAGCCACTCTGGAGAAGTGTACGGTGTGTGCTGAAACATCTAAAAAACACAGCTTAGAGAGCATAGGGCACTTCCACTCATGGGGGGATAAAGTGGGAAAATTGAAAATCAGCAAGACACAAGCACCCCAAAGTTTAGGGCTGCTCTGCTGACAAAGACCTCCACTTCATTCCACCTTAAATATCCCAGGAAAGCGAAAAATGGATAAAAAAGTTGTGGTCCTTATGTACAATGGAATATCACTCAGCCATGAAATCAATGTCATAAGGCTAGTAGCAGCACGATGAGTGGATTTAGGTAAGACGATTCTAAGTGAAATAAGTCACACAGAAAAGGACACTTCTCATAAGGTGTCACTTATAGAGGGAATGTAAAAACCGTTACACTTGAACTGAATTACAAAACAGAACAGAGTCACACATGCAGAAAACACACTATGGCTGCTTAACGGGAAAGGTGAGGTGGGGTGATACATAAAACAAGAGTTTCAAATTAGCTCAGATACCGTTCCATAAACCCAATATGTAATAGACAGGACCTACTCCTTGCTCAGAGAACTGGACTCAACACGCCCGATTCACCGCACAAGAATATATCTGACTAGTAATAATCTTAAAACCTATGTATTGATATCTCTCTGTTAGTGTGTCAAGTGGGTGTAAAGCGGCATAAACACAGCCGTGAAAAGCAGCTAAACCCCATTATAAAAATAAATTACTTTTAAAAACCCATGAAACAAAGACAGGGAAAGACAGAGAAATTCTTACACAATTCGTTCAGGGGCTGTGATGCAACCTGGATTGACCATATCTAGACCCACAGCTGGATGAGACATAAGGGTGGACACTCTTGGGGCTGAGAGGTTTGGTGAGGTTGGGTGAGCAAACGCAGACCCTTTAAAGTAATACTGCGTGCTACCCATCGCATGGGTCCCAAATCTCCAGGTTCAAGGGCATCTTCCTACATCAAAAACATGCATGAGAAACCCAGAAGATGGTACACCGTGTGATGGGGAAAGGTTTCTAAAACGCACCTCATTTCTCATCTCCTTGTGCTCGGGTTCGCCATTCCAGCCACTTTACTAGCAATCTCCCTACTTGGAGCATCAGCACCTTTAACCTCCTGTTCCGTACAGGTTGCCATTTGTCCTGAGGATGAACGGGAAGACGGGGAACCAATGAGAGACTAGCTCTTGGTGTTGGGACAGGCACAGGTCACTCTATTTTCCCATCAGGAAGAAGAATTAACCACAGGCTCAACCTGCCCCCCGGAACCAGAAGAGGGCCTGAAGCCATCCTGCGCTTTTGCGGCCAGCTCCCAAAAAAGCGACTTGTAAAATGGAGCTTCAGGGCACTGCAATTCACAAACCTGCAGAGTTATAAATGATAACTCTCGTCCACAAATATATTGAGGGAAGGCAAAGAAGAGGATTTGAAATCAAGGCAGATTTGCAGGAAACAGATTTCAGGAGGTAGATTCGAATCGCCTTTAAAGCACATGAAAAGCGGCAAAACGTTGACAATGATGCCCTTGGCCAAAAAGGGCGTATGCGTTTTTTCCTGAATATATTCAGGAAAAAACGCATACGCCCTTTTTGGCCAACCAAGCAACCTGGAAAGGCAAATCAGCGCTACAAAGAAGTCTCGCTTCCCATCGGTCAAAAGGGCCATGCTGAAAAAAGTGTCAAAACCAGAAATGCAGGACAGGCCATGGAGAAATGGGAGCCTTGCTACACTGATGGGCGGGATGTAAATCGCCAACAGCCACTCTGGAGAAGTGTACGGTGTGTCCTGAAACATCTAAAAAACACAGCTTAGAGAGCATAGGGCACTTCCACGCATGGGGGGATAAAGTGGGAAAACTGAAAATCAGCAAGACACAAGCACCCCAAAGTTTAGGGCTGCTCTGTTGACAAAGACCTCCAATTCATTCCACCTTAAATATCCCAGGAGAGCGAAAAATGGATAAAAAATTTGTGGTCCTTATGTACAATGGAATATCACTCAGCCATGAAATCAATGTCATAAGGCTAGTAGCAGCATGATGAGTGGATTTAGGTAAGACGATTCTAAGTGAAATAAGTCACACAGAAAAGGACACTTCTCATAAGGTGTCACTTATAGAGGGAATGTAAAAACCGTTACACTTGAACTGAATTACAAAACAGAACAGAGTCACACATGCAGAAAACACACTATGGCTGCTTAACGGGAAAGGTGAGGTGGGGTGATACATAAAACAAGAGTTTCAAATTAGCTCAGATACCGTTCCATAAACCCAATATGGAATAGACAGGACCTACTCCTTGCTCAGAGAACTGGACTCAACACGCCCGATTCACCGCACAAGAATATATCTGACTAGTAATAATCTTAAAACCTATGTATTGATATCTCTCTGTTAGTGTGTCAAGTGGGTGTAAAGCGGCATAAACACAGCCGTGAAAAGCAGCTAAACCCCATTATAAAAATAAATTACTTTTAAAAACCCATGAAACAAAGACAGGGAAAGACAGAGAAATTCTTACACAATTCGTTCAGGGTCTGTGATGCAACCTGGATTGACCATATCTAGACCCACAGCTGGATGAGACATAAGGGTGGACACTCTTGGGGCTGAGAGGTTTGGTGAGGTTGGGTGAGCAAACGCAGACCCTTTAAAGTAATACTGCGTGCTACCCATCGCATGGGTCCCAAATCTCCAGGTTCAAGGGCATCTTCCTACATCGAAAACATGCATGAGAAACCCAGAAGATGGTACACCGTGTGATGGGGAAAGGTTTCTAAAACGCACCTCATTTCTCATCTCCTTGTGCTCGGGTTCGCCATTCCAGCCACTTTACTAGCAATCTCCCTACTTGGAGCATCAGCACCTTTAACATCCTGTTCCGTACAGGTTGCCATTTGTCCTGAGGATGAACGGGAAGACGGGGAACCAATGAGAGACTAGCTCTTGGTGTTGGGACAGGCACAGGTCACTCTATTTTCCCATCAGGAAGAAGAATTAACCACAGGCTCAACCTGCCCCCCGGAACCAGAACAGGGCCTGAAGCCATCCTGCGCTTTTGCGGCCAGCTCCCAAAAAAGCGACTTGTAAAATGGAGCTTCAGGGCACTGCAATTCACAAACCTGCAGAGTTATAAATGATAACTCTCGTCCACAAATATATTGAGGGAAGGCAAAGAAGAGGATTTGAAATCAAGGCAGATTTGCAGGAAACAGATTTCAGGAGGTAGATTCGAATCGCCTTTAAAGCACATGAAAAGCGGCAAAACGTTGACAATGATGCCCTTGGCCAAAAAGGGCGTATGCGTTTTTTCCTGAATATATTCAGGAAAAAACGCATACGCCCTTTTTGGCCAACCAAGCAACCTGGAAAGGCAAATCAGCGCTACAAAGAAGTCTCCCTTCCCATCGGTCAAAAGGGCCATGCTGAAAAAAGTGTCAAAACCAGAAATGCAGGACAGGCCATGGAGGAATCGGAGCCTTGCTACACTGATGGGCGGGATGTAAATCGCCAACAGCCACTCTGGAGAAGTGTACGGTGTGTCCTGAAACATCTAAAAAACACAGCTTAGAGAGCATAGGGCACTTCCACACATGGGGGGATAAAGTGGGAAAATTGAAAATCAGCAAGACACAAGCACCCCAAAGTTTAGGGCTGCTCTGTTGACAAGGACCTCCACTTCATTCCACCTTAAATATCCCAGGAAAGCGAAAAATGGATAAAAAAGTTGTGGTCCTTATGTACAATGGAATATCACTCAGCCATGAAATCAATGTCATAAGGCTAGTAGCAGCATGATGAGTGGATTTAGGTAAGACGATTCTAAGTGAAATAAGTCACACAGAAAAGGACACTTCTCATAAGGTGTCACTTATAGAGGGAATGTAAAAACCGTTACACTTGAACTGAATTACAAACCAGAACAGAGTCACACATGCAGAAAACACACTATGGCTGCTTAACGGGAAAGGTGAGGTGGGGTGATACATAAAACAAGAGTTTCAAATTAGCTCAGATACCGTTCCATAAACCCAATATGTAATAGACAAGACCTACTCCTTGCTCAGAGAACTGGACTCAACACGCCCGATTCACCGCACAAGAATATATCTGACTAGTAATAATCTTAAAACCTATGTATTGATATCTCTCTGTTAGTGTGTCAAGTTGGTGTAAAGCGGCATAAACACAGCCGTGAAAAGCAGCTAAACCCCATTATAAAAATAAATTACTTTTAAAAACCCATGAAACAAAGACAGGGAAAGACAGAGAAATTCTTACACAATTCGTTCAGGGGCTGTGATGCAACCTGGATTGACCATATCTAGACCCACAGCTGGATGAGACATAAGGGTGGACACTCTTGGGGCTGAGAGGTTTGGTGAGGTTGGGTGAGCAAACGCAGACCCTTTAAAGTAATACTGCGTGCTACCCATCGCATGGGTCCCAAATCTCCAGGTTCAAGGGCATCTTCCTACATCGAAAACATGCATGAGAAACCCAGAAGATGGTACACCGTGTGATGGGGAAAGGTTTCTAAAACGCACCTCATTTCTCATCTCCTTGTGCTCGGGTTCGCCATTCCAGCCACTTTACTAGCAATCTCCCTACTTGGAGCATCAGCACCTTTAACCTCCTGTTCCGTACAGGTTGCAATTTGTCCTGAGGATGAACGGGAAGACGGGGAACCAATGAGAGACTAGCTCTTGGTGTTGGGACAGGCACAGGTCACTCTATTTTCCCATCAGGAAGAAGAATTAACCACAGGCTCAGCCTGCCCCCCGGAACCAGAACAGGGCCTGAAGCCATCCTGCGCTTTTGCGGCCAGCTCCCAAAAAAGTGACTTGTAAAATGGAGCTTCAGGGCACTGCAATTCACAAACCTGCAGAGTTATAAATGATAACTCACGTCCACAAATATATTGAGGGAAGGCAAAGAAGAGGATTTGAAATCAAGGCAGAATTGCAGGAAACAGATTTCAGGAGGTAGATTCGAATCGCCTTTAAAGCACATGAAAAGCGGCAAAACGTTGACAATGATGCCCTTGGCCAAAAAGGGCGTATGCGTTTTTTCCTGAATATATTCAGGAAAAAACGCATACGCCCTTTTTGGCCAACCAAGCAACCTGGAAAGGCAAATCAGCGCTACAAAGAAGTCTCGCTTCCCATCGGTCAAAAGGGCCATGCTGAAAAAAGTGTCAAAACCAGAAATGCAGGACAGGCCATGGAGAAATGGGAGCCTTGCTACACTGATGGGCGGGATGTAAATCGCCAACAGCCACTCTGGAGAAGTGTACGGTGTGTCCTGAAACATCTAAAAAACACAGCTTAGAGAGCATAGGGCACTTCCACGCATGGGGGGATAAAGTGGGAAAACTGAAAATCAGCAAGACACAAGCACCCCAAAGTTTAGGGCTGCTCTGTTGACAAAGACCTCCAATTCATTCCACCTTAAATATCCCAGGAGAGCGAAAAATGGATAAAAAATTTGTGGTCCTTATGTACAATGGAATATCACTCAGCCATGAAATCAATGTCATAAGGCTAGTAGCAGCATGATGAGTGGATTTAGGTAAGACGATTCTAAGTGAAATAAGTCACACAGAAAAGGACACTTCTCATAAGGTGTCACTTATAGAGGGAATGTAAAAACCGTTACACTTGAACTGAATTACAAAACAGAACAGAGTCACACATGCAGAAAACACACTATGGCTGCTTAACGGGAAAGGTGAGGTGGGGTGATACATAAAACAAGAGTTTCAAATTAGCTCAGATACCGTTCCATAAACCCAATATGTAATAGACAGGACCTACTCCTTGCTCAGAGAACTGGACTCAACACGCCCGATTCACCGCACAAGAATATATCTGACTAGTAATAATCTTAAAACCTATGTATTGATATCTCTCTGTTAGTGTGTCAAGTGGGTGTAAAGCGGCATAAACACAGCCGTGAAAAGCAGCTAAACCCCATTATAAAAATAAATTACTTTTAAAAACCCATGAAACAAAGACAGGGAAAGACAGAGAAATTCTTACACAATTCGTTCAGGGGCTGTGATGCAACCTGGATTGACCATATCTAGACCCACAGCTGGATGAGACATAAGGGTGGACACTCTTGGGGCTGAGAGGTTTGGTGAGGTTGGGTGAGCAAACGCAGACCCTTTAAAGTAATACTGCGTGCTACCCATCGCATGGGTCCCAAATCTCCAGGTTCAAGGGCATCTTCCTACATCGAAAACATGCATGAGAAACCCAGAAGATGGTACACCGTGTGATGGGGAAAGGTTTCTAAAACGCACCTCATTTCTCATCTCCTTGTGCTCGGGTTCGCCATTCCAGCCACTTTACTAGCAATCTCCCTACTTGGAGCCTCAGCACCTTTAACCTCCTGTTCCGTACAGGTTGCAATTTGTCCTGAGGATGAACGGGAAGACGGGGAACCAATGAGAGACTAGCTCTTGGTGTTGGGACAGGCACAGGTCACTCTATTTTCCCATCAGGAAGAAGAATTAACCACAGGCTCAGCCTGCCCCCCGGAACCAGAACAGGGCCTGAAGCCATCCTGCGCTTTTGCGGCCAGCTCCCAAAAAAGCGACTTGTAAAATGGAGCTTCAGGGCACTGCAATTCACAAACCTGCAGAGTTATAAATGATAACTCTCGTCCACAAATATATTGAGGGAAGGCAAAGAAGAGGATTTGAAATCAAGGCAGAATTGCAGGAAACAGATTTCAGGAGGTAGATTCGAATCGCCTTTAAAGCACATGAAAAGCGGCAAAACGTTGACAATGATGCCCTTGGCCAAAAAGGGCGTATGCGTTTTTTCCTGAATATATTCAGGAAAAAACGCATACGCCCATTTTGGCCAAACAAGCAACCTGGAAAGGCAAATCAGCGCTACAAAGAAGTCTCGCTTCCCATCGGTCAAAAGGGACATGCTGAAAAAAGTGTCAAAACCAGAAATGCAGGACAGGCCATGGAGGAATCGGAGCCTTGCTACACTGATGGGCGGGATGTAAATCGCCAACAGCCACTCTGGAGAAGTGTACGGTGTGTCCTGAAACATCTAAAAAACACAGCTTAGAGAGCATAGGGCACTTCCACGCATGGGGGGATAAAGTGGGAAAATTGAAAATCAGCAAGACACAAGCACCCCAAAGTTTAGGGCTGCTCTGTTGACAAGGACCTCCACTTCATTCCACCTTAAATATCCCAGGAAAGCGAAAAATGGATAAAAAAGTTGTGGTCCTTATGTACAATGGAATATCACTCAGCCATGAAATCAATGTCATAAGGCTAGTAGCAGCACGATAAGTGGATTTAGGTAAGACGATTCTAAGTGAAATAAGTCACACAGAAAAGGACACTTCTCATAAGGTGTCACTTATAGAGGGAATGTAAAAACCGTTACACTTGAACTGAATTACAAAACAGAACAGAGTCACACATGCAGAAAACACACTATGGCTGCTTAACGGGAAAGGTGAGGTGGGGTGATACATAAAACAAGAGTTTCAAATTAGCTCAGATACCGTTCCATAAACCCAATATGTAATAGACAAGACCTACTCCTTGCTCAGAGAACTGGACTCAACACGCTCGATTCACCGCACAAGAATATATCTGACTAGTAATAATCTTAAAACCTATGTATTGATATCTCTCTGTTAGTGTGTCAAGTGGGTGTAAAGCGGCATAAACACAGCCGTGAAAAGCAGCTAAACCCCATTATAAAAATAAATTACTTTTAAAAACCCATGAAACAAAGACAGGGAAAGACAGAGAAATTCTTACACAATTCGTTCAGGGGCTGTGATGCAACCTGGATTGACCATATCTAGACCCACAGCTGGATGAGACATAAGGGTGGACACTCTTGGGGCTGAGAGGTTTGGTGAGGTTGGGTGAGCAAACGCAGACCCTTTAAAGTAATACTGCGTGCTACCCATCGCATGGGTCCCAAATCTCCAGGTTCAAGGGCATCTTCCTACATCAAAAACATGCATGAGAAACCCAGAAGATGGTACACCGTGTGATGGGGAAAGGTTTCTAAAAAGCACCTCATTTCTCATCTCCTTGTGCTCGGGTTCGCCATTCCAGCCACTTTACTAGCAATCTCCCTACTTGGAGCATCAGCACCTTTAACCTCCTGTTCCGTACAGGTTGCCATTTGTCCTGAGGATGAACGGGAAGACGGGGAACCAATGAGAGACTAGCTCTTGGTGTTGGGACAGGCACAGGTCACTCTATTTTCCCATCAGGAAGAAGAATTAACCACAGGCTCAACCTGCCCCCCGGAACCAGAAGAGGGCCTGAAGCCATCCTGCGCTTTTGCGGCCAGCTCCCAAAAAAGCGACTTGTAAAATGGAGCTTCAGGGCACTGCAATTCACAAACCTGCAGAGTTATAAATGATAACTCTCGTCCACAAATATATTGAGGGAAGGCAAAGAAGAGGATTTGAAATCAAGGCAGATTTGCAGGAAACAGATTTCAGGAGGTAGATTCGAATCGCCTTTAAAGCACATGAAAAGCGGCAAAACGTTGACAATGATGCCCTTGGCCAAAAAGGGCGTATGCGTTTTTTCCTGAATATATTCAGGAAAAAACGCATACGCCCTTTTTGGCCAACCAAGCAACCTGGAAAGGCAAATCAGCGCTACAAAGAAGTCTCGCTTCCCATCGGTCAAAAGGGCCATGCTGAAAAAAGTGTCAAAACCAGAAATGCAGGACAGGCCATGGAGAAATGGGAGCCTTGCTACACTGATGGGCGGGATGTAAATCGCCAACAGCCACTCTGGAGAAGTGTACGGTGTGTGCTGAAACATCTAAAAAACACAGCTTAGAGAGCATAGGGCACTTCCACTCATGGGGGGATAAAGTGGGAAAATTGAAAATCAGCAAGACACAAGCACCCCAAAGTTTAGGGCTGCTCTGCTGACAAAGACCTCCACTTCATTCCACCTTAAATATCCCAGGAAAGCGAAAAATGGATAAAAAAGTTGTGGTCCTTATGTACAATGGAATATCACTCCGCCATGAAATCAATGTCATAAGGCTAGTAGCAGCATGATGAGTGGATTTAGGTAAGACGATTCTAAGTGAAATAAGTCACACAGAAAAGGACACTTCTCATAAGGTGTCACTTATAGAGGGAATGTAAAAACCGTTACACTTGAACTGAATTACAAAACAGAACAGAGTCACACATGCAGAAAACACACTATGGCTGCTTAACGGGAAAGGTGAGGTGGGGTGATACATAAAACAAGAGTTTCAAATTAGCTCAGATACCGTTCCATAAACCCAATATGTAATAGACAAGACCTACTCCTTGCTCAGAGAACTGGACTCAACACGCCCGATTCACCGCACAAGAATATATCTGACTAGTAATAATCTTAAAACCTATGTATTGATATCTCTCTGTTAGTGTGTCAAGTGGGTGTAAAGCGGCATAAACACAGCCGTGAAAAGCAGCTAAACCCCATTATAAAAATAAATTACTTTTAAAAACCCATGAAACAAAGACAGGGAAAGACAGAGAAATTCTTACACAATTCGTTCAGGGGCTGTGATGCAACCTGGATTGACCATATCTAGACCCACAGCTGGATGAGACATAAGGGTGGACACTCTTGGGGCTGAGAGGTTTGGTGAGGTTGGGTGAGCAAACGCAGACCCTTTAAAGTAATACTGCGTGCTACCCATCGCATGGGTCCCAAATCTCCAGGTTCAAGGGCATCTTCCTACATCGAAAACATGCATGAGAAACCCAGAAGATGGTACACCGTGTGATGGGGAAAGGTTTCTAAAACGCACCTCATTTCTCATCTCCTTGTGCTCGGGTTCGCCATTCCAGCCACTTTACTAGCAATCTCCCTACTTGGAGCATCAGCACCTTTAACCTCCTGTTCCGTACAGGTTGCAATTTGTCCTGAGGATGAACGGGAAGACGGGGAACCAATGAGAGACTAGCTCTTGGTGTTGGGACAGGCACAGGTCACTCTATTTTCCCATCAGGAAGAAGAATTAACCACAGGCTCAGCCTGCCCCCCGGAACCAGAACAGGGCCTGAAGCCATCCTGCGCTTTTGCGGCCAGCTCCCAAAAAAGCGACTTGTAAAATGGAGCTTCAGGGCACTGCAATTCACAAACCTGCAGAGTTATAAATGATAACTCTCGTCCACAAATATATTGAGGGAAGGCAAAGAAGAGGATTTGAAATCAAGGCAGAATTGCAGGAAACAGATTTCAGGAGGTAGATTCGAATCGCCTTTAAAGCACATGAAAAGCAGCAAAACGTTGACAATGATGCCCTTGGCCAAAAAGGGCGTATGCGTTTTTTCCTGAATATATTCAGGAAAAAACGCATACGCCCTTTTTGGCCAACCAAGCAACGTGGAAAGGCAAATCAGCGCTACAAAGAAGTCTCGCTTCCCATAGGTCAAAAGGTCCATGCTGAAAAAAGTGTCAAAACCAGAAATGCAGGACAGGCCATGGAGGAATCGGAGCCTTGCTACACTGATGGGAGGGATGTAAATCGCCAACAGCCACTCTGGAGAAGTGTACGGTGTGTCCTGAAACATCTAAAAAACACAGCTTAGAGAGCATAGGGCACTTCCACACATGGGGGGATAAAGTGGGAAAATTGAAAATCAGCAAGACACAAGCACCCCAAAGTTTAGGGCTGCTCTGTTGACAAGGACCTCCACTTCATTCCACCTTAAATATCCCAGGAAAGCGAAAAATGGATAAAAAAGTTGTGGTCCTTATGTACAATGGAATATCACTCAGCCATGAAATCAATGTCATAAGGCTAGTAGCAGCATGATGAGTGGATTTAGGTAAGACGATTCTAAGTGAAATATGTCACACAGAAAAGGACACTTCTCATAAGGTGTCACTTATAGAGGGAATGTAAAAACCGTTACACCTGAACTGAATTACAAAACAGAACAGAGTCACACATGCAGAAAACACACTATGGCTGCTTAACGGGAAAGGTGAGGTGGGGTGATACATAAAACAAGAGTTTCAAATTAGCTCAGATACCGTTCCATAAACCCAATATGTAATAGACAAGACCTACTCCTTGCTCAGAGAACTGGACTCAACACGCCCGATTCACCGCACAAGAATATATCTGACTAGTAATAATCTTAAAACCTATGTATTGATATCTCTCTGTTAGTGTGTCAAGTGGGTGTAAAGCGGCATAAACACAGCCGTGAAAAGCAGCTAAACCCCATTATAAAAATAAATTACTTTTAAAAACCCATGAAACAAAGACAGGGAAAGACAGAGAAATTCTTACACAATTCGTTCAGGGGCTGTGATGCAACCTGGATTGACCATATCTAGACCCACAGCTGGATGAGACATAAGGGTGGACACTCTTGGGGCTGAGAGGTTTGGTGAGGTTGGGTGAGCAAACGCAGACCCTTTAAAGTAATACTGCGTGCTACCCATTGCATGGGTCCCAAATCTCCAGGTTCAAGGGCATCTTCCTACATCGAAAACATGCATGAGAAACCCAGAAGATGGTACACCGTGTGATGGGGAAAGGTTTCTAAAACGCACCTCATTTCTCATCTCCTTGTGCTCGGGTTCGCCATTCCAGCCACTTTACTAGCAATCTCCCTACTTGGAGCATCAGCACCTTTAACCTCCTGTTCCGTACAGGTTGCAATTTGTCCTGAGGATGAACGGGAAGACGGGGAACCAATGAGAGACTAGCTCTTGGTGTTGGGACAGGCACAGGTCACTCTATTTTCCCATCAGGAAGAAGAATTAACCACAGGCTCAGCCTGCCCCCCGGAACCAGAACAGGGCCTGAAGCCATCCTGCGCTTTTGCGGCCAGCTCCCAAAAAAGCGACTTGTAAAATGGAGCTTCAGGGCACTGCAATTCACAAACCTGCAGAGTTATAAATGATAACTGTCGTCCACAAATATATTGAGGGAAGGCAAAGAAGAGGATTTGAAATCAAGGCAGAATTGCAGGAAACAGATTTCAGGAGGTAGATTCGAATCGCCTTTAAAGCACATGAAAAGCGGCAAAACGTTGACAATGATGCCCTTGGCCAAAAAGGGCGTATGCGTTTTTTCCTGAATATATTCAGGAAAAAACGCATACGCCCTTTTTGGCCAACCAAGCAACGTGGAAAGGCAAATCAGCGCTACAAAGAAGTCTCGCTTCCCATAGGTCAAAAGGGCCATGCTGAAAAAAGTGTCAAAACCAGAAATGCAGGACAGGCCATGGAGGAATCGGAGCCTTGCTACACTGATGGGAGGGATGTAAATCGCCAACAGCCACTCTGGAGAAGTGTACGGTGTGTCCTGAAACATCTAAAAAACACAGCTTAGAGAGCATAGGGCACTTCCACGCATGGGGGGATAAAGTGGGAAAATTGAAAATCAGCAAGACACAAGCACCCCAAAGTTTAGGGCTGCTCTGTTGACAAGGACCTCCACTTCATTCCACCTTAAATATCCCAGGAAAGCGAAAAATGGATAAAAAAGTTGTGGTCCTTATGTACAATGGAATATCACTCAGCCATGAAATCAATGTCATAAGGCTAGTAGCAGCATGATGAGTGGATTTAGGTAAGACGATTCTAAGTGAAATATGTCACACAGAAAAGGACACTTCTCATAAGGTGTCACTTATAGAGGGAATGTAAAAACCGTTACACCTGAACTGAATTACAAAACAGAACAGAGTCACACATGCAGAAAACACACTATGGCTGCTTAACGGGAAAGGTGAGGTGGGGTGATACATAAAACAAGAGTTTCAAATTAGCTCAGATAGCGTTCCATAAACCCAATATGTAATAGACAAGACCTACTCCTTGCTCAGAGAACTGGACTCAACACGCCCGATTCACCGCACAAGAATATATCTGACTAGTAATAATCTTAAAACCTATGTATTGATATCTCTCTGTTAGTGTGTCAAGTGGGTGTAAAGCGGCATAAACACAGCCGTGAAAAGCAGCTAAACCCCATTATAAAAATAAATTACTTTTAAAAACCCATGAAACAAAGACAGGGAAAGACAGAGAAATTCTTACACAATTCGTTCAGGGGCTGTGATGCAACCTGGATTGACCATATCTAGACCCACAGCTGGATGAGACATAAGGGTGGACACTCTTGGGGCTGAGAGGTTTGGTGAGGTTGGGTGAGCAAACGCAGACCCTTTAAAGTAATACTGCGTGCTACCCATCGCATGGGTCCCAAATCTCCAGGTTCAAGGGCATCTTCCTACATCGAAAACATGCATGAGAAACCCAGAAGATGGTACACCGTGTGATGGGGAAAGGTTTCTAAAACGCACCTCATTTCTCATCTCCTTGTGCTCGGGTTCGCCATTGCAGCCACTTTACTAGCAATCTCCCTACTTGGAGCATCAGCACCTTTAACCTCCTGTTCCGTACAGGTTGCAATTTGTCCTGAGGATGAACGGGAAGACGGGGAACCAATGAGAGACTAGCTCTTGGTGTTGGGACAGGCACAGGTCACTCTATTTTCCCATCAGGAAGAAGAATTAACCACAGGCTCAGCCTGCCCCCCGGAACCAGAACAGGGCCTGAAGCCATCCTGCGCTTTTGCGGCCAGCTCCCAAAAAAGCGACTTGTAAAATGGAGCTTCAGGGCACTGCAATTCACAAACCTGCAGAGTTATAAATGATAACTCTCGTCCACAAATATATTGAGGGAAGGCAAAGAAGAGGATTTGAAATCAAGGCAGAATTGCAGGAAACAGATTTCAGGAGGTAGATTCGAATCGCCTTTAAAGCACATGAAAAGCGGCAAAACGTTGACAATGATGCCCTTGGCCAAAAAGGGCGTATGCGTTTTTTCCTGAATATATTCAGGAAAAAACGCATACGCCCATTTTGGCCAAACAAGCAACCTGGAAAGGCAAATCAGCGCTACAAAGAAGTCTCGCTTCCCATCGGTCAAAAGGGACATGCTGAAAAAAGTGTCAAAACCAGAAATGCAGGACAGGCCATGGAGGAATCGGAGCCTTGCTACACTGATGGGCGGGATGTAAATCGCCAACAGCCACTCTGGAGAAGTGTACGGTGTGTCCTGAAACATCTAAAAAACACAGCTTAGAGAGCATAGGGCACTTCCACGCATGGGGGGATAAAGTGGGAAAATTGAAAATCAGCAAGACACAAGCACCCCAAAGTTTAGGGCTGCTCTGTTGACAAGGACCTCCACTTCATTCCACCTTAAATATCCCAGGAAAGCGAAAAATGGATAAAAAAGTTGTGGTCCTTATGTACAATGGAATATCACTCAGCCATGAAATCAATGTCATAAGGCTAGTAGCAGCACGATAAGTGGATTTAGGTAAGACGATTCTAAGTGAAATAAGTCACACAGAAAAGGACACTTCTCATAAGGTGTCACTTATAGAGGGAATGTAAAAACCGTTACACTTGAACTGAATTACAAAACAGAACAGAGTCACACATGCAGAAAACACACTATGGCTGCTTAACGGGAAAGGTGAGGTGGGGTGATACATAAAACAAGAGTTTCAAATTAGCTCAGATACCGTTCCATAAACCCAATATGTAATAGACAAGACCTACTCCTTGCTCAGAGAACTGGACTCAACACGCTCGATTCACCGCACAAGAATATATCTGACTAGTAATAATCTTAAAACCTATGTATTGATATCTCTCTGTTAGTGTGTCAAGTGGGTGTAAAGCGGCATAAACACAGCCGTGAAAAGCAGCTAAACCCCATTATAAAAATAAATTACTTTTAAAAACCCATGAAACAAAGACAGGGAAAGACAGAGAAATTCTTACACAATTCGTTCAGGGGCTGTGATGCAACCTGGATTGACCATATCTAGACCCACAGCTGGATGAGACATAAGGGTGGACACTCTTGGGGCTGAGAGGTTTGGTGAGGTTGGGTGAGCAAACGCAGACCCTTTAAAGTAATACTGCGTGCTACCCATCGCATGGGTCCCAAATCTCCAGGTTCAAGGGCATCTTCCTACATCAAAAACATGCATGAGAAACCCAGAAGATGGTACACCGTGTGATGGGGAAAGGTTTCTAAAAAGCACCTCATTTCTCATCTCCTTGTGCTCGGGTTCGCCATTCCAGCCACTTTACTAGCAATCTCCCTACTTGGAGCATCAGCACCTTTAACCTCCTGTTCCGTACAGGTTGCCATTTGTCCTGAGGATGAACGGGAAGACGGGGAACCAATGAGAGACTAGCTCTTGGTGTTGGGACAGGCACAGGTCACTCTATTTTCCCATCAGGAAGAAGAATTAACCACAGGCTCAACCTGCCCCCCGGAACCAGAAGAGGGCCTGAAGCCATCCTGCGCTTTTGCGGCCAGCTCCCAAAAAAGCGACTTGTAAAATGGAGCTTCAGGGCACTGCAATTCACAAACCTGCAGAGTTATAAATGATAACTCTCGTCCACAAATATATTGAGGGAAGGCAAAGAAGAGGATTTGAAATCAAGGCAGATTTGCAGGAAACAGATTTCAGGAGGTAGATTCGAATCGCCTTTAAAGCACATGAAAAGCGGCAAAACGTTGACAATGATGCCCTTGGCCAAAAAGGGCGTATGCGTTTTTTCCTGAATATATTCAGGAAAAAACGCATACGCCCTTTTTGGCCAACCAAGCAACCTGGAAAGGCAAATCAGCGCTACAAAGAAGTCTCGCTTCCCATCGGTCAAAAGGGCCATGCTGAAAAAAGTGTCAAAACCAGAAATGCAGGACAGGCCATGGAGAAATGGGAGCCTTGCTACACTGATGGGCGGGATGTAAATCGCCAACAGCCACTCTGGAGAAGTGTACGGTGTGTGCTGAAACATCTAAAAAACACAGCTTAGAGAGCATAGGGCACTTCCACTCATGGGGGGATAAAGTGGGAAAATTGAAAATCAGCAAGACACAAGCACCCCAAAGTTTAGGGCTGCTCTGCTGACAAAGACCTCCACTTCATTCCACCTTAAATATCCCAGGAAAGCGAAAAATGGATAAAAAAGTTGTGGTCCTTATGTACAATGGAATATCACTCCGCCATGAAATCAATGTCATAAGGCTAGTAGCAGCATGATGAGTGGATTTAGGTAAGACGATTCTAAGTGAAATAAGTCACACAGAAAAGGACACTTCTCATAAGGTGTCACTTATAGAGGGAATGTAAAAACCGTTACACTTGAACTGAATTACAAAACAGAACAGAGTCACACATGCAGAAAACACACTATGGCTGCTTAACGGGAAAGGTGAGGTGGGGTGATACATAAAACAAGAGTTTCAAATTAGCTCAGATACCGTTCCATAAACCCAATATGTAATAGACAAGACCTACTCCTTGCTCAGAGAACTGGACTCAACACGCCCGATTCACCGCACAAGAATATATCTGACTAGTAATAATCTTAAAACCTATGTATTGATATCTCTCTGTTAGTGTGTCAAGTGGGTGTAAAGCGGCATAAACACAGCCGTGAAAAGCAGCTAAACCCCATTATAAAAATAAATTACTTTTAAAAACCCATGAAACAAAGACAGGGAAAGACAGAGAAATTCTTACACAATTCGTTCAGGGGCTGTGATGCAACCTGGATTGACCATATCTAGACCCACAGCTGGATGAGACATAAGGGTGGACACTCTTGGGGCTGAGAGGTTTGGTGAGGTTGGGTGAGCAAACGCAGACCCTTTAAAGTAATACTGCGTGCTACCCATCGCATGGGTCCCAAATCTCCAGGTTCAAGGGCATCTTCCTACATCGAAAACATGCATGAGAAACCCAGAAGATGGTACACCGTGTGATGGGGAAAGGTTTCTAAAACGCACCTCATTTCTCATCTCCTTGTGCTCGGGTTCGCCATTCCAGCCACTTTACTAGCAATCTCCCTACTTGGAGCATCAGCACCTTTAACCTCCTGTTCCGTACAGGTTGCAATTTGTCCTGAGGATGAACGGGAAGACGGGGAACCAATGAGAGACTAGCTCTTGGTGTTGGGACAGGCACAGGTCACTCTATTTTCCCATCAGGAAGAAGAATTAACCACAGGCTCAGCCTGCCCCCCGGAACCAGAACAGGGCCTGAAGCCATCCTGCGCTTTTGCGGCCAGCTCCCAAAAAAGCGACTTGTAAAATGGAGCTTCAGGGCACTGCAATTCACAAACCTGCAGAGTTATAAATGATAACTCTCGTCCACAAATATATTGAGGGAAGGCAAAGAAGAGGATTTGAAATCAAGGCAGAATTGCAGGAAACAGATTTCAGGAGGTAGATTCGAATCGCCTTTAAAGCACATGAAAAGCGGCAAAACGTTGACAATGATGCCCTTGGCCAAAAAGGGCGTATGCGTTTTTTCCTGAATATATTCAGGAAAAAACGCATACGCCCTTTTTGGCCAACCAAGCAACGTGGAAAGGCAAATCAGCGCTACAAAGAAGTCTCGCTTCCCATAGGTCAAAAGGGCCATGCTGAAAAAAGTGTCAAAACCAGAAATGCAGGACAGGCCATGGAGGAATCGGAGCCTTGCTACACTGATGGGAGGGATGTAAATCGCCAACAGCCACTCTGGAGAAGTGTACGGTGTGTCCTGAAACATCTAAAAAACACAGCTTAGAGAGCATAGGGCACTTCCACACATGGGGGGATAAAGTGGGAAAATTGAAAATCAGCAAGACACAAGCACCCCAAAGTTTAGGGCTGCTCTGTTGACAAGGACCTCCACTTCATTCCACCTTAAATATCCCAGGAAAGCGAAAAATGGATAAAAAAGTTGTGGTCCTTATGTACAATGGAATATCACTCAGCCATGAAATCAATGTCATAAGGCTAGTAGCAGCATGATGAGTGGATTTAGGTAAGACGATTCTAAGTGAAATATGTCACACAGAAAAGGACACTTCTCATAAGGTGTCACTTATAGAGGGAATGTAAAAACCGTTACACCTGAACTGAATTACAAAACAGAACAGAGTCACACATGCAGAAAACACACTATGGCTGCTTAACGGGAAAGGTGAGGTGGGGTGATACATAAAACAAGAGTTTCAAATTAGCTCAGATACCGTTCCATAAACCCAATATGTAATAGACAAGACCTACTCCTTGCTCAGAGAACTGGACTCAACACGCCCGATTCACCGCACAAGAATATATCTGACTAGTAATAATCTTAAAACCTATGTATTGATATCTCTCTGTTAGTGTGTCAAGTGGGTGTAAAGCGGCATAAACACAGCCGTGAAAAGCAGCTAAACCCCATTATAAAAATAAATTACTTTTAAAAACCCATGAAACAAAGACAGGGAAAGACAGAGAAATTCTTACACAATTCGTTCAGGGGCTGTGATGCAACCTGGATTGACCATATCTAGACCCACAGCTGGATGAGACATAAGGGTGGACACTCTTGGGGCTGAGAGGTTTGGTGAGGTTGGGTGAGCAAACGCAGACCCTTTAAAGTAATACTGCGTGCTACCCATCGCATGGGTCCCAAATCTCCAGGTTCAAGGGCATCTTCCTACATCGAAAACATGCATGAGAAACCCAGAAGATGGTACACCGTGTGATGGGGAAAGGTTTCTAAAACGCACCTCATTTCTCATCTCCTTGTGCTCGGGTTCGCCATTCCAGCCACTTTACTAGCAATCTCCCTACTTGGAGCATCAGCACCTTTAACCTCCTGTTCCGTACAGGTTGCAATTTGTCCTGAGGATGAACGGGAAGACGGGGAACCAATGAGAGACTAGCTCTTGGTGTTGGGACAGGCACAGGTCACTCTATTTTCCCATCAGGAAGAAGAATTAACCACAGGCTCAGCCTGCCCCCCGGAACCAGAACAGGGCCTGAAGCCATCCTGCGCTTTTGCGGCCAGCTCCCAAAAAAGCGACTTGTAAAATGGAGCTTCAGGGCACTGCAATTCACAAACCTGCAGAGTTATAAATGATAACTCTCGTCCACAAATATATTGAGGGAAGGCAAAGAAGAGGATTTGAAATCAAGGCAGAATTGCAGGAAACAGATTTCAGGAGGTAGATTCGAATCGCCTTTAAAGCACATGAAAAGCGGCAAAACGTTGACAATGATGCCCTTGGCCAAAAAGGGCGTATGCGTTTTTTCCTGAATATATTCAGGAAAAAACGCATACGCCCTTTTTGGCCAACCAAGCAACGTGGAAAGGCAAATCAGCGCTACAAAGAAGTCTCGCTTCCCATAGGTCAAAAGGGCCATGCTGAAAAAAGTGTCAAAACCAGAAATGCAGGACAGGCCATGGAGGAATCGGAGCCTTGCTACACTGATGGGAGGGATGTAAATCGCCAACAGCCACTCTGGAGAAGTGTACGGTGTGTCCTGAAACATCTAAAAAACACAGCTTAGAGAGCATAGGGCACTTCCACGCATGGGGGGATAAAGTGGGAAAATTGAAAATCAGCAAGACACAAGCACCCCAAAGTTTAGGGCTGCTCTGTTGACAAGGACCTCCACTTCATTCCACCTTAAATATCCCAGGAAAGCGAAAAATGGATAAAAAAGTTGTGGTCCTTATGTACAATGGAATATCACTCAGCCATGAAATCAATGTCATAAGGCTAGTAGCAGCATGATGAGTGGATTTAGGTAAGACGATTCTAAGTGAAATATGTCACACAGAAAAGGACACTTCTCATAAGGTGTCACTTATAGAGGGAATGTAAAAACCGTTACACCTGAACTGAATTACAAAACAGAACAGAGTCACACATGCAGAAAACACACTATGGCTGCTTAACGGGAAAGGTGAGGTGGGGTGATACATAAAACAAGAGTTTCAAATTAGCTCAGATACCGTTCCATAAACCCAATATGTAATAGACAAGACCTACTCCTTGCTCAGAGAACTGGACTCAACACGCCCGATTCACCGCACAAGAATATATCTGACTAGTAATAATCTTAAAACCTATGTATTGATATCTCTCTGTTAGTGTGTCAAGTGGGTGTAAAGCGGCATAAACACAGCCGTGAAAAGCAGCTAAACCCCATTATAAAAATAAATTACTTTTAAAAACCCATGAAACAAAGACAGGGAAAGACAGAGAAATTCTTACACAATTCGTTCAGGGGCTGTGATGCAACCTGGATTGACCATATCTAGACCCACAGCTGGATGAGACATAAGGGTGGACACTCTTGGGGCTGAGAGGTTTGGTGAGGTTGGGTGAGCAAACGCAGACCCTTTAAAGTAATACTGCGTGCTACCCATCGCATGGGTCCCAAATCTCCAGGTTCAAGGGCATCTTCCTACATCGAAAACATGCATGAGAAACCCAGAAGATGGTACACCGTGTGATGGGGAAAGGTTTCTAAAACGCACCTCATTTCTCATCTCCTTGTGCTCGGGTTCGCCATTGCAGCCACTTTACTAGCAATCTCCCTACTTGGAGCATCAGCACCTTTAACCTCCTGTTCCGTACAGGTTGCAATTTGTCCTGAGGATGAACGGGAAGACGGGGAACCAATGAGAGACTAGCTCTTGGTGTTGGGACAGGCACAGGTCACTCTATTTTCCCATCAGGAAGAAGAATTAACCACAGGCTCAGCCTGCCCCCCGGAACCAGAACAGGGCCTGAAGCCATCCTGCGCTTTTGCGGCCAGCTCCCAAAAAAGCGACTTGTAAAATGGAGCTTCAGGGCACTGCAATTCACAAACCTGCAGAGTTATAAATGATAACTCTCGTCCACAAATATATTGAGGGAAGGCAAAGAAGAGGATTTGAAATCAAGGCAGAATTGCAGGAAACAGATTTCAGGAGGTAGATTCGAATCGCCTTTAAAGCACATGAAAAGCGGCAAAACGTTGACAATGATGCCCTTGGCCAAAAAGGGCGTATGCGTTTTTTCCTGAATATATTCAGGAAAAAACGCATACGCCCTTTTTGGCCAACCAAGCAACCTGGAAAGGCAAATCAGCGCTACAAAGAAGTCTCGCTTCCCATAGGTCAAAAGGGCCATGCTGAAAAAAGTGTCAAAACCAGAAATGCAGGACAGGCCATGGAGGAATCGGAGCCTTGCTACACTGATGGGAGGGATGTAAATCGCCAACAGCCACTCTGGAGAAGTGTACGGTGTGTCCTGAAACATCTAAAAAACACAGCTTAGAGAGCATAGGGCACTTCCACGCATGGGGGGATAAAGTGGGAAAATTGAAAATCAGCAAGACACAAGCACCCCAAAGTTTAGGGCTGCTCTGTTGACAAGGACCTCCACTTCATTCCACCTTAAATATCCCAGGAAAGCGAAAAATGGATAAAAAAGTTGTGGTCCTTATGTACAATGGAATATCACTCAGCCATGAAATCAATGTCATAAGGCTAGTAGCAGCATGATGAGTGGATTTAGGTAAGACGATTCTAAGTGAAATATGTCACACAGAAAAGGACACTTCTCATAAGGTGTCACTTATAGAGGGAATGTAAAAACCGTTACACCTGAACTGAATTACAAAACAGAACAGAGTCACACATGCAGAAAACACACTATGGCTGCTTAACGGGAAAGGTGAGGTGGGGTGATACATAAAACAAGAGTTTCAAATTAGCTCAGATACCGTTCCATAAACCCAATATGTAATAGACAGGACCTACTCCTTGCTCAGAGAACTGGACTCAACACGCCCGATTCACCGCACAAGAATATATCTGACTAGTAATAATCTTAAAACCTATGTATTGATATCTCTCTGTTAGTGTGTCAAGTGGGTGTAAAGCGGCATAAACACAGCCGTGAAAAGCAGCTAAACCCCATTATAAAAATAAATTACTTTTAAAATCCCATGAAACAAAGACAGGGAAAGAGAGAGAAATTCTTACACAATTCGTTCAGCGGCTGTGATGCAACCTGGATTGACCATATCTAGACCCACAGCTGGATGAGACATAAGGGTGGACACTCTTGGGGCTGAGAGGTTTGGTGAGGTTGGGTGAGCAAACGCAGACCCTTTAAAGTAATACTGCGTGCTACCCATCGCATGGGTCCCAAATCTCCAGGTTCAAGGGCATCTTCCTACATCGAAAACATGCATGAGAAACCCAGAAGATGGTACACCGTGTGATGGGGAAAGGTTTCTAAAACGCACCTCATTTCTCATCTCCTTGTGCTCGGGTTCGCCATTCCAGCCACTTTACTAGCAATCTCCCTACTTGGAGCATCAGCACCTTTAACCTCCTGTTCCGTACAGGTTGCAATTTGTCCTGAGGATGAACGGGAAGACGGGGAACCAATGAGAGACTAGCTCTTGGTGTTGGGACAGGCACAGGTCACTCTATTTTCCCATCAGGAAGAAGAATTAAGCACAGGCTCAGCCTGCCCCCCCGGAACCAGAACAGGGCCTGAAGCCATCCTGCGCTTTTGCGGCCAGCTCCCAAAAAAGCGACTTGTAAAATGGAGCTTCAGGGCACTGCAATTCACAAACCTGCAGAGTTATAAATGATAACTCTCGTCCACAAATATATTGAGGGAAGGCAAAGAAGAGGATTTGAAATCAAGGCAGAATTGCAGGAAACAGATTTCAGGAGGTAGATTCGAATCGCCTTTAAAGCACATGAAAAGCGGCAAAACGTTGACAATGATGCCCTTGGCCAAAAAGGGCGTATGCGTTTTTTCCTGAATATATTCAGGAAAAAACGCATACGCCCTTTTTGGCCAACCAAGCAACCTGGAAAGGCAAATCAGCGCTACAAAGAAGTCTCGCTTCCCATCGGTCAAAAGGGCCATGCTGAAAAAAGTGTCAAAACCAGAAATGCAGGACAGGCCATGGAGGAATCGGAGCCTTGCTACACTGATGGGCGGGATGTAAATCGCCAACAGCCACTCTGGAGAAGTGTACGGTGTGTCCTGAAACATCTAAAAAACACAGCTTAGAGAGCATAGGGCACTTCCACGCATGGGGGGATAAAGTGGGACAATTGAAAATCAGCAAGACACAAGCACCTCAATGTTTAGGGCTGCTCTGTTGACAAGGACCTCCACTTCATTCCACCTTAAATATCCCAGGAAAGCGAAAAATGGATAAAAAAGTTGTGGTCCTTATGTACAATGGAATATCACTCAGCCATGAAATCAATGTCATAAGGCTAGTAGCAGCATGATGAGTGGATTTAGGTAAGACGATGCTAAGTGAAATAAGTCACACAGAAAAGGACACTTCTCATAAGGTGTCCCTTATAGAGGGAATGTAAAAACCGTTACACTTGAACTGAATTACAAAACAGAACAGAGTCACACATGCAGAAAACACACTATGGCTGCTTAACGGGAAAGGTGAGGTGGGGTGATACATAAAACAAGAGTTTGAAATTAGCTCAGATACCGTTCCATAAACCCAATATGTAATAGACAAGACCTACTCCTTGCTCAGAGAACTGGACTCAACACGCCCGATTCACCGCACAAGAATATATCTGACTAGTAATAATCTTAAAACCTATGTATTGATATCTCTCTGTTAGTGTGTCAAGTGGGTGTAAAGCGGCATAAACACAGCCGTGAAAAGCAGCTAAACCCCATTATAAAAATAAATTACTTTTAAAAACCCATGAAACAAAGACAGGGAAAGAGAGAGAAATTCTTACACAATTCGTTCAGGGGCTGTGATGCAACCTGGATTGACCATATCTAGACCCCCAGCTGGATGAGACATAAGGGTGGACACTCTTGGGGCTGAGAGGTTTGGTGAGGTTGGGTGAGCAAACGCAGACCCTTTAAAGTAATACTGCGTGCTACCCATCGCATGGGTCCCAAATCTCCAGGTTCAAGGGCATCTTCCTACATCGAAAACATGCATGAGAAACCCAGAAGATGGTACACCGTGTGATGGGGCAAGGTTTCTAAAACGCACCTCATTTCTCATCTCCTTGTGCTCGGGTTCGCCATTCCAGCCACTTTACTAGCAATCTCCCTACTTGGAGCATCAGCACCTTTAACCTCCTGTTCCGTACAGGTTGCAATTTGTCCTGAGGATGAACGGGAAGACGGGGAACCAATGAGAGACTAGCTCTTGGTGTTGGGACAGGCACAGGTCACTCTATTTTCCCATCAGGAAGAAGAATTAACCACAGGCTCAGCCTGCCCCCCGGAACCAGAACAGGGCATGAAGCCATCCTGCGCTTTTGCGGCCAGCTCCCAAAAAAGCGACTTGTAAAATGGAGCTTCAGGGCACTGCAATTCACAAACCTGCAGAGTTATAAATGATAACTCTCGTCCACAAATATATTGAGGGAAGGCAAAGAAGAGGATTTGAAATCAAGGCAGAATTGCAGGAAACAGATTTCAGGAGGTAGATTCGAATCGCCTTTAAAGCACATGAAAAGCGGCAAAACGTTGACAATGATGCCCTTGGCCAAAAAGGGCGTATGCGTTTTTTCCTGAATATATTCAGGAAAAAACGCATACGCCCTTTTTGGCCAACCAAGCAACCTGGAAAGGCAAATCAGCGCTACAAAGAAGTCTCGCTTCCCATCGGTCAAAAGGGCCATGCTGAAAAAAGTGTCAAAACCAGAAATGCAGGACAGGCCATGGAGGAATCGGAGCCTTGCTACACTGATGGGCGGGATGTAAATCGCCAACAGCCACTCTGGAGAAGTGTACGGTGTGTCCTGAAACATCTAAAAAACACAGCTTAGAGAGCATAGGGCACTTCCACACATGGGGGGATAAAGTGGGAAAATTGAAAATCAGCAAGACACAAGCACCCCAAAGTTTAGGGCTGCTCTGTTGACAAGGACCTCCACTTCATTCCACCTTAAATATCCCAGGAAAGCGAAAAATGGATAAAAAAGTTGTGGTCCTTATGTACAATGGAATATCACTCCGCCATGAAATCAATGTCATAAGGCTAGTAGCAGCATGATGAGTGGATTTAGGTAAGACGATGCTAAGTGAAATAAGTCACACAGAAAAGGACACTTCTCATAAGGTGTCCCTTATAGAGGGAATGTAAAAACCGTTACACTTGAACTGAATTACAAAACAGAACAGAGTCACACATGCAGAAAACACACTATGGCTGCTTAACGGGAAAGGTGAGGTGGGGTGATACATAAAACAAGAGTTTCAAATTAGCTCAGATACCGTTCCATAAACCCAATATGTAATAGACAAGACCTACTCCTTGCTCAGAGAACTGGACTCAACACGCCCGATTCACCGCACAAGAATATATCTGACTAGTAATAATCTTAAAACCTATGTATTGATATCTCTCTGTTAGTGTGTCAAGTGGGTGTAAAGCGGCATAAACACAGCCGTGAAAAGCAGCTAAACCCCATTATAAAAATAAATTACTTTTAAAAACCCATGAAACAAAGACAGGGAAAGACAGAGAAATTCTTACACAATTCGTTCAGGGGCTGTGATGCAACCTGGATTGACCATATCTAGACCCACAGCTGGATGAGACATAAGGGTGGACACTCTTGGGGCTGAGAGGTTTGGTGAGTTTGGGTGAGCAAACGCAGACCCTTTAAAGTAATACTGCGTGCTACCCATCGCATGGGTCCCAAATCTCCAGGTTCAAGGGCATCTTCCTACATCGAAAACATGCATGAGAAACCCAGAAGATGGTACACCGTGTGATGGGGAAAGGTTTCTAAAACGCACCTCATTTCTCATCTCCTTGTGCTCGGGTTCGCCATTCCAGCCACTTTACTAGCAATCTCCCTACTTGGAGCATCAGCACCTTTAACCTCCTGTTCCGTACAGGTTGCAATTTGTCCTGAGGATGAACGGGAAGACGGGGAACCAATGAGAGACTAGCTCTTGGTGTTGGGACAGGCACAGGTCACTCTATTTTCCCATCAGGAAGAAGAATTAACCACAGGCTCAGCCTGCCCCCCGGAACCAGAACAGGGCCTGAAGCCATCCTGCGCTTTTGCGGCCAGCTCCCAAAAAAGCGACTTGTAAAATGGAGCTTCAGGGCACTGCAATTCACAAACCTGCAGAGTTATAAATGATAACTCACGTCCACAAATATATTGAGGGAAGGCAAAGAAGAGGATTTGAAATCAAGGCAGAATTGCAGGAAACAGATTTCAGGAGGTAGATTCGAATCGCCTTTAAAGCACATGAAAAGCGGCAAAACGTTGACAATGATGCCCTTGGCCAAAAAGGGCGTATGCGTTTTTTCCTGAATATATTCAGGAAAAAACGCATACGCCCTTTTTGGCCAACCAAGCAACCTGGAAAGGCAAATCAGCGCTACAAAGAAGTCTCGCTTCCCATCGGTCAAAAGGGCCATGCTGAAAAATGTGTCAAAACCAGAAATGCAGGACAGGCCATGGAGAAATGGGAGCCTTGCTACACTGATGGGCGGGATGTAAATCGCCAACAGCCACTCTGGAGAAGTGTACGGTGTGTCCTGAAACATCTAAAAAACACAGCTTAGAGAGCATAGGGCACTTCCACGCATGGGGGGATAAAGTGGGACAATTGAAAATCAGCAAGACACAAGCACCCCAAAGTTTAGGGCTGCTCTGTTGACAAAGACCTCCAATTCATTCCACCTTAAATATCCCAGGAGAGCGAAAAATGGATAAAAAATTTGTGGTCCTTATGTACAATGGAATATCACTCCGCCATGAAATCAATGTCATAAGGCTAGTAGCAGCCTGATGAGTGGATTTAGGTAAGACGATGCTAAGTGAAATAAGTCACACAGAAAAGGACACTTCTCATAAGGTGTCACTTATAGAGGGAATGTAAAAACCGTTACACTTGAACTGAATTACAAAACAGAACAGAGTCACACATGCAGAAAACACACTATGGCTGCTTAACGGGAAAGGTGAGGTGGGGTGATACATAAAACAAGAGTTTCAAATTAGCTCAGATACCGTTCCATAAACCCAATATGTAATAGACAGGACCTACTCCTTGCTCAGAGAACTGGACTCAACACGCCCGATTCACCGCACAAGAATATATCTGACTAGTAATAATCTTAAAACCTATGTATTGATATCTCTCTGTTAGTGTGTCAAGTGGGTGTAAAGCGGCATAAACACAGCCGTGAAAAGCAGCTAAACCCCATTATAAAAATAAATTACTTTTAAAATCCCATGAAACAAAGACAGGGAAAGAGAGAGAAATTCTTACACAATTCGTTCAGAGGCTGTGATGCAACCTGGATTGACCATATCTAGACCCACAGCTGGATGAGACATAAGGGTGGACACTCTTGGGGCTGAGAGGTTTGGTGAGGTTGGGTGAGCAAACGCAGACCCTTTAAAGTAATACTGCGTGCTACCCATCGCATGGGTCCCAAATCTCCAGGTTCAAGGGCATCTTCCTACATCGAAAACATGCATGAGAAACCCAGAAGATGGTACACCGTGTGATGGGGAAAGGTTTCTAAAACGCACCTCATTTCTCATCTCCTTGTGCTCGGGTTCGCCATTCCAGCCACTTTACTAGCAATCTCCCTACTTGGAGCATCAGCACCTTTAACCTCCTGTTCCGTACAGGTTGCAATTTGTCCTGAGGATGAACGGGAAGACGGGGAACCAATGAGAGACTAGCTCTTGGTTTTGGGACAGGCACAGGTCACTCTATTTTCCCATCAGGAAGAAGAATTAAGCACAGGCTCAGCCTGCCCCCCCGGAACCAGAACAGGGCCTGAAGCCATCCTGCGCTTTTGCGGCCAGCTCCCAAAAAAGCGACTTGTAAAATGGAGCTTCAGGGCACTGCAATTCACAAACCTGCAGAGTTATAAATGATAACTCTCGTCCACAAATATATTGAGGGAAGGCAAAGAAGAGGATTTGAAATCAAGGCAGAATTGCAGGAAACAGATTTCAGGAGGTAGATTCGAATCGCCTTTAAAGCACATGAAAAGCGGCAAAACGTTGACAATGATGCCCTTGGCCAAAAAGGGCGTATGCGTTTTTTCCTGAATATATTCAGGAAAAAACGCATACGCCCTTTTTGGCCAACCAAGCAACCTGGAAAGGCAAATCAGCGCTACAAAGAAGTCTCGCTTCCCATCGGTCAAAAGGGCCATGCTGAAAAAAGTGTCAAAACCAGAAATGCAGGACAGGCCATGGAGGAATCGGAGCCTTGCTACACTGATGGGCGGGATGTAAATCGCCAACAGCCACTCTGGAGAAGTGTACGGTGTGTCCTGAAACATCTAAAAAACACAGCTTAGAGAGCATAGGGCACTTCCACGCATGGGGGGATAAAGTGGGACAATTGAAAATCAGCAAGACACAAGCACCTCAATGTTTAGGGCTGCTCTGTTGACAAGGACCTCCACTTCATTCCACCTTAAATATCCCAGGAAAGCGAAAAATGGATAAAAAAGTTGTGGTCCTTATGTACAATGGAATATCACTCAGCCATGAAATCAATGTCATAAGGCTAGTAGCAGCATGATGAGTGGATTTAGGTAAGACGATGCTAAGTGAAATAAGTCACACAGAAAAGGACACTTCTCATAAGGTGTCCCTTATAGAGGGAATGTAAAAACCGTTACACTTGAACTGAATTACAAAACAGAACAGAGTCACACATGCAGAAAACACACTATGGCTGCTTAACGGGAAAGGTGAGGTGGGGTGATACATAAAACAAGAGTTTGAAATTAGCTCAGATACCGTTCCATAAACCCAATATGTAATAGACAAGACCTACTCCTTGCTCAGAGAACTGGACTCAACACGCCCGATTCACCGCACAAGAATATATCTGACTAGTAATAATCTTAAAACCTATGTATTGATATCTCTCTGTTAGTGTGTCAAGTGGGTGTAAAGCGGCATAAACACAGCCGTGAAAAGCAGCTAAACCCCATTATAAAAATAAATTACTTTTAAAAACCCATGAAACAAAGACAGGGAAAGAGAGAGAAATTCTTACACAATTCGTTCAGGGGCTGTGATGCAACCTGGATTGACCATATCTAGACCCACAGCTGGATGAGACATAAGGGTGGACACTCTTGGGGCTGAGAGGTTTGGTGAGGTTGGGTGAGCAAACGCAGACCCTTTAAAGTAATACTGCGTGCTACCCATCGCATGGGTCCCAAATCTCCAGGTTCAAGGGCATCTTCCTACATCGAAAACATGCATGAGAAACCCAGAAGATGGTACACCGTGTGATGGGGAAAGGTTTCTAAAACGCACCTCATTTCTCATCTCCTTGTGCTCGGGTTCGCCATTCCAGCCACTTTACTAGCAATCTCCCTACTTGGAGCATCAGCACCTTTAACCTCCTGTTCCGTACAGGTTGCAATTTGTCCTGAGGATGAACGGGAAGACGGGGAACCAATGAGAGACTAGCTCTTGGTGTTGGGACAGGCACAGGTCACTCTATTTTCCCATCAGGAAGAAGAATTAAGCACAGGCTCAGCCTGCCCCCCGGAACCAGAACAGGGCCTGAAGCCATCCTGCGCTTTTGCGGCCAGCTCCCAAAAAAGCGACTTGTAAAATGGAGCTTCAGGGCACTGCAATTCACAAACCTGCAGAGTTATAAATGATAACTCTCGTCCACAAATATATTGAGGGAAGGCAAAGAAGAGGATTTGAAATCAAGGCAGAATTGCAGGAAACAGATTTCAGGAGGTAGATTCGAATCGCCTTTAAAGCACATGAAAAGCGGCAAAACGTTGACAATGATGCCCTTGGCCAAAAAGGGCGTATGCGTTTTTTCCTGAATATATTCAGGAAAAAACGCATACGCCCTTTTTGGCCAACCAAGCAACCTGGAAAGGCAAATCAGCGCTACAAAGAAGTCTCGCTTCCCATCGGTCAAAAGGGCCATGCTGAAAAAAGTGTCAAAACCAGAAATGCAGGACAGGCCATGGAGGAATCGGAGCCTTGCTACACTGATGGGCGGGATGTAAATCGCCAACAGCCACTCTGGAGAAGTGTACGGTGTGTCCTGAAACATCTAAAAAACACAGCTTAGAGAGCATAGGGCACTTCCACACATGGGGGGATAAAGTGGGACAATTGAAAATCAGCAAGACACAAGCACCCCAAAGTTTAGGGCTGCTCTGTTGACAAGGACCTCCACTTCATTCCACCTTAAATATCCCAGGAAAGCGAAAAATGGATAAAAAAGTTGTGGTCCTTATGTACAATGGAATATCACTCCGCCATGAAATCAATGTCATAAGGCTAGTAGCAGCATGATGAGTGGATTTAGGTAAGACGATGCTAAGTGAAATAAGTCACACAGAAAAGGACACTTCTCATAAGGTGTCCCTTATAGAGGGAATGTAAAAACCGTTACACTTGAACTGAATTACAAAACAGAACAGAGTCACACATGCAGAAAACACACTATGGCTGCTTAACGGGAAAGGTGAGGTGGGGTGATACATAAAACAAGAGTTTGAAATTAGCTCAGATACCGTTCCATAAACCCAATATGTAATAGACAAGACCTACTCCTTGCTCAGAGAACTGGACTCAACACGCCCGATTCACCGCACAAGAATATATCTGACTAGTAATAATCTTAAAACCTATGTATTGATATCTCTCTGTTAGTGTGTCAAGTGGGTGTAAAGCGGCATAAACACAGCCGTGAAAAGCAGCTAAACCCCATTATAAAAATAAATTACTTTTAAAAACCCATGAAACAAAGACAGGGAAAGACAGAGAAATTCTTACACAATTCGTTCAGGGGCTGTGATGCAACCTGGATTGACCATATCTAGACCCACAGCTGGATGAGACATAAGGGTGGACACTCTTGGGGCTGAGAGGTTTGGTGAGTTTGGGTGAGCAAACGCAGACCCTTTAAAGTAATACTGCGTGCTACCCATCGCATGGGTCCCAAATCTCCAGGTTCAAGGGCATCTTCCTACATCGAAAACATGCATGAGAAACCCAGAAGATGGTACACCGTGTGATGGGGCAAGGTTTCTAAAACGCACCTCATTTCTCATCTCCTTGTGCTCGGGTTCGCCATTCCAGCCACTTTACTAGCAATCTCCCTACTTGGAGCATCAGCACCTTTAACCTCCTGTTCCGTACAGGTTGCAATTTGTCCTGAGGATGAACGGGAAGACGGGGAACCAATGAGAGACTAGCTCTTGGTGTTGGGACAGGCACAGGTCACTCTATTTTCCCATCAGGAAGAAGAATTAACCACAGGCTCAGCCTGCCCCCCGGAACCAGAACAGGGCCTGAAGCCATCCTGCGCTTTTGCGGCCAGCTCCCAAAAAAGCGACTTGTAAAATGGAGCTTCAGGGCACTGCAATTCACAAACCTGCAGAGTTATAAATGATAACTCACGTCCACAAATATATTGAGGGAAGGCAAAGAAGAGGATTTGAAATCAAGGCAGAATTGCAGGAAACAGATTTCAGGAGGTAGATTCGAATCGCCTTTAAAGCACATGAAAAGCGGCAAAACGTTGACAATGATGCCCTTGGCCAAAAAGGGCGTATGCGTTTTTTCCTGAATATATTCAGGAAAAAACGCATACGCCCTTTTTGGCCAACCAAGCAACCTGGAAAGGCAAATCAGCGCTACAAAGAAGTCTCGCTTCCCATCGGTCAAAAGGGCCATGCTGAAAAATGTGTCAAAACCAGAAATGCAGGACAGGCCATGGAGAAATGGGAGCCTTGCTACACTGATGGGCGGGATGTAAATCGCCAACAGCCACTCTGGAGAAGTGTACGGTGTGTCCTGAAACATCTAAAAAACACAGCTTAGAGAGCATAGGGCACTTCCACGCATGGGGGGATAAAGTGGGAAAATTGAAAATCAGCAAGACACAAGCACCCCAAAGTTTAGGGCTGCTCTGTTGACAAAGAGCTCCAATTCATTCCACCTTAAATATCCCAGGAGAGCGAAAAATGGATAAAAAATTTGTGGTCCTTATGTACAATGGAATATCACTCAGCCATGAAATCAATGTCATAAGGCTAGTAGCAGCCTGATGAGTGGATTTAGGTAAGACGATTCTAAGTGAAATAAGTCACACAGAAAAGGACACTTCTCATAAGGTGTCACTTATAGAGGGAATGTAAAAACCGTTACACTTGAACTGAATTACAAAACAGAACAGAGTCACACATGCAGAAAACACACTATGGCTGCTTAACGGGAAAGGTGAGGTGGGGTGATACATAAAACAAGAGTTTCAAATTAGCTCAGATACCGTTCCATAAACCCAATATGTAATAGACAAGACCTACTCCTTGCTCAGAGAACTGGACTCAACACGCCCGATTCACCGCACAAGAATATATCTGACTAGTAATAATCTTAAAACCTATGTATTGATATCTCTCTGTTAGTGTGTCAAGTGGGTGTAAAGCGGCATAAACACAGCCGTGAAAAGCAGCTAAACCCCATTATAAAAATAAATTACTTTTAAAAACCCATGAAACAAAGACAGGGAAAGACAGAGAAATTCTTACACAATTCGTTCAGGGGCTGTGATGCAACCTGGATTGACCATATCTAGACCCACAGCTGGATGAGACATAAGGGTGGACACTCTTGGGGCTGAGAGGTTTGGTGAGTTTGGGTGAGCAAACGCAGACCCTTTAAAGTAATACTGCGTGCTACCCATCGCATGGGTCCCAAATCTCCAGGTTCAAGGGCATCTTCCTACATCGAAAACATGCATGAGAAACCCAGAAGATGGTACACCGTGTGATGGGGCAAGGTTTCTAAAACGCACCTCATTTCTCATCTCCTTGTGCTCGGGTTCGCCATTCCAGCCACTTTACTAGCAATCTCCCTACTTGGAGCATCAGCACCTTTAACCTCCTGTTCCGTACAGGTTGCAATTTGTCCTGAGGATGAACGGGAAGACGGGGAACCAATGAGAGACTAGCTCTTGGTGTTGGGACAGGCACAGGTCACTCTATTTTCCCATCAGGAAGAAGAATTAACCACAGGCTCAGCCTGCCCCCCGGAACCAGAACAGGGCCTGAAGCCATCCTGCGCTTTTGCGGCCAGCTCCCAAAAAAGCGACTTGTAAAATGGAGCTTCAGGGCACTGCAATTCACAAACCTGCAGAGTTATAAATGATAACTCACGTCCACAAATATATTGAGGGAAGGCAAAGAAGAGGATTTGAAATCAAGGCAGAATTGCAGGAAACAGATTTCAGGAGGTAGATTCGAATCGCCTTTAAAGCACATGAAAAGCGGCAAAACGTTGACAATGATGCCCTTGGCCAAAAAGGGCGTATGCGTTTTTTCCTGAATATATTCAGGAAAAAACGCATACGCCCTTTTTGGCCAACCAAGCAACCTGGAAAGGCAAATCAGCGCTACAAAGAAGTCTCGCTTCCCATCGGTCAAAAGGGCCATGCTGAAAAATGTGTCAAAACCAGAAATGCAGGACAGGCCATGGAGAAATGGGAGCCTTGCTACACTGATGGGCGGGATGTAAATCGCCAACAGCCACTCTGGAGAAGTGTACGGTGTGTCCTGAAACATCTAAAAAACACAGCTTAGAGAGCATAGGGCACTTCCACGCATGGGGGGATAAAGTGGGAAAATTGAAAATCAGCAAGACACAAGCACCCCAAAGTTTAGGGCTGCTCTGTTGACAAAGAGCTCCAATTCATTCCACCTTAAATATCCCAGGAGAGCGAAAAATGGATAAAAAATTTGTGGTCCTTATGTACAATGGAATATCACTCAGCCATGAAATCAATGTCATAAGGCTAGTAGCAGCCTGATGAGTGGATTTAGGTAAGACGATTCTAAGTGAAATAAGTCACACAGAAAAGGACACTTCTCATAAGGTGTCACTTATAGAGGGAATGTAAAAACCGTTACACTTGAACTGAATTACAAAACAGAACAGAGTCACACATGCAGAAAACACACTATGGCTGCTTAACGGGAAAGGTGAGGTGGGGTGATACATAAAACAAGAGTTTCAAATTAGCTCAGATACCGTTCCATAAACCCAATATGTAATAGACAGGACCTACTCCTTGCTCAGAGAACTGGACTCAACACGCCCGATTCACCGCACAAGAATATATCTGACTAGTAATAATCTTAAAACCTATGTATTGATATCTCTCTGTTAGTGTGTCAAGTGGGTGTAAAGCGGCATAAACACAGCCGTGAAAAGCAGCTAAACCCCATTATAAAAATAAATTACTTTTAAAATCCCATGAAACAAAGACAGGGAAAGAGAGAGAAATTCTTACACAATTCGTTCAGGGGCTGTGATGCAACCTGGATTGACCATATCTAGACCCACAGCTGGATGAGACATAAGGGTGGACACTCTTGGGGCTGAGAGGTTTGGTGAGGTTGGGTGAGCAAACGCAGACCCTTTAAAGTAATACTGCGTGCTACCCATCGCATGGGTCCCAAGTCTCCAGGTTCAAGGGCATCTTCCTACATCGAAAACATGCATGAGAAACCCAGAAGATGGTACACCGTGTGATGGGGAAAGGTTTCTAAAACGCACCTCATTTCTCATCTCCTTGTGCTCGGGTTCGCCATTCCAGCCACTTTACTAGCAATCTCCCTACTTGGAGCATCAGCACCTTTAACCTCCTGTTCCGTACAGGTTGCAATTTGTCCTGAGGATGAACGGGAAGACGGGGAACCAATGAGAGACTAGCTCTTGGTTTTGGGACAGGCACAGGTCACTCTATTTTCCCATCAGGAAGAAGAATTAAGCACAGGCTCAGCCTGCCCCCCCGGAACCAGAACAGGGCCTGAAGCCATCCTGCGCTTTTGCGGCCAGCTCCCAAAAAAGCGACTTGTAAAATGGAGCTTCAGGGCACTGCAATTCACAAACCTGCAGAGTTATAAATGATAACTCTCGTCCACAAATATATTGAGGGAAGGCAAAGAAGAGGATTTGAAATCAAGGCAGAATTGCAGGAAACAGATTTCAGGAGGTAGATTCGAATCGCCTTTAAAGCACATGAAAAGCGGCAAAACGTTGACAATGATGCCCTTGGCCAAAAAGGGCGTATGCGTTTTTTCCTGAATATATTCAGGAAAAAACGCATACGCCCTTTTTGGCCAACCAAGCAACCTGGAAAGGCAAATCAGCGCTACAAAGAAGTCTCGCTTCCCATCGGTCAAAAGGGCCATGCTGAAAAAAGTGTCAAAACCAGAAATGCAGGACAGGCCATGGAGGAATCGGAGCCTTGCTACACTGATGGGCGGGATGTAAATCGCCAACAGCCACTCTGGAGAAGTGTACGGTGTGTCCTGAAACATCTAAAAAACACAGCTTAGAGAGCATAGGGCACTTCCACGCATGGGGGGATAAAGTGGGACAATTGAAAATCAGCAAGACACAAGCACCTCAATGTTTAGGGCTGCTCTGTTGACAAGGACCTCCACTTCATTCCACCTTAAATATCCCAGGAAAGCGAAAAATGGATAAAAAAGTTGTGGTCCTTATGTACAATGGAATATCACTCAGCCATGAAATCAATGTCATAAGGCTAGTAGCAGCATGATGAGTGGATTTAGGTAAGACGATGCTAAGTGAAATAAGTCACACAGAAAAGGACACTTCTCATAAGGTGTCCCTTATAGAGGGAATGTAAAAACCGTTACACTTGAACTGAATTACAAAACAGAACAGAGTCACACATGCAGAAAACACACTATGGCTGCTTAACGGGAAAGGTGAGGTGGGGTGATACATAAAACAAGAGTTTCAAATTAGCTCAGATACCGTTCCATAAACCCAATATGTAATAGACAAGACCTACTCCTTGCTCAGAGAACTGGACTCAACACGCCCGATTCACCGCACAAGAATATATCTGACTAGTAATAATCTTAAAACCTATGTATTGATATCTCTCTGTTAGTGTGTCAAGTGGGTGTAAAGCGGCATAAACACAGCCGTGAAAAGCAGCTAAACCCCATTATAAAAATAAATTACTTTTAAAAACCCATGAAACAAAGACAGGGAAAGAGAGAGAAATTCTTACACAATTCGTTCAGGGGCTGTGATGCAACCTGGATTGACCATATCTAGACCCACAGCTGGATGAGACATAAGGGTGGACACTCTTGGGGCTGAGAGGTTTGGTGAGGTTGGGTGAGCAAACGCAGACCCTTTAAAGTAATACTGCGTGCTACCCATCGCATGGGTCCCAAATCTCCAGGTTCAAGGGCATCTTCCTACATCGAAAACATGCATGAGAAACCCAGAAGATGGTACACCGTGTGATGGGGAAAGGTTTCTAAAACGCACCTCATTTCTCATCTCCTTGTGCTCGGGTTCGCCATTCCAGCCACTTTACTAGCAATCTCCCTACTTGGAGCATCAGCACCTTTAACCTCCTGTTCCGTACAGGTTGCAATTTGTCCTGAGGATGAACGGGAAGACGGGGAACCAATGAGAGACTAGCTCTTGGTGTTGGGACAGGCACAGGTCACTCTATTTTCCCATCAGGAAGAAGAATTAAGCACAGGCTCAGCCTGCCCCCCGGAACCAGAACAGGGCCTGAAGCCATCCTGCGCTTTTGCGGCCAGCTCCCAAAAAAGCGACTTGTAAAATGGAGCTTCAGGGCACTGCAATTCACAAACCTGCAGAGTTATAAATGATAACTCTCGTCCACAAATATATTGAGGGAAGGCAAAGAAGAGGATTTGAAATCAAGGCAGAATTGCAGGAAACAGATTTCAGGAGGTAGATTCGAATCGCCTTTAAAGCACATGAAAAGCGGCAAAACGTTGACAATGATGCCCTTGGCCAAAAAGGGCGTATGCGTTTTTTCCTGAATATATTCAGGAAAAAACGCATACGCCCTTTTTGGCCAACCAAGCAACCTGGAAAGGCAAATCAGCGCTACAAAGAAGTCTCGCTTCCCATAGGTCAAAAGGGCCATGCTGAAAAAAGTGTCAAAACCAGAAATGCAGGACAGGCCATGGAGGAATCGGAGCCTTGCTACACTGATGGGCGGGATGTAAATCGCCAACAGCCACTCTGGAGAAGTGTACGGTGTGTCCTGAAACATCTAAAAAACACAGCTTAGAGAGCATAGGGCACTTCCACGCATGGGGGGATAAAGTGGGAAAATTGAAAATCAGCAAGACACAAGCACCCCAAAGTTTAGGGCTGCTCTGTTGACAAGGACCTCCACTTCATTCCACCTTAAATATCCCAGGAGAGCGAAAAATGGATAAAAAAGTTGTGGTCCTTATGTACAATGGAATATCACTCAGCCATGAAATCAATGTCATAAGGCTAGTAGCAGCATGATGAGTGGATTTAGGTAAGACGATGCTAAGTGAAATAAGTCACACAGAAAAGGACACTTCTCATAAGGTGTCCCTTATAGAGGGAATGTAAAAACCGTTACACTTGAACTGAATTACAAAACAGAACAGAGTCACACATGCAGAAAACACACTATGGCTGCTTAACGGGAAAGGTGAGGTGGGGTGATACATAAAACAAGAGTTTCAAATTAGCTCAGATACCGTTCCATAAACCCAATATGTAATAGACAAGACCTACTCCTTGCTCAGAGAACTGGACTCAACACGCCCGATTCACCGCACAAGAATATATCTGACTAGTAATAATCTTAAAACCTATGTATTGATATCTCTCTGTTAGTGTGTCAAGTGGGTGTAAAGCGGCATAAACACAGCCGTGAAAAGCAGCTAAACCCCATTATAAAAATAAATTACTTTTAAAAACCCATGAAACAAAGACAGGGAAAGAGAGAGAAATTCTTACACAATTCGTTCAGGGGCTGTGATGCAACCTGGATTGACCATATCTAGACCCACAGCTGGATGAGACATAAGGGTGGACACTCTTGGGGCTGAGAGGTTTGGTGAGGTTGGGTGAGCAAACGCAGACCCTTTAAAGTAATACTGCGTGCTACCCATCGCATGGGTCCCAAATCTCCAGGTTCAAGGGCATCTTCCTACATCGAAAACATGCATGAGAAACCCAGAAGATGGTACACCGTGTGATGGGGAAAGGTTTCTAAAACGCACCTCATTTCTCATCTCCTTGTGCTCGGGTTCGCCATTCCAGCCACTTTACTAGCAATCTCCCTACTTGGAGCATCAGCACCTTTAACCTCCTGTTCCGTACAGGTTGCAATTTGTCCTGAGGATGAACGGGAAGACGGGGAACCAATGAGAGACTAGCTCTTGGTGTTGGGACAGGCACAGGTCACTCTATTTTCCCATCAGGAAGAAGAATTAAGCACAGGCTCAGCCTGCCCCCCGGAACCAGAACAGGGCCTGAAGCCATCCTGCGCTTTTGCGGCCAGCTCCCAAAAAAGCGACTTGTAAAATGGAGCTTCAGGGCACTGCAATTCACAAACCTGCAGAGTTATAAATGATAACTCTCGTCCACAAATATATTGAGGGAAGGCAAAGAAGAGGATTTGAAATCAAGGCAGAATTGCAGGAAACAGATTTCAGGAGGTAGATTCGAATCGCCTTTAAAGCACATGAAAAGCGGCAAAACGTTGACAATGATGCCCTTGGCCAAAAAGGGCGTATGCGTTTTTTCCTGAATATATTCAGGAAAAAACGCATACGCCCTTTTTGGCCAACCAAGCAACCTGGAAAGGCAAATCAGCGCTACAAAGAAGTCTCGCTTCCCATAGGTCAAAAGGGCCATGCTGAAAAAAGTGTCAAAACCAGAAATGCAGGACAGGCCATGGAGGAATCGGAGCCTTGCTACACTGATGGGCGGGATGTAAATCGCCAACAGCCACTCTGGAGAAGTGTACGGTGTGTCCTGAAACATCTAAAAAACACAGCTTAGAGAGCATAGGGCACTTCCACGCATGGGGGGATAAAGTGGGAAAATTGAAAATCAGCAAGACACAAGCACCCCAAAGTTTAGGGCTGCTCTGTTGACAAGGACCTCCACTTCATTCCACCTTAAATATCCCAGGAGAGCGAAAAATGGATAAAAAAGTTGTGGTCCTTATGTACAATGGAATATCACTCAGCCATGAAATCAATGTCATAAGGCTAGTAGCAGCATGATGAGTGGATTTAGGTAAGACGATGCTAAGTGAAATAAGTCACACAGAAAAGGACACTTCTCATAAGGTGTCCCTTATAGAGGGAATGTAAAAACCGTTACACTTGAACTGAATTACAAAACAGAACAGAGTCACACATGCAGAAAACACACTATGGCTGCTTAACGGGAAAGGTGAGGTGGGGTGATACATAAAACAAGAGTTTCAAATTAGCTCAGATACCGTTCCATAAACCCAATATGTAATAGACAAGACCTACTCCTTGCTCAGAGAACTGGACTCAACACGCCCGATTCACCGCACAAGAATATATCTGACTAGTAATAATCTTAAAACCTATGTATTGATATCTCTCTGTTAGTGTGTCAAGTGGGTGTAAAGCGGCATAAACACAGCCGTGAAAAGCAGCTAAACCCCATTATAAAAATAAATTACTTTTAAAAACCCATGAAACAAAGACAGGGAAAGAGAGAGAAATTCTTACACAATTCGTTCAGGGGCTGTGATGCAACCTGGATTGACCATATCTAGACCCACAGCTGGATGAGACATAAGGGTGGACACTCTTGGGGCTGAGAGGTTTGGTGAGGTTGGGTGAGCAAACGCAGACCCTTTAAAGTAATACTGCGTGCTACCCATCGCATGGGTCCCAAATCTCCAGGTTCAAGGGCATCTTCCTACATCGAAAACATGCATGAGAAACCCAGAAGATGGTACACCGTGTGATGGGGCAAGGTTTCTAAAACGCACCTCATTTCTCATCTCCTTGTGCTCGGGTTCGCCATTCCAGCCACTTTACTAGCAATCTCCCTACTTGGAGCATCAGCACCTTTAACCTCCTGTTCCGTACAGGTTGCAATTTGTCCTGAGGATGAACGGGAAGACGGGGAACCAATGAGAGACTAGCTCTTGGTGTTGGGACAGGCACAGGTCACTCTATTTTCCCATCAGGAAGAAGAATTAACCACAGGCTCAGCCTGCCCCCCGGAACCAGAACAGGGCCTGAAGCCATCCTGCGCTTTTGCGGCCAGCTCCCAAAAAAGCGACTTGTAAAATGGAGCTTCAGGGCACTGCAATTCACAAACCTGCAGAGTTATAAATGATAACTCTCGTCCACAAATATATTGAGGGAAGGCAAAGAAGAGGATTTGAAATCAAGGCAGAATTGCAGGAAACAGATTTCAGGAGGTAGATTCGAATCGCCTTTAAAGCACATGAAAAGCGGCAAAACGTTGACAATGATGCCCTTGGCCAAAAAGGGCGTATGCGTTTTTTCCTGAATATATTCAGGAAAAAACGCATACGCCCTTTTTGGCCAACCAAGCAACCTGGAAAGGCAAATCAGCGCTACAAAGAAGTCTCGCTTCCCATAGGTCAAAAGGGCCATGCTGAAAAAAGTGTCAAAACCAGAAATGCAGGACAGGCCATGGAGGAATCGGAGCCTTGCTACACTGATGGGCGGGATGTAAATCGCCAACAGCCACTCTGGAGAAGTGTACGGTGTGTCCTGAAACATCTAAAAAACACAGCTTAGAGAGCATAGGGCACTTCCACGCATGGGGGGATAAAGTGGGAAAATTGAAAATCAGCAAGACACAAGCACCCCAAAGTTTAGGGCTGCTCTGTTGACAAGGACCTCCACTTCATTCCACCTTAAATATCCCAGGAGAGCGAAAAATGGATAAAAAAGTTGTGGTCCTTATGTACAATGGAATATCACTCAGCCATGAAATCAATGTCATAAGGCTAGTAGCAGCATGATGAGTGGATTTAGGTAAGACGATTCTAAGTGAAATAAGTCACACAGAAAAGGACACTTCTCATAAGGTGTCACTTATAGAGGGAATGTAAAAACCGTTACACCTGAACTGAATTACAAAACAGAACAGAGTCACACATGCAGAAAACACACTATGGCTGCTTAACGGGAAAGGTGAGGTGGGGTGATACATAAAACAAGAGTTTCAAATTAGCTCAGATACCGTTCCATAAACCCAATATGTAATAGACAAGACCTACTCCTTGCTCAGAGAACTGGACTCAACACGCCCGATTCACCGCACTAGAATATATCTGACTAGTAATAATCTTAAAACCTATGTATTGATATCTCTCTGTTAGTGTGTCAAGTGGGTGTAAAGCGGCATAAACACAGCCGTGAAAAGCAGCTAAACCCCATTATAAAAATAAATTACTTTTAAAAACCCATGAAACAAAGACAGGGAAAGACAGAGAAATTCTTACACAATTCGTTCAGGGGCTGTGATGCAACCTGGATTGACCATATCTAGACCCACAGCTGGATGAGACATAAGGGTGGACACTCTTGGGGCTGAGAGGTTTGGTGAGGTTGGGTGAGCAAACGCAGACCCTTTAAAGTAATACTGCGTGCTACCCATCGCATGGGTCCCAAATCTCCAGGTTCAAGGGCATCTTCCTACATCGAAAACATGCATGAGAAACCCAGAAGATGGTACACCGTGTGATGGGGCAAGGTTTCTAAAACGCACCTCATTTCTCATCTCCTTGTGCTCGGGTTCGCCATTCCAGCCACTTTACTAGCAATCTCCCTACTTGGAGCATCAGCACCTTTAACCTCCTGTTCCGTACAGGTTGCAATTTGTCCTGAGGATGAACGGGAAGACGGGGAACCAATGAGAGACTAGCTCTTGGTGTTGGGACAGGCACAGGTGTCTCTATTTTCCCATCAGGAAGAAGAATTAACCACAGGCTCAGCCTGCCCCCCGGAACCAGAACAGGGCCTGAAGCCATCCTGCGCTTTTGCGGCCAGCTCCCAAAAAAGCGACTTGTAAAATGGAGCTTCAGGGCACTGCAATTCACAAACCTGCAGAGTTATAAATGATAACTCACGTCCACAAATATATTGAGGGAAGGCAAAGAAGAGGATTTGAAATCAAGGCAGAATTGCAGGAAACAGATTTCAGGAGGTAGATTCGAATCGCCTTTAAAGCACATGAAAAGCGGCAAAACGTTGACAATGATGCCCTTGGCCAAAAAGGGCGTATGCGTTTTTTCCTGAATATATTCAGGAAAAAACGCATACGCCCTTTTTGGCCAACCAAGCAACCTGGAAAGGTAAATCAGCGCTACAAAGAAGTCTCGCTTCCCATAGGTCAAAAGGGCCATGCTGAAAAAAGTGTCAAAACCAGAAATGCAGGACAGGCCATGGAGGAATCGGAGCCTTGCTACACTGATGGGCGGGATGTAAATCGCCAACAGCCACTCTGGAGAAGTGTACGGTGTGTCCTGAAACATCTAAAAAACACAGCTTAGAGAGCATAGGGCACTTCCACGCATGGGGGGATAAAGTGGGAAAATTGAAAATCAGCAAGACACAAGCACCCCAAAGTTTAGGGCTGCTCTGTTGACAAGGACCTCCACTTCATTCCACCTTAAATATCCCAGGAAAGCGAAAAATGGATAAAAAAGTTGTGGTCCTTATGTACAATGGAATATCACTCAGCCATGAAATCAATGTCATAAGGCTAGTAGCAGCATGATGAGTGGATTTAGGTAAGACGATTCTAAGTGAAATAAGTCACACAGAAAAGGACACTTCTCATAAGGTGTCACTTATAGAGGGAATGTAAAAACCGTTACACCTGAACTGAATTACAAAACAGAACAGAGTCACACATGCAGAAAACACACTATGGCTGCTTAACGGGAAAGGTGAGGTGGGGTGATACATAAAACAAGAGTTTCAAATTAGCTCAGATACCGTTCCATAAACCCAATATGTAATAGACAAGACCTACTCCTTGCTCAGAGAACTGGACTCAACACGCCCGATTCACCGCACAAGAATATATCTGACTAGTAATAATCTTAAAACCTATGTATTGATATCTCTCTGTTAGTGTGTCAAGTGGGTGTAAAGCGGCATAAACACAGCCGTGAAAAGCAGCTAAACCCCATTATAGAAATAAATTACTTTTAAAAACCCATGAAACAAAGACAGGGAAAGACAGAGAAATTCTTACACAATTCGTTCAGGGGCTGTGATGCAACCTGGATTGACCATATCTAGACCCACAGCTGGATGAGACATAAGGGTGGACACTCTTGGGGCTGAGAGGTTTGGTGAGGTTGGGTGAGCAAACGCAGACCCTTTAAAGTAATACTGCGTGCTACCCATCGCATGGGTCCCAAATCTCCAGGCTCAAGGGCATCTTCCTACATCGAAAACATGCATGAGAAACCCAGAAGATGGTACACCGTGTGATGGGGCAAGGTTTCTAAAACGCACCTCATTTCTCATCTCCTTGTGCTCGGGTTCGCCATTCCAGCCACTTTACTAGCAATCTCCCTACTTGGAGCATCAGCACCTTTAACCTCCTGTTCCGTACAGGTTGCAATTTGTCCTGAGGATGAACGGGAAGACGGGGAACCAATGAGAGACTAGCTCTTGGTGTTGGGACAGGCACAGGTCACTCTATTTTCCCATCAGGAAGAAGAATTAAGCACAGGCTCAGCCTGCCCCCCGGAACCAGAACAGGGCCTGAAGCCATCCTGCGCTTTTGCGGCCAGCTCCCAAAAAAGCGACTTGTAAAATGGAGCTTCAGGGCACTGCAATTCACAAACCTGCAGAGTTATAAATGATAACTCACGTCCACAAATATATTGAGGGAAGGCAAAGAAGAGGATTTGAAATCAAGGCAGAATTGCAGGAAACAGATTTCAGGAGGTAGATTCGAATCGCCTTTAAAGCACATGAAAAGCGGCAAAACGTTGACAATGATGCCCTTGGCCAAAAAGGGCGTATGCGTTTTTTCCTGAATATATTCAGGAAAAAACGCATACGCCCTTTTTGGCCAACCAAGCAACCTGGAAAGGCAAATCAGCGCTACAAAGAAGTCTCGCTTCCCATAGGTCAAAAGGGCCATGCTGAAAAAAGTGTCAAAACCAGAAATGCAGGACAGGCCATGGAGGAATCGGAGCCTTGCTACACTGATGGGCGGGATGTAAATCGCCAACAGCCACTCTGGAGAAGTGTACGGTGTGTCCTGAAACATCTAAAAAACACAGCTTAGAGAGCATAGGGCACTTCCACGCATGGGGGGATAAAGTGGGAAAATTGAAAATCAGCAAGACACAAGCACCCCAAAGTTTAGGGCTGCTCTGTTGACAAGGACCTCCACTTCATTCCACCTTAAATATCCCAGGAAAGCGAAAAATGGATAAAAAAGTTGTGGTCCTTATGTACAATGGAATATCACTCAGCCATGAAATCAATGTCATAAGGCTAGTAGCAGCATGATGAGTGGATTTAGGTAAGACGATTCTAAGTGAAATAAGTCACACAGAAAAGGACACTTCTCATAAGGTGTCACTTATAGAGGGAATGTAAAAACCGTTACACCTGAACTGAATTACAAAACAGAACAGAGTCACACATGCAGAAAACACACTATGGCTGCTTAACGGGAAAGGTGAGGTGGGGTGATACATAAAACAAGAGTTTCAAATTAGCTCAGATACCGTTCCATAAACCCAATATGTAATAGACAAGACCTACTCCTTGCTCAGAGAACTGGACTCAACACGCCCGATTCACCGCACAAGAATATATCTGACTAGTAATAATCTTAAAACCTATGTATTGATATCTCTCTGTTAGTGTGTCAAGTGGGTGTAAAGCGGCATAAACACAGCCGTGAAAAGCAGCTAAACCCCATTATAAAAATAAATTACTTTTAAAAACCCATGAAACAAAGACAGGGAAAGAGAGAGAAATTCTTACACAATTCGTTCAGGGGCTGTGATGCAACCTGGATTGACCATATCTAGACCCACAGCTGGATGAGACATAAGGGTGGACACTCTTGGGGCTGAGAGGTTTGGTGAGGTTGGGTGAGCAAACGCAGACCCTTTAAAGTAATACTGCGTGCTACCCATCGCATGGGTCCCAAATCTCCAGGTTCAAGGGCATCTTCCTACATCGAAAACATGCATGAGAAACCCAGAAGATGGTACACCGTGTGATGGGGCAAGGTTTCTAAAACGCACCTCATTTCTCATCTCCTTGTGCTCGGGTTCGCCATTCCAGCCACTTTACTAGCAATCTCCCTACTTGGAGCATCAGCACCTTTAACCTCCTGTTCCGTACAGGTTGCAATTTGTCCTGAGGATGAACGGGAAGACAGGGAACCAATGAGAGACTAGCTCTTGGTGTTGGGACAGGCACAGGTCACTCTATTTTCCCATCAGGAAGAAGAATTAAGCACAGGCTCAGCCTGCCCCCCGGAACCAGAACAGGGCCTGAAGCCATCCTGCGCTTTTGCGGCCAGCTCCCAAAAAAGCGACTTGTAAAATGGAGCTTCAGGGCACTGCAATTCACAAACCTGCAGAGTTATAAATGATAACTCTCGTCCACAAATATATTGAGGGAAGGCAAAGAAGAGGATTTGAAATCAAGGCAGAATTGCAGGAAACAGATTTCAGGAGGTAGATTCGAATCGCCTTTAAAGCACATGAAAAGCGGCAAAACGTTGACAATGATGCCCTTGGCCAAAAAGGGCGTATGCGTTTTTTCCTGAATATATTCAGGAAAAAACGCATACGCCCTTTTTGGCCAACCAAGCAACCTGGAAAGGCAAATCAGCGCTACAAAGAAGTCTCGCTTCCCATCGGTCAAAAGGGCCATGCTGAAAAAAGTGTCAAAACCAGAAATGCAGGACAGGCCATGGAGGAATCGGAGCCTTGCTACACTGATGGGCGGGATGTAAATCGCCAACAGCCACTCTGGAGAAGTGTACGGTGTGTCCTGAAACATCTAAAAAACACAGCTTAGAGAGCATAGGGCACTTCCACGCATGGGGGGATAAAGTGGGACAATTGAAAATCAGCAAGACACAAGCACCCCAAAGTTTAGGGCTGCTCTGTTGACAAGGACCTCCACTTCATTCCACCTTAAATATCCCAGGAGAGCGAAAAATGGATAAAAAAGTTGTGGTCCTTATGTACAATGGAATATCACTCAGCCATGAAATCAATGTCATAAGGCTAGTAGCAGCATGATGAGTGGATTTAGGTAAGACGATTCTAAGTGAAATAAGTCACACAGAAAAGGACACTTCTCATAAGGTGTCACTTATAGAGGGAATGTAAAAACCGTTACACCTGAACTGAATTACAAAACAGAACAGAGTCACACATGCAGAAAACACACTATGGCTGCTTAACGGGAAAGGTGAGGTGGGGTGATACATAAAACAAGAGTTTCAAATTAGCTCAGATACCGTTCCATAAACCCAATATGTAATAGACAAGACCTACTCCTTGCTCAGAGAACTGGACTCAACACGCCCGATTCACCGCACTAGAATATATCTGACTAGTAATAATCTTAAAACCTATGTATTGATATCTCTCTGTTAGTGTGTCAAGTGGGTGTAAAGCGGCATAAACACAGCCGTGAAAAGCAGCTAAACCCCATTATAAAAATAAATTACTTTTAAAAACCCATGAAACAAAGACAGGGAAAGACAGAGAAATTCTTACACAATTCGTTCAGGGGCTGTGATGCAACCTGGATTGACCATATCTAGACCCACAGCTGGATGAGACATAAGGGTGGACACTCTTGGGGCTGAGAGGTTTGGTGAGGTTGGGTGAGCAAACGCAGACCCTTTAAAGTAATACTGCGTGCTACCCATCGCATGGGTCCCAAATCTCCAGGTTCAAGGGCATCTTCCTACATCGAAAACATGCATGAGAAACCCAGAAGATGGTACACAGTGTGATGGGGCAAGGTTTCTAAAACGCACCTCATTTCTCATCTCCTTGTGCTCGGGTTCGCCATTCCAGCCACTTTACTAGCAATCTCCCTACTTGGAGCATCAGCACCTTTAACCTCCTGTTCCGTACAGGTTGCAATTTGTCCTGAGGATGAACGGGAAGACGGGGAACCAATGAGAGACTAGCTCTTGGTGTTGGGACAATCACAGGTCACTCTATTTTCCCATCAGGAAGAAGAATTAACCACAGGCTCAGCCTGCCCCCCGGAACCAGAACAGGGCCTGAAGCCATCCTGCGCTTTTGCGGCCAGCTCCCAAAAAAGCGACTTGTAAAATGGAGCTTCAGGGCACTGCAATTCACAAACCTGCAGAGTTATAAATGATAACTCACGTCCACAAATATATTGAGGGAAGGCAAAGAAGAGGATTTGAAATCAAGGCAGAATTGCAGGAAACAGATTTCAGGAGGTAGATTCGAATCGCCTTTAAAGCACATGAAAAGCGGCAAAACGTTGACAATGATGCCCTTGGCCAAAAAGGGCGTATGCGTTTTTTCCTGAATATATTCAGGAAAAAACGCATACGCCCTTTTTGGCCAACCAAGCAACCTGGAAAGGTAAATCAGCGCTACAAAGAAGTCTCGCTTCCCATAGGTCAAAAGGGCCATGCTGAAAAAAGTGTCAAAACCAGAAATGCAGGACAGGCCATGGAGGAATCGGAGCCTTGCTACACTGATGGGCGGGATGTAAATCGCCAACAGCCACTCTGGAGAAGTGTACGGTGTGTCCTGAAACATCTAAAAAACACAGCTTAGAGAGCATAGGGCACTTCCACGCATGGGGGGATAAAGTGGGAAAATTGAAAATCAGCAAGACACAAGCACCCCAAAGTTTAGGGCTGCTCTGTTGACAAGGACCTCCACTTCATTCCACCTTAAATATCCCAGGAAAGCGAAAAATGGATAAAAAAGTTGTGGTCCTTATGTACAATGGAATATCACTCAGCCATGAAATCAATGTCATAAGGCTAGTAGCAGCATGATGAGTGGATTTAGGTAAGACGATTCTAAGTGAAATAAGTCACACAGAAAAGGACACTTCTCATAAGGTGTCACTTATAGAGGGAATGTAAAAACCGTTACACCTGAACTGAATTACAAAACAGAACAGAGTCACACATGCAGAAAACACACTATGGCTGCTTAACGGGAAAGGTGAGGTGGGGTGATACATAAAACAAGAGTTTCAAATTAGCTCAGATACCGTTCCATAAACCCAATATGTAATAGACAAGACCTACTCCTTGCTCAGAGAACTGGACTCAACACGCCCGATTCACCGCACAAGAATATATCTGACTAGTAATAATCTTAAAACCTATGTATTGATATCTCTCTGTTAGTGTGTCAAGTGGGTGTAAAGCGGCATAAACACAGCCGTGAAAAGCAGCTAAACCCCATTATAGAAATAAATTACTTTTAAAAACCCATGAAACAAAGACAGGGAAAGACAGAGAAATTCTTACACAATTCGTTCAGGGGCTGTGATGCAACCTGGATTGACCATATCTAGACCCACAGCTGGATGAGACATAAGGGTGGACACTCTTGGGGCTGAGAGGTTTGGTGAGGTTGGGTGAGCAAACGCAGACCCTTTAAAGTAATACTGCGTGCTACCCATCGCATGGGTCCCAAATCTCCAGGCTCAAGGGCATCTTCCTACATCGAAAACATGCATGAGAAACCCAGAAGATGGTACACCGTGTGATGGGGCAAGGTTTCTAAAACGCACCTCATTTCTCATCTCCTTGTGCTCGGGTTCGCCATTCCAGCCACTTTACTAGCAATCTCCCTACTTGGAGCATCAGCACCTTTAACCTCCTGTTCCGTACAGGTTGCAATTTGTCCTGAGGATGAACGGGAAGACGGGGAACCAATGAGAGACTAGCTCTTGGTGTTGGGACAGGCACAGGTCACTCTATTTTCCCATCAGGAAGAAGAATTAAGCACAGGCTCAGCCTGCCCCCCGGAACCAGAACAGGGCCTGAAGCCATCCTGCGCTTTTGCGGCCAGCTCCCAAAAAAGCGACTTGTAAAATGGAGCTTCAGGGCACTGCAATTCACAAACCTGCAGAGTTATAAATGATAACTCACGTCCACAAATATATTGAGGGAAGGCAAAGAAGAGGATTTGAAATCAAGGCAGAATTGCAGGAAACAGATTTCAGGAGGTAGATTCGAATCGCCTTTAAAGCACATGAAAAGCGGCAAAACGTTGACAATGATGCCCTTGGCCAAAAAGGGCGTATGCGTTTTTTCCTGAATATATTCAGGAAAAAACGCATACGCCCTTTTTGGCCAACCAAGCAACCTGGAAAGGCAAATCAGCGCTACAAAGAAGTCTCGCTTCCCATAGGTCAAAAGGGCCATGCTGAAAAAAGTGTCAAAACCAGAAATGCAGGACAGGCCATGGAGGAATCGGAGCCTTGCTACACTGATGGGCGGGATGTAAATCGCCAACAGCCACTCTGGAGAAGTGTACGGTGTGTCCTGAAACATCTAAAAAACACAGCTTAGAGAGCATAGGGCACTTCCACGCATGGGGGGATAAAGTGGGAAAATTGAAAATCAGCAAGACACAAGCACCCCAAAGTTTAGGGCTGCTCTGTTGACAAGGACCTCCACTTCATTCCACCTTAAATATCCCAGGAAAGCGAAAAATGGATAAAAAAGTTGTGGTCCTTATGTACAATGGAATATCACTCAGCCATGAAATCAATGTCATAAGGCTAGTAGCAGCATGATGAGTGGATTTAGGTAAGACGATTCTAAGTGAAATAAGTCACACAGAAAAGGACACTTCTCATAAGGTGTCACTTATAGAGGGAATGTAAAAACCGTTACACCTGAACTGAATTACAAAACAGAACAGAGTCACACATGCAGAAAACACACTATGGCTGCTTAACGGGAAAGGTGAGGTGGGGTGATACATAAAACAAGAGTTTCAAATTAGCTCAGATACCGTTCCATAAACCCAATATGTAATAGACAAGACCTACTCCTTGCTCAGAGAACTGGACTCAACACGCCCGATTCACCGCACAAGAATATATCTGACTAGTAATAATCTTAAAACCTATGTATTGATATCTCTCTGTTAGTGTGTCAAGTGGGTGTAAAGCGGCATAAACACAGCCGTGAAAAGCAGCTAAACCCCATTATAAAAATAAATTACTTTTAAAAACCCATGAAACAAAGACAGGGAAAGAGAGAGAAATTCTTACACAATTCGTTCAGGGGCTGTGATGCAACCTGGATTGACCATATCTAGACCCACAGCTGGATGAGACATAAGGGTGGACACTCTTGGGGCTGAGAGGTTTGGTGAGGTTGGGTGAGCAAACGCAGACCCTTTAAAGTAATACTGCGTGCTACCCATCGCATGGGTCCCAAATCTCCAGGTTCAAGGGCATCTTCCTACATCGAAAACATGCATGAGAAACCCAGAAGATGGTACACCGTGTGATGGGGCAAGGTTTCTAAAACGCACCTCATTTCTCATCTCCTTGTGCTCGGGTTCGCCATTCCAGCCACTTTACTAGCAATCTCCCTACTTGGAGCATCAGCACCTTTAACCTCCTGTTCCGTACAGGTTGCAATTTGTCCTGAGGATGAACGGGAAGACAGGGAACCAATGAGAGACTAGCTCTTGGTGTTGGGACAGGCACAGGTCACTCTATTTTCCCATCAGGAAGAAGAATTAAGCACAGGCTCAGCCTGCCCCCCGGAACCAGAACAGGGCCTGAAGCCATCCTGCGCTTTTGCGGCCAGCTCCCAAAAAAGCGACTTGTAAAATGGAGCTTCAGGGCACTGCAATTCACAAACCTGCAGAGTTATAAATGATAACTCTCGTCCACAAATATATTGAGGGAAGGCAAAGAAGAGGATTTGAAATCAAGGCAGAATTGCAGGAAACAGATTTCAGGAGGTAGATTCGAATCGCCTTTAAAGCACATGAAAAGCGGCAAAACGTTGACAATGATGCCCTTGGCCAAAAAGGGCGTATGCGTTTTTTCCTGAATATATTCAGGAAAAAACGCATACGCCCTTTTTGGCCAACCAAGCAACCTGGAAAGGCAAATCAGCGCTACAAAGAAGTCTCGCTTCCCATCGGTCAAAAGGGCCATGCTGAAAAAAGTGTCAAAACCAGAAATGCAGGACAGGCCATGGAGGAATCGGAGCCTTGCTACACTGATGGGCGGGATGTAAATCGCCAACAGCCACTCTGGAGAAGTGTACGGTGTGTCCTGAAACATCTAAAAAACACAGCTTAGAGAGCATAGGGCACTTCCACGCATGGGGGGATAAAGTGGGACAATTGAAAATCAGCAAGACACAAGCACCCCAAAGTTTAGGGCTGCTCTGTTGACAAGGACCTCCACTTCATTCCACCTTAAATATCCCAGGAAAGCGAAAAATGGATAAAAAAGTTGTGGTCCTTATGTACAATGGAATATCACTCAGCCATGAAATCAATGTCATAAGGCTAGTAGCAGCATGATGAGAGGATTTAGGTAAGACGATGCTAAGTGAAATAAGTCACACAGAAAAGGACACTTCTCATAAGGTGTCCCTTATAGAGGGAATGTAAAAACCGTTACACTTGAACTGAATTACAAAACAGAACAGAGTCACACATGCAGAAAACACACTATGGCTGCTTAACGGGAAAGGTGAGGTGGGGTGATACATAAAACAAGAGTTTCAAATTAGCTCAGATACCGTTCCATAAACCCAATATGTAATAGACAAGACCTACTCCTTGCTCAGAGAACTGGACTCAACACGCCCGATTCACCGCACAAGAATATATCTGACTAGTAATAATCTTAAAACCTATGTATTGATATCTCTCTGTTAGTGTGTCAAGTGGGTGTAAAGCGGCATAAACACAGCCGTGAAAAGCAGCTAAACCCCATTATAAAAATAAATTACTTTTAAAAACCCATGAAACAAAGACAGGGAAAGAGAGAGAAATTCTTACACAATTCGTTCAGGGGCTGTGATGCAACCTGGATTGACCATATCTAGACCCACAGCTGGATGAGACATAAGGGTGGACACTCTTGGGGCTGAGAGGTTTGGTGAGGTTGGGTGAGCAAACGCAGACCCTTTAAAGTAATACTGCGTGCTACCCATCGCATGGGTCCCAAATCTCCAGGTTCAAGGGCATCTTCCTACATCGAAAACATGCATGAGAAACCCAGAAGATGGTACACCGTGTGATGGGGCAAGGTTTCTAAAACGCACCTCATTTCTCATCTCCTTGTGCTCGGGTTCGCCATTCCAGCCACTTTACTAGCAATCTCCCTACTTGGAGCATCAGCACCTTTAACCTCCTGTTCCGTACAGGTTGCAATTTGTCCTGAGGATGAACGGGAAGACGGGGAACCAATGAGAGACTAGCTCTTGGTGTTGGGACAGGCACAGGTCACTCTATTTTCCCATCAGGAAGAAGAATTAAGCACAGGCTCAGCCTGCCCCCCGGAACCAGAACAGGGCCTGAAGCCATCCTGCGCTTTTGCGGCCAGCTCCCAAAAAAGCGACTTGTAAAATGGAGCTTCAGGGCACTGCAATTCACAAACCTGCAGAGTTATAAATGATAACTCTCGTCCACAAATATATTGAGGGAAGGCAAAGAAGAGGATTTGAAATCAAGGCAGAATTGCAGGAAACAGATTTCAGGAGGTAGATTCGAATCGCCTTTAAAGCACATGAAAAGCGGCAAAACGTTGACAATGATGCCCTTGGCCAAAAAGGGCGTATGCGTTTTTTCCTGAATATATTCAGGAAAAAACGCATACGCCCTTTTTGGCCAACCAAGCAACCTGGAAAGGCAAATCAGCGCTACAAAGAAGTCTCGCTTCCCATAGGTCAAAAGGGCCATGCTGAAAAAAGTGTCAAAACCAGAAATGCAGGACAGGCCATGGAGGAATCGGAGCCTTGCTACACTGATGGGCGGGATGTAAATCGCCAACAGCCACTCTGGAGAAGTGTACGGTGTGTCCTGAAACATCTAAAAAACACAGCTTAGAGAGCATAGGGCACTTCCACGCATGGGGGGATAAAGTGGGAAAATTGAAAATCAGCAAGACACAAGCACCCCAAAGTTTAGGGCTGCTCTGTTGACAAGGACCTCCACTTCATTCCACCTTAAATATCCCAGGAGAGCGAAAAATGGATAAAAAAGTTGTGGTCCTTATGTACAATGGAATATCACTCAGCCATGAAATCAATGTCATAAGGCTAGTAGCAGCATGATGAGTGGATTTAGGTAAGACGATTCTAAGTGAAATAAGTCACACAGAAAAGGACACTTCTCATAAGGTGTCACTTATAGAGGGAATGTAAAAACCGTTACACCTGAACTGAATTACAAAACAGAACAGAGTCACACATGCAGAAAACACACTATGGCTGCTTAACGGGAAAGGTGAGGTGGGGTGATACATAAAACAAGAGTTTCAAATTAGCTCAGATACCGTTCCATAAACCCAATATGTAATAGACAAGACCTACTCCTTGCTCAGAGAACTGGACTCAACACGCCCGATTCACCGCACTAGAATATATCTGACTAGTAATAATCTTAAAACCTATGTATTGATATCTCTCTGTTAGTGTGTCAAGTGGGTGTAAAGCGGCATAAACACAGCCGTGAAAAGCAGCTAAACCCCATTATAAAAATAAATTACTTTTAAAAACCCATGAAACAAAGACAGGGAAAGACAGAGAAATTCTTACACAATTCGTTCAGGGGCTGTGATGCAACCTGGATTGACCATATCTAGACCCACAGCTGGATGAGACATAAGGGTGGACACTCTTGGGGCTGAGAGGTTTGGTGAGGTTGGGTGAGCAAACGCAGACCCTTTAAAGTAATACTGCGTGCTACCCATCGCATGGGTCCCAAATCTCCAGGTTCAAGGGCATCTTCCTACATCGAAAACATGCATGAGAAACCCAGAAGATGGTACACCGTGTGATGGGGCAAGGTTTCTAAAACGCACCTCATTTCTCATCTCCTTGTGCTCGGGTTCGCCATTCCAGCCACTTTACTAGCAATCTCCCTACTTGGAGCATCAGCACCTTTAACCTCCTGTTCCGTACAGGTTGCAATTTGTCCTGAGGATGAACGGGAAGACGGGGAACCAATGAGAGACTAGCTCTTGGTGTTGGGACAGGCACAGGTGTCTCTATTTTCCCATCAGGAAGAAGAATTAACCACAGGCTCAGCCTGCCCCCCGGAACCAGAACAGGGCCTGAAGCCATCCTGCGCTTTTGCGGCCAGCTCCCAAAAAAGCGACTTGTAAAATGGAGCTTCAGGGCACTGCAATTCACAAACCTGCAGAGTTATAAATGATAACTCACGTCCACAAATATATTGAGGGAAGGCAAAGAAGAGGATTTGAAATCAAGGCAGAATTGCAGGAAACAGATTTCAGGAGGTAGATTCGAATCGCCTTTAAAGCACATGAAAAGCGGCAAAACGTTGACAATGATGCCCTTGGCCAAAAAGGGCGTATGCGTTTTTTCCTGAATATATTCAGGAAAAAACGCATACGCCCTTTTTGGCCAACCAAGCAACCTGGAAAGGCAAATCAGCGCTACAAAGAAGTCTCGCTTCCCATAGGTCAAAAGGGCCATGCTGAAAAAAGTGTCAAAACCAGAAATGCAGGACAGGCCATGGAGGAATCGGAGCCTTGCTACACTGATGGGCGGGATGTAAATTGCCAACAGCCACTCTGGAGAAGTGTACGGTGTGTCCTGAAACATCTAAAAAACACAGCTTAGAGAGCATAGGGCACTTCCACGCATGGGGGGATAAAGTGGGAAAATTGAAAATCAGCAAGACACAAGCACCCCAAAGTTTAGGGCTGCTCTGTTGACAAGGACCTCCACTTCATTCCACCTTAAATATCCCAGGAAAGCGAAAAATGGATAAAAAAGTTGTGGTCCTTATGTACAATGGAATATCACTCAGCCATGAAATCAATGTCATAAGGCTAGTAGCAGCATGATGAGTGGATTTAGGTAAGACGATTCTAAGTGAAATAAGTCACACAGAAAAGGACACTTCTCATAAGGTGTCACTTATAGAGGGAATGTAAAAACCGTTACACCTGAACTGAATTACAAAACAGAACAGAGTCACACATGCAGAAAACACACTATGGCTGCTTAACGGGAAAGGTGAGGTGGGGTGATACATAAAACAAGAGTTTCAAATTAGCTCAGATACCGTTCCATAAACCCAATATGTAATAGACAAGACCTACTCCTTGCTCAGAGAACTGGACTCAACACGCCCGATTCACCGCACAAGAATATATCTGACTAGTAATAATCTTAAAACCTATGTATTGATATCTCTCTGTTAGTGTGTCAAGTGGGTGTAAAGCGGCATAAACAGAGCCGTGAAAAGCAGCTAAACCCCATTATAAAAATAAATTACTTTTAAAAACCCATGAAACAAAGACAGGGAAAGACAGAGAAATTCTTACACAATTCGTTCAGGGGCTGTGATGCAACCTGGATTGACCATATCTAGACCCACAGCTGGATGAGACATAAGGGTGGACACTCTTGGGGCTGAGAGGTTTGGTGAGGTTGGGTGAGCAAACGCAGACCCTTTAAAGTAATACTGCGTGCTACCCATCGCATGGGTCCCAAATCTCCAGGCTCAAGGGCATCTTCCTACATCGAAAACATGCATGAGAAACCCAGAAGATGGTACACCGTGTGATGGGGCAAGGTTTCTAAAACGCACCTCATTTCTCATCTCCTTGTGCTCGGGTTCGCCATTCCAGCCACTTTACTAGCAATCTCCCTACTTGGAGCATCAGCACCTTTAACCTCCTGTTCCGTACAGGTTGCAATTTGTCCTGAGGATGAACGGGAAGACGGGGAACCAATGAGAGACTAGCTCTTGGTGTTGGGACAGGCACAGGTCACTCTATTTTCCCATCAGGAAGAAGAATTAAGCACAGGCTCAGCCTGCCCCCCGGAACCAGAACAGGGCCTGAAGCCATCCTGCGCTTTTGCGGCCAGCTCCCAAAAAAGCGACTTGTAAAATGGAGCTTCAGGGCACTGCAATTCACAAACCTGCAGAGTTATAAATGATAACTCACGTCCACAAATATATTGAGGGAAGGCAAAGAAGAGGATTTGAAATCAAGGCAGAATTGCAGGAAACAGATTTCAGGAGGTAGATTCGAATCGCCTTTAAAGCACATGAAAAGCGGCAAAACGTTGACAATGATGCCCTTGGCCAAAAAGGGCGTATGCGTTTTTTCCTGAATATATTCAGGAAAAAACGCATACGCCCTTTTTGGCCAACCAAGCAACCTGGAAAGGCAAATCAGCGCTACAAAGAAGTCTCGCTTCCCATAGGTCAAAAGGGCCATGCTGAAAAAAGTGTCAAAACCAGAAATGCAGGACAGGCCATGGAGGAATCGGAGCCTTGCTACACTGATGGGCGGGATGTAAATCGCCAACAGCCACTCTGGAGAAGTGTACGGTGTGTCCTGAAACATCTAAAAAACACAGCTTAGAGAGCATAGGGCACTTCCACGCATGGGGGGATAAAGTGGGAAAATTGAAAATCAGCAAGACACAAGCACCCCAAAGTTTAGGGCTGCTCTGTTGACAAGGACCTCCACTTCATTCCACCTTAAATATCCCAGGAGAGCGAAAAATGGATAAAAAAGTTGTGGTCCTTATGTACAATGGAATATCACTCAGCCATGAAATCAATGTCATAAGGCTAGTAGCAGCATGATGAGTGGATTTAGGTAAGACGATTCTAAGTGAAATAAGTCACACAGAAAAGGACACTTCTCATAAGGTGTCACTTATAGAGGGAATGTAAAAACCGTTACACCTGAACTGAATTACAAAACAGAACAGAGTCACACATGCAGAAAACACACTATGGCTGCTTAACGGGAAAGGTGAGGTGGGGTGATACATAAAACAAGAGTTTCAAATTAGCTCAGATACCGTTCCATAAACCCAATATGTAATAGACAAGACCTACTCCTTGCTCAGAGAACTGGACTCAACACGCCCGATTCACCGCACTAGAATATATCTGACTAGTAATAATCTTAAAACCTATGTATTGATATCTCTCTGTTAGTGTGTCAAGTGGGTGTAAAGCGGCATAAACACAGCCGTGAAAAGCAGCTAAACCCCATTATAAAAATAAATTACTTTTAAAAACCCATGAAACAAAGACAGGGAAAGACAGAGAAATTCTTACACAATTCGTTCAGGGGCTGTGATGCAACCTGGATTGACCATATCTAGACCCACAGCTGGATGAGACATAAGGGTGGACACTCTTGGGGCTGAGAGGTTTGGTGAGGTTGGGTGAGCAAACGCAGACCCTTTAAAGTAATACTGCGTGCTACCCATCGCATGGGTCCCAAATCTCCAGGCTCAAGGGCATCTTCCTACATCGAAAACATGCATGAGAAACCCAGAAGATGGTACACCGTGTGATGGGGCAAGGTTTCTAAAACGCACCTCATTTCTCATCTCCTTGTGCTCGGGTTCGCCATTCCAGCCACTTTACTAGCAATCTCCCTACTTGGAGCATCAGCACCTTTAACCTCCTGTTCCGTACAGGTTGCAATTTGTCCTGAGGATGAACGGGAAGACGGGGAACCAATGAGAGACTAGCTCTTGGTGTTGGGACAGGCACAGGTCACTCTATTTTCCCATCAGGAAGAAGAATTAAGCACAGGCTCAGCCTGCCCCCCGGAACCAGAACAGGGCCTGAAGCCATCCTGCGCTTTTGCGGCCAGCTCCCAAAAAAGCGACTTGTAAAATGGAGCTTCAGGGCACTGCAATTCACAAACCTGCAGAGTTATAAATGATAACTCACGTCCACAAATATATTGAGGGAAGGCAAAGAAGAGGATTTGAAATCAAGGCAGAATTGCAGGAAACAGATTTCAGGAGGTAGATTCGAATCGCCTTTAAAGCACATGAAAAGCGGCAAAACGTTGACAATGATGCCCTTGGCCAAAAAGGGCGTATGCGTTTTTTCCTGAATATATTCAGGAAAAAACGCATACGCCCTTTTTGGCCAACCAAGCAACCTGGAAAGGCAAATCAGCGCTACAAAGAAGTCTCGCTTCCCATAGGTCAAAAGGGCCATGCTGAAAAAAGTGTCAAAACCAGAAATGCAGGACAGGCCATGGAGGAATCGGAGCCTTGCTACACTGATGGGCGGGATGTAAATCGCCAACAGCCACTCTGGAGAAGTGTACGGTGTGTCCTGAAACATCTAAAAAACACAGCTTAGAGAGCATAGGGCACTTCCACGCATGGGGGGATAAAGTGGGAAAATTGAAAATCAGCAAGACACAAGCACCCCAAAGTTTAGGGCTGCTCTGTTGACAAGGACCTCCACTTCATTCCACCTTAAATATCCCAGGAAAGCGAAAAATGGATAAAAAAGTTGTGGTCCTTATGTACAATGGAATATCACTCAGCCATGAAATCAATGTCATAAGGCTAGTAGCAGCATGATGAGTGGATTTAGGTAAGACGATGCTAAGTGAAATAAGTCACACAGAAAAGGACACTTCTCATAAGGTGTCCCTTATAGAGGGAATGTAAAAACCGTTACACTTGAACTGAATTACAAAACAGAACAGAGTCACACATGCAGAAAACACACTATGGCTGCTTAACGGGAAAGGTGAGGTGGGGTGATACATAAAACAAGAGTTTCAAATTAGCTCAGATACCGTTCCATAAACCCAATATGTAATAGACAAGACCTACTCCTTGCTCAGAGAACTGGACTCAACACGCCCGATTCACCGCACAAGAATATATCTGACTAGTAATAATCTTAAAACCTATGTATTGATATCTCTCTGTTAGTGTGTCAAGTGGGTGTAAAGCGGCATAAACACAGCCGTGAAAAGCAGCTAAACCCCATTATAAAAATAAATTACTTTTAAAAACCCATGAAACAAAGACAGGGAAAGAGAGAGAAATTCTTACACAATTCGTTCAGGGGCTGTGATGCAACCTGGATTGACCATATCTAGACCCACAGCTGGATGAGACATAAGGGTGGACACTCTTGGGGCTGAGAGGTTTGGTGAGGTTGGGTGAGCAAACGCAGACCCTTTAAAGTAATACTGCGTGCTACCCATCGCATGGGTCCCAAATCTCCAGGTTCAAGGGCATCTTCCTACATCGAAAACATGCATGAGAAACCCAGAAGATGGTACACCGTGTGATGGGGAAAGGTTTCTAAAACGCACCTCATTTCTCATCTCCTTGTGCTCGGGTTCGCCATTCCAGCCACTTTACTAGCAATCTCCCTACTTGGAGCATCAGCACCTTTAACCTCCTGTTCCGTACAGGTTGCAATTTGTCCTGAGGATGAACGGGAAGACGGGGAACCAATGAGAGACTAGCTCTTGGTGTTGGGACAGGCACAGGTCACTCTATTTTCCCATCAGGAAGAAGAATTAAGCACAGGCTCAGCCTGCCCCCCGGAACCAGAACAGGGCCTGAAGCCATCCTGCGCTTTTGCGGCCAGCTCCCAAAAAAGCGACTTGTAAAATGGAGCTTCAGGGCACTGCAATTCACAAACCTGCAGAGTTATAAATGATAACTCTCGTCCACAAATATATTGAGGGAAGGCAAAGAAGAGGATTTGAAATCAAGGCAGAATTGCAGGAAACAGATTTCAGGAGGTAGATTCGAATCGCCTTTAAAGCACATGAAAAGCGGCAAAACGTTGACAATGATGCCCTTGGCCAAAAAGGGCGTATGCGTTTTTTCCTGAATATATTCAGGAAAAAACGCATACGCCCTTTTTGGCCAACCAAGCAACCTGGAAAGGCAAATCAGCGCTACAAAGAAGTCTCGCTTCCCATCGGTCAAAAGGGCCATGCTGAAAAAAGTGTCAAAACCAGAAATGCAGGACAGGCCATGGAGGAATCGGAGCCTTGCTACACTGATGGGCGGGATGTAAATCGCCAACAGCCACTCTGGAGAAGTGTACGGTGTGTCCTGAAACATCTAAAAAACACAGCTTAGAGAGCATAGGGCACTTCCACGCATGGGGGGATAAAGTGGGACAATTGAAAATCAGCAAGACACAAGCACCCCAAAGTTTAGGGCTGCTCTGTTGACAAGGACCTCCACTTCATTCCACCTTAAATATCCCAGGAAAGCGAAAAATGGATAAAAAAGTTGTGGTCCTTATGTACAATGGAATATCACTCAGCCATGAAATCAATGTCATAAGGCTAGTAGCAGCATGATGAGTGGATTTAGGTAAGACGATGCTAAGTGAAATAAGTCACACAGAAAAGGACACTTCTCATAAGGTGTCCCTTATAGAGGGAATGTAAAAACCGTTACACTTGAACTGAATTACAAAACAGAACAGAGTCACACATGCAGAAAACACACTATGGCTGCTTAACGGGAAAGGTGAGGTGGGGTGATACATAAAACAAGAGTTTCAAATTAGCTCAGATACCGTTCCATAAACCCAATATGTAATAGACAAGACCTACTCCTTGCTCAGAGAACTGGACTCAACACGCCCGATTCACCGCACTAGAATATATCTGACTAGTAATAATCTTAAAACCTATGTATTGATATCTCTCTGTTAGTGTGTCAAGTGGGTGTAAAGCGGCATAAACACAGCCGTGAAAAGCAGCTAAACCCCATTATAAAAATAAATTACTTTTAAAAACCCATGAAACAAAGACAGGGAAAGACAGAGAAATTCTTACACAATTCGTTCAGGGGCTGTGATGCAACCTGGATTGACCATATCTAGACCCACAGCTGGATGAGACATAAGGGTGGACACTCTTGGGGCTGAGAGGTTTGGTGAGGTTGGGTGAGCAAACGCAGACCCTTTAAAGTAATACTGCGTGCTACCCATCGCATGGGTCCCAAATCTCCAGGTTCAAGGGCATCTTCCTACATCGAAAACATGCATGAGAAACCCAGAAGATGGTACACCGTGTGATGGGGCAAGGTTTCTAAAACGCACCTCATTTCTCATCTCCTTGTGCTCGGGTTCGCCATTCCAGCCACTTTACTAGCAATCTCCCTACTTGGAGCATCAGCACCTTTAACCTCCTGTTCCGTACAGGTTGCAATTTGTCCTGAGGATGAACGGGAAGACGGGGAACCAATGAGAGACTAGCTCTTGGTGTTGGGACAATCACAGGTCACTCTATTTTCCCATCAGGAAGAAGAATTAACCACAGGCTCAGCCTGCCCCCCGGAACCAGAACAGGGCCTGAAGCCATCCTGCGCTTTTGCGGCCAGCTCCCAAAAAAGCGACTTGTAAAATGGAGCTTCAGGGCACTGCAATTCACAAACCTGCAGAGTTATAAATGATAACTCACGTCCACAAATATATTGAGGGAAGGCAAAGAAGAGGATTTGAAATCAAGGCAGAATTGCAGGAAACAGATTTCAGGAGGTAGATTCGAATCGCCTTTAAAGCACATGAAAAGCGGCAAAACGTTGACAATGATGCCCTTGGCCAAAAAGGGCGTATGCGTTTTTTCCTGAATATATTCAGGAAAAAACGCATACGCCCTTTTTGGCCAACCAAGCAACCTGGAAAGGTAAATCAGCGCTACAAAGAAGTCTCGCTTCCCATAGGTCAAAAGGGCCATGCTGAAAAAAGTGTCAAAACCAGAAATGCAGGACAGGCCATGGAGGAATCGGAGCCTTGCTACACTGATGGGCGGGATGTAAATCGCCAACAGCCACTCTGGAGAAGTGTACGGTGTGTCCTGAAACATCTAAAAAACACAGCTTAGAGAGCATAGGGCACTTCCACGCATGGGGGGATAAAGTGGGAAAATTGAAAATCAGCAAGACACAAGCACCCCAAAGTTTAGGGCTGCTCTGTTGACAAGGACCTCCACTTCATTCCACCTTAAATATCCCAGGAAAGCGAAAAATGGATAAAAAAGTTGTGGTCCTTATGTACAATGGAATATCACTCAGCCATGAAATCAATGTCATAAGGCTAGTAGCAGCATGATGAGTGGATTTAGGTAAGACGATTCTAAGTGAAATAAGTCACACAGAAAAGGACACTTCTCATAAGGTGTCACTTATAGAGGGAATGTAAAAACCGTTACACCTGAACTGAATTACAAAACAGAACAGAGTCACACATGCAGAAAACACACTATGGCTGCTTAACGGGAAAGGTGAGGTGGGGTGATACATAAAACAAGAGTTTCAAATTAGCTCAGATACCGTTCCATAAACCCAATATGTAATAGACAAGACCTACTCCTTGCTCAGAGAACTGGACTCAACACGCCCGATTCACCGCACAAGAATATATCTGACTAGTAATAATCTTAAAACCTATGTATTGATATCTCTCTGTTAGTGTGTCAAGTGGGTGTAAAGCGGCATAAACAGAGCCGTGAAAAGCAGCTAAACCCCATTATAGAAATAAATTACTTTTAAAAACCCATGAAACAAAGACAGGGAAAGACAGAGAAATTCTTACACAATTCGTTCAGGGGCTGTGATGCAACCTGGATTGACCATATCTAGACCCACAGCTGGATGAGACATAAGGGTGGACACTCTTGGGGCTGAGAGGTTTGGTGAGGTTGGGTGAGCAAACGCAGACCCTTTAAAGTAATACTGCGTGCTACCCATCGCATGGGTCCCAAATCTCCAGGCTCAAGGGCATCTTCCTACATCGAAAACATGCATGAGAAACCCAGAAGATGGTACACCGTGTGATGGGGCAAGGTTTCTAAAACGCACCTCATTTCTCATCTCCTTGTGCTCGGGTTCGCCATTCCAGCCACTTTACTAGCAATCTCCCTACTTGGAGCATCAGCACCTTTAACCTCCTGTTCCGTACAGGTTGCAATTTGTCCTGAGGATGAACGGGAAGACGGGGAACCAATGAGAGACTAGCTCTTGGTGTTGGGACAGGCACAGGTCACTCTATTTTCCCATCAGGAAGAAGAATTAAGCACAGGCTCAGCCTGCCCCCCGGAACCAGAACAGGGCCTGAAGCCATCCTGCGCTTTTGCGGCCAGCTCCCAAAAAAGCGACTTGTAAAATGGAGCTTCAGGGCACTGCAATTCACAAACCTGCAGAGTTATAAATGATAACTCACGTCCACAAATATATTGAGGGAAGGCAAAGAAGAGGATTTGAAATCAAGGCAGAATTGCAGGAAACAGATTTCAGGAGGTAGATTCGAATCGCCTTTAAAGCACATGAAAAGCGGCAAAACGTTGACAATGATGCCCTTGGCCAAAAAGGGCGTATGCGTTTTTTCCTGAATATATTCAGGAAAAAACGCATACGCCCTTTTTGGCCAACCAAGCAACCTGGAAAGGCAAATCAGCGCTACAAAGAAGTCTCGCTTCCCATAGGTCAAAAGGGCCATGCTGAAAAAAGTGTCAAAACCAGAAATGCAGGACAGGCCATGGAGGAATCGGAGCCTTGCTACACTGATGGGCGGGATGTAAATCGCCAACAGCCACTCTGGAGAAGTGTACGGTGTGTCCTGAAACATCTAAAAAACACAGCTTAGAGAGCATAGGGCACTTCCACGCATGGGGGGATAAAGTGGGAAAATTGAAAATCAGCAAGACACAAGCACCCCAAAGTTTAGGGCTGCTCTGTTGACAAGGACCTCCACTTCATTCCACCTTAAATATCCCAGGAAAGCGAAAAATGGATAAAAAAGTTGTGGTCCTTATGTACAATGGAATATCACTCAGCCATGAAATCAATGTCATAAGGCTAGTAGCAGCATGATGAGTGGATTTAGGTAAGACGATTCTAAGTGAAATAAGTCACACAGAAAAGGACACTTCTCATAAGGTGTCACTTATAGAGGGAATGTAAAAACCGTTACACCTGAACTGAATTACAAAACAGAACAGAGTCACACATGCAGAAAACACACTATGGCTGCTTAACGGGAAAGGTGAGGTGGGGTGATACATAAAACAAGAGTTTCAAATTAGCTCAGATACCGTTCCATAAACCCAATATGTAATAGACAAGACCTACTCCTTGCTCAGAGAACTGGACTCAACACGCCCGATTCACCGCACAAGAATATATCTGACTAGTAATAATCTTAAAACCTATGTATTGATATCTCTCTGTTAGTGTGTCAAGTGGGTGTAAAGCGGCATAAACACAGCCGTGAAAAGCAGCTAAACCCCATTATAAAAATAAATTACTTTTAAAAACCCATGAAACAAAGACAGGGAAAGAGAGAGAAATTCTTACACAATTCGTTCAGGGGCTGTGATGCAACCTGGATTGACCATATCTAGACCCACAGCTGGATGAGACATAAGGGTGGACACTCTTGGGGCTGAGAGGTTTGGTGAGGTTGGGTGAGCAAACGCAGACCCTTTAAAGTAATACTGCGTGCTACCCATCGCATGGGTCCCAAATCTCCAGGTTCAAGGGCATCTTCCTACATCGAAAACATGCATGAGAAACCCAGAAGATGGTACACCGTGTGATGGGGAAAGGTTTCTAAAACGCACCTCATTTCTCATCTCCTTGTGCTCGGGTTCGCCATTCCAGCCACTTTACTAGCAATCTCCCTACTTGGAGCATCAGCACCTTTAACCTCCTGTTCCGTACAGGTTGCAATTTGTCCTGAGGATGAACGGGAAGACGGGGAACCAATGAGAGACTAGCTCTTGGTGTTGGGACAGGCACAGGTCACTCTATTTTCCCATCAGGAAGAAGAATTAAGCACAGGCTCAGCCTGCCCCCCGGAACCAGAACAGGGCCTGAAGCCATCCTGCGCTTTTGCGGCCAGCTCCCAAAAAAGCGACTTGTAAAATGGAGCTTCAGGGCACTGCAATTCACAAACCTGCAGAGTTATAAATGATAACTCTCGTCCACAAATATATTGAGGGAAGGCAAAGAAGAGGATTTGAAATCAAGGCAGAATTGCAGGAAACAGATTTCAGGAGGTAGATTCGAATCGCCTTTAAAGCGCATGAAAAGCGGCAAAACGTTGACAATGATGCCCTTGGCCAAAAAGGGCGTATGCGTTTTTTCCTGAATATATTCAGGAAAAAACGCATACGCCCTTTTTGGCCAACCAAGCAACCTGGAAAGGCAAATCAGCGCTACAAAGAAGTCTCGCTTCCCATCGGTCAAAAGGGCCATGCTGAAAAAAGTGTCAAAACCAGAAATGCAGGACAGGCCATGGAGGAATCGGAGCCTTGCTACACTGATGGGCGGGATGTAAATCGCCAACAGCCACTCTGGAGAAGTGTACGGTGTGTCCTGAAACATCTAAAAAACACAGCTTAGAGAGCATAGGGCACTTCCACGCATGGGGGGATAAAGTGGGACAATTGAAAATCAGCAAGACACAAGCACCCCAAAGTTTAGGGCTGCTCTGTTGACAAGGACCTCCACTTCATTCCACCTTAAATATCCCAGGAAAGCGAAAAATGGATAAAAAAGTTGTGGTCCTTATGTACAATGGAATATCACTCAGCCATGAAATCAATGTCATAAGGCTAGTAGCAGCATGATGAGAGGATTTAGGTAAGACGATGCTAAGTGAAATAAGTCACACAGAAAAGGACACTTCTCATAAGGTGTCCCTTATAGAGGGAATGTAAAAACCGTTACACTTGAACTGAATTACAAAACAGAACAGAGTCACACATGCAGAAAACACACTATGGCTGCTTAACGGGAAAGGTGAGGTGGGGTGATACATAAAACAAGAGTTTCAAATTAGCTCAGATACCGTTCCATAAACCCAATATGTAATAGACAAGACCTACTCCTTGCTCAGAGAACTGGACTCAACACGCCCGATTCACCGCACAAGAATATATCTGACTAGTAATAATCTTAAAACCTATGTATTGATATCTCTCTGTTAGTGTGTCAAGTGGGTGTAAAGCGGCATAAACACAGCCGTGAAAAGCAGCTAAACCCCATTATAAAAATAAATTACTTTTAAAAACCCATGAAACAAAGACAGGGAAAGAGAGAGAAATTCTTACACAATTCGTTCAGGGGCTGTGATGCAACCTGGATTGACCATATCTAGACCCACAGCTGGATGAGACATAAGGGTGGACACTCTTGGGGCTGAGAGGTTTGGTGAGGTTGGGTGAGCAAACGCAGACCCTTTAAAGTAATACTGCGTGCTACCCATCGCATGGGTCCCAAATCTCCAGGTTCAAGGGCATCTTCCTACATCGAAAACATGCATGAGAAACCCAGAAGATGGTACACCGTGTGATGGGGCAAGGTTTCTAAAACGCACCTCATTTCTCATCTCCTTGTGCTCGGGTTCGCCATTCCAGCCACTTTACTAGCAATCTCCCTACTTGGAGCATCAGCACCTTTAACCTCCTGTTCCGTACAGGTTGCAATTTGTCCTGAGGATGAACGGGAAGACGGGGAACCAATGAGAGACTAGCTCTTGGTGTTGGGACAGGCACAGGTCACTCTATTTTCCCATCAGGAAGAAGAATTAAGCACAGGCTCAGCCTGCCCCCCGGAACCAGAACAGGGCCTGAAGCCATCCTGCGCTTTTGCGGCCAGCTCCCAAAAAAGCGACTTGTAAAATGGAGCTTCAGGGCACTGCAATTCACAAACCTGCAGAGTTATAAATGATAACTCTCGTCCACAAATATATTGAGGGAAGGCAAAGAAGAGGATTTGAAATCAAGGCAGAATTGCAGGAAACAGATTTCAGGAGGTAGATTCGAATCGCCTTTAAAGCACATGAAAAGCGGCAAAACGTTGACAATGATGCCCTTGGCCAAAAAGGGCGTATGCGTTTTTTCCTGAATATATTCAGGAAAAAACGCATACGCCCTTTTTGCCCAACCAAGCAACCTGGAAAGGCAAATCAGCGCTACAAAGAAGTCTCGCTTCCCATAGGTCAAAAGGGCCATGCTGAAAAAAGTGTCAAAACCAGAAATGCAGGACAGGCCATGGAGGAATCGGAGCCTTGCTACACTGATGGGCGGGATGTAAATTGCCAACAGCCACTCTGGAGAAGTGTACGGTGTGTCCTGAAACATCTAAAAAACACAGCTTAGAGAGCATAGGGCACTTCCACGCATGGGGGGATAAAGTGGGAAAATTGAAAATCAGCAAGACACAAGCACCCCAAAGTTTAGGGCTGCTCTGTTGACAAGGACCTCCACTTCATTCCACCTTAAATATCCCAGGAAAGCGAAAAATGGATAAAAAAGTTGTGGTCCTTATGTACAATGGAATATCACTCAGCCATGAAATCAATGTCATAAGGCTAGTAGCAGCATGATGAGTGGATTTAGGTAAGACGATTCTAAGTGAAATAAGTCACACAGAAAAGGACACTTCTCATAAGGTGTCACTTATAGAGGGAATGTAAAAACCGTTACACCTGAACTGAATTACAAAACAGAACAGAGTCACACATGCAGAAAACACACTATGGCTGCTTAACGGGAAAGGTGAGGTGGGGTGATACATAAAACAAGAGTTTCAAATTAGCTCAGATACCGTTCCATAAACCCAATATGTAATAGACAAGACCTACTCCTTGCTCAGAGAACTGGACTCAACACGCCCGATTCACCGCACAAGAATATATCTGACTAGTAATAATCTTAAAACCTATGTATTGATATCTCTCTGTTAGTGTGTCAAGTGGGTGTAAAGCGGCATAAACAGAGCCGTGAAAAGCAGCTAAACCCCATTATAAAAATAAATTACTTTTAAAAACCCATGAAACAAAGACAGGGAAAGACAGAGAAATTCTTACACAATTCGTTCAGGGGCTGTGATGCAACCTGGATTGACCATATCTAGACCCACAGCTGGATGAGACATAAGGGTGGACACTCTTGGGGCTGAGAGGTTTGGTGAGGTTGGGTGAGCAAACGCAGACCCTTTAAAGTAATACTGCGTGCTACCCATCACATGGGTCCCAAATCTCCAGGCTCAAGGGCATCTTCCTACATCGAAAACATGCATGAGAAACCCAGAAGATGGTACACCGTGTGATGGGGCAAGGTTTCTAAAACGCACCTCATTTCTCATCTCCTTGTGCTCGGGTTCGCCATTCCAGCCACTTTACTAGCAATCTCCCTACTTGGAGCATCAGCACCTTTAACCTCCTGTTCCGTACAGGTTGCAATTTGTCCTGAGGATGAACGGGAAGACGGGGAACCAATGAGAGACTAGCTCTTGGTGTTGGGACAGGCACAGGTCACTCTATTTTCCCATCAGGAAGAAGAATTAAGCACAGGCTCAGCCTGCCCCCCGGAACCAGAACAGGGCCTGAAGCCATCCTGCGCTTTTGCGGCCAGCTCCCAAAAAAGCGACTTGTAAAATGGAGCTTCAGGGCACTGCAATTCACAAACCTGCAGAGTTATAAATGATAACTCACGTCCACAAATATATTGAGGGAAGGCAAAGAAGAGGATTTGAAATCAAGGCAGAATTGCAGGAAACAGATTTCAGGAGGTAGATTCGAATCGCCTTTAAAGCACATGAAAAGCGGCAAAACGTTGACAATGATGCCCTTGGCCAAAAAGGGCGTATGCGTTTTTTCCTGAATATATTCAGGAAAAAACGCATACGCCCTTTTTGGCCAACCAAGCAACCTGGAAAGGCAAATCAGCGCTACAAAGAAGTCTCGCTTCCCATAGGTCAAAAGGGCCATGCTGAAAAAAGTGTCAAAACCAGAAATGCAGGACAGGCCATGGAGGAATCGGAGCCTTGCTACACTGATGGGCGGGATGTAAATCGCCAACAGCCACTCTGGAGAAGTGTACGGTGTGTCCTGAAACATCTAAAAAACACAGCTTAGAGAGCATAGGGCACTTCCACGCATGGGGGGATAAAGTGGGAAAATTGAAAATCAGCAAGACACAAGCACCCCAAAGTTTAGGGCTGCTCTGTTGACAAGGACCTCCACTTCATTCCACCTTAAATATCCCAGGAGAGCGAAAAATGGATAAAAAAGTTGTGGTCCTTATGTACAATGGAATATCACTCAGCCATGAAATCAATGTCATAAGGCTAGTAGCAGCATGATGAGTGGATTTAGGTAAGACGATTCTAAGTGAAATAAGTCACACAGAAAAGGACACTTCTCATAAGGTGTCACTTATAGAGGGAATGTAAAAACTCTTACACCTGAACTGAATTACAAAACAGAACAGAGTCACACATGCAGAAAACACACTATGGCTGCTTAACGGGAAAGGTGAGGTGGGGTGATACATAAAACAAGAGTTTCAAATTAGCTCAGATACCGTTCCATAAACCCAATATGTAATAGACAGGACCTACTCCTTGCTCAGAGAACTGGACTCAACACGCCCGATTCACCGCACAAGAATATATCTGACTAGTAATAATCTTAAAACCTATGTATTGATATCTCTCTGTTAGTGTGTCAAGTGGGTGTAAAGCGGCATAAACAGAGCCGTGAAAAGCAGCTAAACCCCATTATAAAAATAAATTACTTTTAAAAACCCATGAAACAAAGACAGGGAAAGACAGAGAAATTCTTACACAATTCGTTCAGGGGCTGTGATGCAACCTGGATTGACCATATCTAGACCCACAGCTGGATGAGACATAAGGGTGGACACTCTTGGGGCTGAGAGGTTTGGTGAGGTTGGGTGAGCAAACGCAGACCCTTTAAAGTAATACTGCGTGCTACCCATCGCATGGGTCCCAAATCTCCAGGTTCAAGGGCATCTTCCTACATCGAAAACATGCATGAGAAACCCAGAAGATGGTACACCGTGTGATGGGGCAAGGTTTCTAAAACGCACCTCATTTCTCATCTCCTTGTGCTCGGGTTCGCCATTCCAGCCACTTTACTAGCAATCTCCCTACTTGGAGCATCAGCACCTTTAACCTCCTGTTCCGTACAGGTTGCAATTTGTCCTGAGGATGAACGGGAAGACGGGGAACCAATGAGAGACTAGCTCTTGGTGTTGGGACAGGCACAGGTCACTCTATTTTCCCATCAGGAAGAAGAATTAAGCACAGGCTCAGCCTGCCCCCCGGAACCAGAACAGGGCCTGAAGCCATCCTGCGCTTTTGCGGCCAGCTCCCAAAAAAGCGACTTGTAAAATGGAGCTTCAGGGCACTGCAATTCACAAACCTGCAGAGTTATAAATGATAACTCTCGTCCACAAATATATTGAGGGAAGGCAAAGAAGAGGATTTGAAATCAAGGCAGAATTGCAGGAAACAGATTTCAGGAGGTAGATTCGAATCGCCTTTAAAGCACACGAAAAGCGGCAAAACGTTGACAATGATGCCCTTGACCAAAAAGGGCGTATGCGTTTTTTCCTGAATATATTCAGGAAAAAACGCATACGCCCTTTTTGGCCAACCAAGCAACCTGGAAAGGCAAATCAGCGCTACAAAGAAGTCTCGCTTCCCATAGGTCAAAAGGGCCATGCTGAAAAAAGTGTCAAAACCAGAAATGCAGGACAGGCCATGGAGGAATGGGAGCCTTGCTACACTGATGGGCGGGATGTAAATCGCCAACAGCCACTCTGGAGAAGTGTACGGTGTGTCCTGAAACATCTAAAAAACACAGCTTAGAGAGCATAGGGCACTTCCACGCATGGGGGGATAAAGTGGGAAAATTGAAAATCAGCAAGACACAAGCACCCCAAAGTTTAGGGCTGCTCTGTTGACAAAGACCTCCAATTCATTCCACCTTAAATATCCCAGGAGAGCAAAAAATGGATAAAAAATTTGTGGTCCTTATGTACAATGGAATATCACTCAGCCATGAAATCAATGTCATAAGGCTAGTAGCAGCATGATGAGTGGATTTAGGTAAGACGATTCTAAGTGAAATAAGTCACACAGAAAAGGACACTTCTCATAAGGTGTCACTTATAGAGGGAATGTAAAAACCGTTACACTTGAACTGAATTACAAAACAGAACAGAGTCACACATGCAGAAAACACACTATGGCTGCTTAACGGGAAAGGTGAGGTGGGGTGTTACATAAAACAAGAGTTTCAAATTAGCTCAGATACCGTTCCATAAACCCAATATGTAATAGACAGGACCTACTCCTTGCTCAGAGAACTGGACTCAACACGCCCGATTCACCGCACAAGAATATATCTGACTAGTAATAATCTTAAAACCTATGTATTGATATCTCTCTGTTAGTGTGTCAAGTGGGTGTAAAGCGGCATAAACAGAGCCGTGAAAAGCAGCTAAACCCCATTATAAAAATAAATTACTTTTAAAATCCCATGAAACAAAGACAGGGAAAGAGAGAGAAATTCTTACACAATTCGTTCAGGGGCTGTGATGCAACCTGGATTGACCATATCTAGACCCACAGCTGGATGAGACATAAGGGTGGACACTCTTGGGGCTGAGAGGTTTGGTGAGGTTGGGTGAGCAAACGCAGACCCTTTAAAGTAATACTGCGTGCTACCCATCGCATGGGTCCCAAATCTCCAGGTTCAAGGGCATCTTCCTACATCGAAAACATGCATGAGAAACCCAGAAGATGGTACACCGTGTGATGGGGCAAGGTTTCTAAAACGCACCTCATTTCTCATCTCCTTGTGCTCGGGTTCGCCATTCCAGCCACTTTACTAGCAATCTCCCTACTTGGAGCATCAGCACCTTTAACCTCCTGTTCCGTACAGGTTGCAATTTGTCCTGAGGATGAACGGGAAGACGGGGAACCAATGAGAGACTAGCTCTTGGTGTTGGGACAGGCACAGGTCACTCTATTTGCCCATCAGGAAGAAGAATTAAGCACAGGCTCAGCCTGCCCCCCGGAACCAGAACAGGGCCTGAAGCCATCCTGCGCTTTTGCGGCCAGCTCCCAAAAAAGCGACTTGTAAAATGGAGCTTCAGGGCACTGCAATTCACAAACCTGCAGAGTTATAAATGATAACTCTCGTCCACAAATATATTGAGGGAAGGCAAAGAAGAGGATTTGAAATCAAGGCAGAATTGCAGGAAACAGATTTCAGGAGGTAGATTCGAATCGCCTTTAAAGCACATGAAAAGCGGCAAAACGTTGACAATGATGCCCTTGGCCAAAAAGGGCGTATGCGTTTTTTCCTGAATATATTCAGGAAAAAACGCATACGCCCTTTTTGGCCAACCAAGCAACCTGGAAAGGCAAATCAGCGCTACAAAGAAGTCTCGCTTCCCATAGGTCAAAAGGGCCATGCTGAAAAAAGTGTCAAAACCAGAAATGCAGGACAGGCCATGGAGGAATGGGAGCCTTGCTACACTGATGGGCGGGATGTAAATCGCCAACAGCCACTCTGGAGAAGTGTACGGTGTGTCCTGAAACATCTAAAAAACACAGCTTAGAGAGCATAGGGCACTTCCACGCATGGGGGGATAAAGTGGGAAAATTGAAAATCAGCAAGACACAAGCACCCCAAAGTTTAGGGCTGCTCTGTTGACAAAGACCTCCAATTCATTCCACCTTAAATATCCCAGGAGAGCAAAAAATGGATAAAAAATTTGTGGTCCTTATGTACAATGGAATATCACTCAGCCATGAAATCAATGTCATAAGGCTAGTAGCAGCATGATGAGTGGATTTAGGTAAGACGATTCTAAGTGAAATAAGTCACACAGAAAAGGACACTTCTCATAAGGTGTCACTTATAGAGGGAATGTAAAAACCGTTACACTTGAACTGAATTACAAAACAGAACAGAGTCACACATGCAGAAAACACACTATGGCTGCTTAACGGGAAAGGTGAGGTGGGGTGATACATAAAACAAGAGTTTCAAATTAGCTCAGATACCGTTCCATAAACCCAATATGTAATAGACAGGACCTACTCCTTGCTCAGAGAACTGGACTCAACACGCCCGATTCACCGCACAAGAATATATCTGACTAGTAATAATCTTAAAACCTATGTATTGATATCTCTCTGTTAGTGTGTCAAGTGGGTGTAAAGCGGCATAAACACAGCCGTGAAAAGCAGCTAAACCCCATTATAAAAATAAATTACTTTTAAAATCCCATGAAACAAAGACAGGGAAAGAGAGAGAAATTCTTACACAATTCGTTCAGGGGCTGTGATGCAACCTGGATTGACCATATCTAGACCCACAGCTGGATGAGACATAAGGGTGGACACTCTTGGGGCTGAGAGGTTTGGTGAGGTTGGGTGAGCAAACGCAGACCCTTTAAAGTAATACTGCGTGCTACCCATCGCATGGGTCCCAAATCTCCAGGTTCAAGGGCATCTTCCTACATCGAAAACATGCATGAGAAACCCAGAAGATGGTACACCGTGTGATGGGGCAAGGTTTCTAAAACGCACCTCATTTCTCATCTCCTTGTGCTCGGGTTCGCCATTCCAGCCACTTTACTAGCAATCTCCCTACTTGGAGCATCAGCACCTTTAACCTCCTGTTCCGTACAGGTTGCAATTTGTCCTGAGGATGAACGGGAAGACGGGGAACCAATGAGAGACTAGCTCTTGGTGTTGGGACAGGCACAGGTCACTCTATTTTCCCATCAGGAAGAAGAATTAACCACAGGCTCAGCCTGCCCCCCGGAACCAGAACAGGGCCTGAAGCCATCCTGCGCTTTTGCGGCCAGCTCCCAAAAAAGCGACTTGTAAAATGGAGCTTCAGGGCACTGCAATTCACAAACCTGCAGAGTTATAAATGATAACTCTCGTCCACAAATATATTGAGGGAAGGCAAAGAAGAGGATTTGAAATCAAGGCAGAATTGCAGGAAACAGATTTCAGGAGGTAGATTCGAATCGCCTTTAAAGCACATGAAAAGCGGCAAAACGTTGACAATGATGCCCTTGGCCAAAAAGGGCGTATGCGTTTTTTCCTGAATATATTCAGGAAAAAACGCATACGCCCTTTTTGGCCAACCAAGCAACCTGGAAAGGCAAATCAGCGCTACAAAGAAGTCTCGCTTCCCATCGGTCAAAAGGGCCATGCTGAAAAAAGTGTCAAAACCAGAAATGCAGGACAGGCCATGGAGGAATGGGAGCCTTGCTACACTGATGGGCGAGATGTAAATCGCCAACAGCCACTCTGGAGAAGTGTACGGTGTGTCCTGAAACATCTAAAAAACACAGCTTAGAGAGCATAGGGCACTTCCACGCATGGGGGGATAAAGTGGGAAAATTGAAAATCAGCAAGACACAAGCACCCCAAAGTTTAGGGCTGCTCTGTTGACAAAGACCTCCAATTCATTCCACCTTAAATATCCCAGGAGAGCGAAAAATGGATAAAAAATTTGTGGTCCTTATGTACAATGGAATATCACTCAGCCATGAAATCAATGTCATAAGGCTAGTAGCAGCATGATGAGTGGATTTAGGTAAGACGATTCTAAGTGAAATAAGTCACACAGAAAAGGACACTTCTCATAAGGTGTCACTTATAGAGGGAATGTAAAAACCGTTACACTTGAACTGAATTACAAAACAGAACAGAGTCACACATGCAGAAAACACACTATGGCTGCTTAACGGGAAAGGTGAGGTGGGGTGATACATAAAACAAGAGTTTCAAATTAGCTCAGATACCGTTCCATAAACCCAATATGTAATAGACAGGACCTACTCCTTGCTCAGAGAACTGGACTCAACACGCCCGATTCACCGCACAAGAATATATCTGACTAGTAATAATCTTAAAACCTATGTATTGATATCTCTCTGTTAGTGTGTCAAGTGGGTGTAAAGCGGCATAAACACAGCCGTGAAAAGCAGCTAAACCCCATTATAAAAATAAATTACTTTTAAAATCCCATGAAACAAAGACAGGGAAAGAGAGAGAAATTCTTACACAATTCGTTCAGGGGCTGTGATGCAACCTGGATTGACCATATCTAGACCCACAGCTGGATGAGACATAAGGGTGGACACTCTTGGGGCTGAGAGGTTTGGTGAGGTTGGGTGAGCAAACGCAGACCCTTTAAAGTAATACTGCGTGCTACCCATCGCATGGGTCCCAAATCTCCAGGTTCAAGGGCATCTTCCTACATCGAAAACATGCATGAGAAACCCAGAAGATGGTACACCGTGTGATGGGGAAAGGTTTCTAAAACGCACCTCATTTCTCATCTCCTTGTGCTCGGGTTCGCCATTCCAGCCACTTTACTAGCAATCTCCCTACTTGGAGCATCAGCACCTTTAACCTCCTGTTCCGTACAGGTTGCAATTTGTCCTGAGGATGAACGGGAAGACGGGGAACCAATGAGAGACTAGCTCTTGGTGTTGGGACAGGCACAGGTCACTCTATTTTCCCATCAGGAAGAAGAATTAACCACAGGCTCAACCTGCCCCCCGGAACCAGAACAGGGCCTGAAGCCATCCTGCGCTTTTGCGGCCAGCTCCCAAAAAAGCGACTTGTAAAATGGAGCTTCAGGGCACTGCAATTCACAAACCTGCAGAGTTATAAATGATAACTCTCGTCCACAAATATATTGAGGGAAGGCAAAGAAGAGGATTTGAAATCAAGGCAGAATTGCAGGAAACAGATTTCAGGAGGTAGATTCGAATCGCCTTTAAAGCACATGAAAAGCGGCAAAACGTTGACAATGATGCCCTTGGCCAAAAAGGGCGTATGCGTTTTTTCCTGAATATATTCAGGAAAAAACGCATACGCCCTTTTTGGCCAACCAAGCAACCTGGAAAGGCAAATCAGCGCTACAAAGAAGTCTCGCTTCCCATAGGTCAAAAGGGCCATGCTGAAAAAAGTGTCAAAACCAGAAATGCAGGACAGGCCATGGAGGAATCGGAGCCTTGCTACACTGATGGGCGGGATGTAAATCGCCAACAGCCACTCTGGAGAAGTGTACGGTGTGTCCTGAAACATCTAAAAAACACAGCTTAGAGAGCATAGGGCACTTCCACGCATGGGGGGATAAAGTGGGAAAATTGAAAATCAGCAAGACACAAGCACCCCAAAGTTTAGGGCTGCTCTGTTGACAAGGACCTCCACTTCATTCCACCTTAAATATCCCAGGAGAGCGAAAAATGGATAAAAAAGTTGTGGTCCTTATGTACAATGGAATATCACTCAGCCATGAAATCAATGTCATAAGGCTAGTAGCAGCATGATGAGTGGATTTAGGTAAGACGATTCTAAGTGAAATAAGTCACACAGAAAAGGACACTTCTCATAAGGTGTCACTTATAGAGGGAATGTAAAAACCGTTACACTTGAACTGAATTACAAAACAGAACAGAGTCACACATGCAGAAAACACACTATGGCTGCTTAACGGGAAAGGTGAGGTGGGGTGATACATAAAACAAGAGTTTCAAATTAGCTCAGATACCGTTCCATAAACCCAATATGTAATAGACAAGACCTACTCCTTGCTCAGAGAACTGGACTCAACACGCCCGATTCACCGCACAAGAATATATCTGACTAGTAATAATCTTAAAACCTATGTATTGATATCTCTGTTAGTGTGTCAAGTGGGTGTAAAGCGGCATAAACACAGCCGTGAAAAGCAGCTAAACCCCATTATAAAAATAAATTACTTTTAAAAACCCATGAAACAAAGACAGGGAAAGACAGAGAAATTCTTACACAATTCGTTCAGGGGCTGTGATGCAACCTGGATTGACCATATCTAGACCCACAGCTGGATGAGACATAAGGGTGGACACTCTTGGGGCTGAGAGTTTTGGTGAGGTTGGGTGAGCAAACGCAGACCCTTTAAAGTAATACTGCGTGCTACCCATCGCATGGGTCCCAAATCTCCAGGTTCAAGGGCATCTTCCTACATCGAAAACATGCATGAGAAACCCAGAAGATGGTACACCGTGTGATGGGGAAAGGTTTCTAAAACGCACCTCATTTCTCATCTCCTTGTGCTCGGGTTCGCCATTCCAGCCACTTTACTAGCAATCTCCCTACTTGGAGCATCAGCACCTTTAACCTCCTGTTCCGTACAGGTTGCAATTTGTCCTGAGGATGAACGGGAAGACGGGGAACCAATGAGAGACTAGCTCTTGGTGTTGGGACAGGCACAGGTCACTCTATTTTCCCATCAGGAAGAAGAATTAACCACAGGCTCAACCTGCCCCCCGGAACCAGAACAGGGCCTGAAGCCATCCTGCGCTTTTGCGGCCAGCTCCCAAAAAAGCGACTTGTAAAATGGAGCTTCAGGGCACTGCAATTCACAAACCTGCAGAGATATAAATGATAACTCTCGTCCACAAATATATTGAGGGAAGGCAAAGAAGAGGATTTGAAATCAAGGCAGAATTGCAGGAAACAGATTTCATGAGGTAGATTCGAATCGCCTTTAAAGCACATGAAAAGCGGCAAAACGTTGACAATGATGCCCTTGGCCAAAAAGGGCGTATGCGTTTTTTCCTGAATATATTCAGGAAAAAACGCATACGCCCTTTTTGGCCAACCAAGCAACCTGGAAAGGCAAATCAGCGCTACAAAGAAGTCTCGCTTCCCATAGGTCAAAAGGGCCATGCTGAAAAAAGTGTCAAAACCAGAAATGCAGGACAGGCCATGGAGGAATCGGAGCCTTGCTACACTGATGGGCGGGATGTAAATCGCCAACAGCCACTCTGGAGAAGTGTACGGTGTGTCCTGAAACATCTAAAAAACACAGCTTAGAGAGCATAGGGCACTTCCACGCATGGGGGGATAAAGTGGGAAAATTGAAAATCAGCAAGACACAAGCACCCCAAAGTTTAGGGCTGCTCTGTTGACAAGGACCTCCACTTCATTCCACCTTAAATATCCCAGGAAAGCGAAAAATGGATAAAAAAGTTGTGGTCCTTATGTACAATGGAATATCACTCAGCCATGAAATCAATGTCATAAGGCTAGTAGCAGCATGATGAGTGGATTTAGGTAAGACGATTCTAAGTGAAATAAGTCACACAGAAAAGGACACTTCTCATAAGGTGTCACTTATAGAGGGAATGTAAAAACCGTTACACTTGAACTGAATTACAAAACAGAACAGAGTCACACATGCAGAAAACACACTATGGCTGCTTAACGGGAAAGGTGAGGTGGGGTGATACATAAAACAAGAGTTTCAAATTAGCTCAGATACCGTTCCATAAACCCAATATGTAATAGACAGGACCTACTCCTTGCTCAGAGAACTGGACTCAACACGCCCGATTCACCGCACAAGAATATATCTGACTAGTAATAATCTTAAAACCTATGTATTGATATCTCTCTGTTAGTGTGTCAAGTGGGTGTAAAGCGGCATAAACACAGCCGTGAAAAGCAGCTAAACCCCATTATAAAAATAAATTACTTTTAAAATCCCATGAAACAAAGACAGGGAAAGCGAGAGAAATTCTTACACAATTCGTTCAGGGGCTGTGATGCAACCTGGATTGACCATATCTAGACCCACAGCTGGATGAGACATAAGGGTGGACACTCTTGGGGCTGAGAGGTTTGGTGAGGTTGGGTGAGCAAACGCAGACCCTTTAAAGTAATACTGCGTGCTACCCATCGCATGGGTCCCAAATCTCCAGGTTCAAGGGCATCTTCCTACATCGAAAACATGCATGAGAAACCCAGAAGATGGTACACCGTGTGATGGGGAAAGGTTTCTAAAACGCACCTCATTTCTCATCTCCTTGTGCTCGGGTTCGCCATTCCAGACACTTTACTAGCAATCTCCCTACTTGGAGCATCAGCACCTTTAACCTCCTGTTCCGTACAGGTTGCAATTTGTCCTGAGGATGAACGGGAAGACGGGGAACCAATGAGAGACTAGCTCTTGGTGTTGGGACAGGCACAGGTCACTCTATTTTCCCATCAGGAAGAAGAATTAAGCACAGGCTCAGCCTGCCCCCCGGAACCAGAACAGGGCCTGAAGCCATCCTGCGCTTTTGCGGCCAGCTCCCAAAAAAGCGACTTGTAAAATGGAGCTTCAGGGCACTGCAATTCACAAACCTGCAGAGTTATAAATGATAACTCTCGTCCACAAATATATTGAGGGAAGGCAAAGAAGAGGATTTGAAATCAAGGCAGAATTGCAGGAAACAGATTTCAGGAGGTAGATTCGAATCGCCTTTAAAGCACATGAAAAGCGGCAAAACGTTGACAATGATGCCCTTGGCCAAAAAGGGCGTATGCGTTTTTTCCTGAATATATTCAGGAAAAAACGCATACGCCCTTTTTGGCCAACCAAGCAACCTGGAAAGGCAAATCAGCGCTACAAAGAAGTCTCGCTTCCCATAGGTCAAAAGGGCCATGCTGAAAAAAGTGTCAAAACCAGAAATGCAGGACAGGCCATGGAGGAATCGGAGCCTTGCTACACTGATGGGCGGGATGTAAATCGCCAACAGCCACTCTGGAGAAGTGTACGGTGTGTCCTGAAACATCTAAAAAACACAGCTTAGAGAGCATAGGGCACTTCCACGCATGGGGGGATAAAGTGGGAAAATTGAAAATCAGCAAGACACAAGCACCCCAAAGTTTAGGGCTGCTCTGTTGACAAGGACCTCCACTTCATTCCACCTTAAATATCCCAGGAGAGCGAAAAATGGATAAAAAAGTTGTGGTCCTTATGTACAATGGAATATCACTCAGCCATGAAATCAATGTCATAAGGCTAGTAGCAGCATGATGAGTGGATTTAGGTAAGACGATTCTAAGTGAAATAAGTCACACAGAAAAGGACACTTCTCATAAGGTGTCACTTATAGAGGGAATGTAAAAACCGTTACACCTGAACTGAATTACAAAATAGAACAGAGTCACACATGCAGAAAACACACTATGGCTGCTTAACGGGAAAGGTGAGGTGGGGTGATACATAAAACAAGAGTTTCAAATTAGCTCAGATACCGTTCCATAAACCCAATATGTAATAGACAAGACCTACTCCTTGCTCAGAGAACTGGACTCAACACGCCCGATTCACCGCACTAGAATATATCTGACTAGTAATAATCTTAAAACCTATGTATTGATATCTCTCTGTTAGTGTGTCAAGTGGGTGTAAAGCGGCATAAACACAGCCGTGAAAAGCAGCTAAACCCCATTATAAAAATAAATTACTTTTAAAAACCCATGAAACAAAGACAGGGAAAGACAGAGAAATTCTTACACAATTCGTTCAGGGGCTGTGATGCAACCTGGATTGACCATATCTAGACCCACAGCTGGATGAGACATAAGGGTGGACACTCTTGGGGCTGAGAGGTTTGGTGAGGTTGGGTGAGCAAACGCAGACCCTTTAAAGTAATACTGCGTGCTACCCATCGCATGGGTCCCAAATCTCCAGGTTCAAGGGCATCTTCCTACATCGAAAACATGCATGAGAAACCCAGAAGATGGTACACCGTGTGATGGGGCAAGGTTTCTAAAACGCACCTCATTTCTCATCTCCTTGTGCTCGGGTTCGCCATTCCAGCCACTTTACTAGCAATCTCCCTACTTGGAGCATCAGCACCTTTAACCTCCTGTTCCGTACAGGTTGCAATTTGTCCTGAGGATGAACGGGAAGACGGGGAACCAATGAGAGACTAGCTCTTGGTGTTGGGACAGGCACAGGTCACTCTATTTTCCCATCAGGAAGAAGAATTAAGCACAGGCTCAGCCTGCCCCCCGGAACCAGAACAGGGCCTGAAGCCATCCTGCGCTTTTGCGGCCAGCTCCCAAAAAAGCGACTTGTAAAATGGAGCTTCAGGGCACTGCAATTCACAAACCTGCAGAGTTATAAATGATAACTCACGTCCACAAATATATTGAGGGAAGGCAAAGAAGAGGATTTGAAATCAAGGCAGAATTGCAGGAAACAGATTTCAGGAGGTAGATTCGAATCGCCTTTAAAGCACATGAAAAGCGGCAAAACGTTGACAATGATGCCCTTGGCCAAAAAGGGCGTATGCGTTTTTTCCTGAATATATTCAGGAAAAAACGCATACGCCCTTTTTGGCCAACCAAGCAACCTGGAAAGGCAAATCAGCGCTACAAAGAAGTCTCGCTTCCCATAGGTCAAAAGGGCCATGCTGAAAAAAGTGTCAAAACCAGAAATGCAGGACAGGCCATGGAGGAATCGGAGCCTTGCTACACTGATGGGCGGGATGTAAATCGCCAACAGCCACTCTGGAGAAGTGTACGGTGTGTCCTGAAACATCTAAAAAACACAGCTTAGAGAGCATAGGGCACTTCCACGCATGGGGGGATAAAGTGGGAAAATTGAAAATCAGCAAGACACAAGCACCCCAAAGTTTAGGGCTGCTCTGTTGACAAGGACCTCCACTTCATTCCACCTTAAATATCCCAGGAAAGCGAAAAATGGATAAAAAAGTTGTGGTCCTTATGTACAATGGAATATCACTCAGCCATGAAATCAATGTCATAAGGCTAGTAGCAGCATGATGAGTGGATTTAGGTAAGACGATTCTAAGTGAAATAAGTCACACAGAAAAGGACACTTCTCATAAGGTGTCACTTATAGAGGGAATGTAAAAACCGTTACACCTGAACTGAATTACAAAACAGAACAGAGTCACACATGCAGAAAACACACTATGGCTGCTTAACGGGAAAGGTGAGGTGGGGTGATACATAAAACAAGAGTTTCAAATTAGCTCAGATACCGTTCCATAAACCCAATATGTAATAGACAAGACCTACTCCTTGCTCAGAGAACTGGACTCAACACGCCCGATTCACCGCACAAGAATATATCTGACTAGTAATAATCTTAAAACCTATGTATTGATATCTCTCTGTTAGTGTGTCAAGTGGGTGTAAAGCGGCATAAACAGAGCCGTGAAAAGCAGCTAAACCCCATTATAAAAATAAATTATTTCTAAAAACCCATGAAACAAAGACAGGGAAAGACAGAGAAATTCTTACACAATTCGTTCAGGGGCTGTGATGCAACCTGGATTGACCATATCTAGACCCACAGCTGGATGAGACATAAGGGTGGACACTCTTGGGGCTGAGAGGTTTGGTGAGGTTGGGTGAGCAAACGCAGACCCTTTAAAGTAATACTGCGTGCTACCCATCGCATGGGTCCCAAATCTCCAGGTTCAAGGGCATCTTCCTACATCGAAAACATGCATGAGAAACCCAGAAGATGGTACACCGTGTGATGGGGCAAGGTTTCTAAAACGCACCTCATTTCTCATCTCCTTGTGCTCGGGTTCGCCATTCCAGCCACTTTACTAGCAATCTCCCTACTTGGAGCATCAGCACCTTTAACCTCCTGTTCCGTACAGGTTGCAATTTGTCCTGAGGATGAACGGGAAGACGGGGAACCAATGAGAGACTAGCTCTTGGTGTTGGGACAGGCACAGGTCACTCTATTTTCCCATCAGGAAGAAGAATTAAGCACAGGCTCAGCCTGCCCCCCGGAACCAGAACAGGGCCTGAAGCCATCCTGCGCTTTTGCGGCCAGCTCCCAAAAAAGCGACTTGTAAAATGGAGCTTCAGGGCACTGCAATTCACAAACCTGCAGAGTTATAAATGATAACTCACGTCCACAAATATATTGAGGGAAGGCAAAGAAGAGGATTTGAAATCAAGGCAGAATTGCAGGAAACAGATTTCAGGAGGTAGATTCGAATCGCCTTTAAAGCACATGAAAAGCGGCAAAACGTTGACAATGATGCCCTTGGCCAAAAAGGGCGTATGCGTTTTTTCCTGAATATATTCAGGAAAAAACGCATACGCCCTTTTTGGCCAACCAAGCAACCTGGAAAGGCAAATCAGCGCTACAAAGAAGTCTCGCTTCCCATAGGTCAAAAGGGCCATGCTGAAAAAAGTGTCAAAACCAGAAATGCAGGACAGGCCATGGAGGAATCGGAGCCTTGCTACACTGATGGGCGGGATGTAAATCGCCAACAGCCACTCTGGAGAAGTGTACGGTGTGTCCTGAAACATCTAAAAAACACAGCTTAGAGAGCATAGGGCACTTCCACGCATGGGGGGATAAAGTGGGAAAATTTAAAATCAGCAAGACACAAGCACCCCAAAGTTTAGGGCTGCTCTGTTGACAAGGACCTCCACTTCATTCCACCTTAAATATCCCAGGAAAGCGAAAAATGGATAAAAAAGTTGTGGTCCTTATGTACAATGGAATATCACTCAGCCATGAAATCAATGTCATAAGGCTAGTAGCAGCATGATGAGTGGATTTAGGTAAGACGATTCTAAGTGAAATAAGTCACACAGAAAAGGACACTTCTCATAAGGTGTCACTTATAGAGGGAATGTAAAAACCGTTACACCTGAACTGAATTACAAAACAGAACAGAGTCACACATGCAGAAAACACACTATGGCTGCTTAACGGGAAAGGTGAGGTGGGGTGATACATAAAACAAGAGTTTCAAATTAGCTCAGATACCGTTCCATAAACCCAATATGTAATAGACAAGACCTACTCCTTGCTCAGAGAACTGGACTCAACACGCCCGATTCACCGCACAAGAATATATCTGACTAGTAATAATCTTAAAACCTATGTATTGATATCTCTCTGTTAGTGTGTCAAGTGGGTGTAAAGCGGCATAAACACAGCCGTGAAAAGCAGCTAAACCCCATTATAAAAATAAATTACTTTTAAAAACCCATGAAACAAAGACAGGGAAAGACAGAGAAATTCTTACACAATTCGTTCAGGGGCTGTGATGCAACCTGGATTGACCATATCTAGACCCACAGCTGGATGAGACATAAGGGTGGACACTCTTGGGGCTGAGAGGTTTGGTGAGGTTGGGTGAGCAAACGCAGACCCTTTAAAGTAATACTGCGTGCTACCCATCGCATGGGTCCCAAATCTCCAGGTTCAAGGGCATCTTCCTACATCGAAAACATGCATGAGAAACCCAGAAGATGGTACACCGTGTGATGGGGCAAGGTTTCTAAAACGCACCTCATTTCTCATCTCCTTGTGCTCGGGTTCGCCATTCCAGCCACTTTACTAGCAATCTCCCTACTTGGAGCATCAGCACCTTTAACCTCCTGTTCCGTACAGGTTGCAATTTGTCCTGAGGATGAACGGGAAGACGGGGAACCAATGAGAGACTAGCTCTTGGTGTTGGGACAGGCACAGGTCACTCTATTTTCCCATCAGGAAGAAGAATTAAGCACAGGCTCAGCCTGCCCCCCGGAACCAGAACAGGGCCTGAAGCCATCCTGCGCTTTTGCGGCCAGCTCCCAAAAAAGCGACTTGTAAAATGGAGCTTCAGGGCACTGCAATTCACAAACCTGCAGAGTTATAAATGATAACTCACGTCCACAAATATATTGAGGGAAGGCAAAGAAGAGGATTTGAAATCAAGGCAGAATTGCAGGAAACAGATTTCAGGAGGTAGATTCGAATCGCCTTTAAAGCACATGAAAAGCGGCAAAACGTTGACAATGATGCCCTTGGCCAAAAAGGGCGTATGCGTTTTTTCCTGAATATATTCAGGAAAAAACGCATACGCCCTTTTTGGCCAACCAAGCAACCTGGAAAGGCAAATCAGCGCTACAAAGAAGTCTCGCTTCCCATAGGTCAAAAGGGCCATGCTGAAAAAAGTGTCAAAACCAGAAATGCAGGACAGGCCATGGAGGAATCGGAGCCTTGCTACACTGATGGGCGGGATGTAAATCGCCAACAGCCACTCTGGAGAAGTGTACGGTGTGTCCTGAAACATCTAAAAAACACAGCTTAGAGAGCATAGGGCACTTCCACGCATGGGGGGATAAAGTGGGAAAATTGAAAATCAGCAAGACACAAGCACCCCAAAGTTTAGGGCTGCTCTGTTGACAAGGACCTCCACTTCATTCCACCTTAAATATCCCAGGAAAGCGAAAAATGGATAAAAAAGTTGTGGTCCTTATGTACAATGGAATATCACTCAGCCATGAAATCAATGTCATAAGGCTAGTAGCAGCATGATGAGTGGATTTAGGTAAGACGATTCTAAGTGAAATAAGTCACACAGAAAAGGACACTTCTCATAAGGTGTCACTTATAGAGGGAATGTAAAAACCGTTACACCTGAACTGAATTACAAAACAGAACAGAGTCACACATGCAGAAAACACACTATGGCTGCTTAACGGGAAAGGTGAGGTGGGGTGATACATAAAACAAGAGTTTCAAATTAGCTCAGATACCGTTCCATAAACCCAATATGTAATAGACAAGACCTACTCCTTGCTCAGAGAACTGGACTCAACACGCCCGATTCACCGCACAAGAATATATCTGACTAGTAATAATCTTAAAACCTATGTATTGATATCTCTCTGTTAGTGTGTCAAGTGGGTGTAAAGCGGCATAAACAGAGCCGTGAAAAGCAGCTAAACCCCATTATAAAAATAAATTACTTCTAAAAACCCATGAAACAAAGACAGGGAAAGACAGAGAAATTCTTACACAATTCGTTCAGGGGCTGTGATGCAACCTGGATTGACCATATCTAGACCCACAGCTGGATGAGACATAAGGGTGGACACTCTTGGGGCTGAGAGGTTTGGTGAGGTTGGGTGAGCAAACGCAGACCCTTTAAAGTAATACTGCGTGCTACCCATCGCATGGGTCCCAAATCTCAGGTTCAAGGGCGTCTTCCTACATCGAAAACATGCATGAGAAACCCAGAAGATGGTACACCGTGTGATGGGGAAAGGTTTCTAAAACGCACCTCATTTCTCATCTCCTTGTGCTCGGGTTCGCCATTCCAGCCACTTTACTAGCAATCTCCCTACTTGGAGCATCAGCACCTTTAACCTCCTGTTCCGTACAGGTTGCAATTTGTCCTGAGGATGAACGGGAAGACGGGGAACCAATGAGAGACTAGCTCTTGGTGTTGGGACAGGCACAGGTCACTCTATTTTCCCATCAGGAAGAAGAATTAACCACAGGCTCAACCTGCCCCCCGGAACCAGAACAGGGCCTGAAGCCATCCTGCGCTTTTGCGGCCAGCTCCCAAAAAAGCGACTTGTAAAATGGAGCTTCAGGGCACTGCAATTCACAAACCTGCAGAGTTATAAATGATAACTCACGTCCACAAATATATTGAGGGAAGGCAAAGAAGAGGATTTGAAATCAAGGCAGAATTGCAGGAAACAGATTTCAGGAGGTAGATTCGAATCGCCTTTAAAGCACATGAAAAGCGGCAAAACGTTGACAATGATGCCCTTGGCCAAAAAGGGCGTATGCGTTTTTTCCTGAATATATTCAGGAAAAAACGCATACGCCCTTTTTGGCCAACCAAGCAACCTGGAAAGGCAAATCAGCGCTACAAAGAAGTCTCGCTTCCCATAGGTCAAAAGGGCCATGCTGAAAAAAGTGTCAAAACCAGAAATGCAGGACAGGCCATGGAGGAATCGGAGCCTTGCTACACTGATGGGCGGGATGTAAATCGCCAACAGCCACTCTGGAGAAGTGTACGGTGTGTCCTGAAACATCTAAAAAACACAGCTTAGAGAGCATAGGGCACTTCCACGCATGGGTGGATAAAGTGGGAAAATTGAAAATCAGCAAGACACAAGCACCCCAAAGTTTAGGGCTGCTCTGTTGACAAGGACCTCCACTTCATTCCACCTTAAATATCCCAGGAGAGCGAAAAATGGATAAAAAAGTTGTGGTCCTTATGTACAATGGAATATCACTCAGCCATGAAATCAATGTCATAAGGCTAGTAGCAGCATGATGAGTGGATTTAGGTAAGACGATTCTAAGTGAAATAAGTCACACAGAAAAGGACACTTCTCATAAGGTGTCACTTATAGAGGGAATGTAAAAACCGTTACACCTGAACTGAATTACAAAACAGAACAGAGTCACACATGCAGAAAACACACTATGGCTGCTTAACGGGAAAGGTGAGGTGGGGTGATACATAAAACAAGAGTTTCAAATTAGCTCAGATACCGTTCCATAAACCCAATATGTAATAGACAAGACCTACTCCTTGCTCAGAGAACTGGACTCAACACGCCCGATTCACCGCACTAGAATATATCTGACTAGTAATAATCTTAAAACCTATGTATTGATATCTCTCTGTTAGTGTGTCAAGTGGGTGTAAAGCGGCATAAACACAGCCGTGAAAAGCAGCTAAACCCCATTATAAAAATAAATTACTTTTAAAAACCCATGAAACAAAGACAGGGAAAGACAGAGAAATTCTTACACAATTCGTTCAGGGGCTGTGATGCAACCTGGATTGACCATATCTAGACCCACAGCTGGATGAGACATAAGGGTGGACACTCTTGGGGCTGAGAGGTTTGGTGAGGTTGGGTGAGCAAACGCAGACCCTTTAAAGTAATACTGCGTGCTACCCATCGCATGGGTCCCAAATCTCCAGGTTCAAGGGCATCTTCCTACATCGAAAACATGCATGAGAAACCCAGAAGATGGTACACCGTGTGATGGGGCAAGGTTTCTAAAACGCACCTCATTTCTCATCTCCTTGTGCTCGGGTTCGCCATTCCAGCCACTTTACTAGCAATCTCCCTACTTGGAGCATCAGCACCTTTAACCTCCTGTTCCGTACAGGTTGCAATTTGTCCTGAGGATGAACGGGAAGACGGGGAACCAATGAGAGACTAGCTCTTGGTGTTGGGACAGGCACAGGTCACTCTATTTTCCCATCAGGAAGAAGAATTAAGCACAGGCTCAGCCTGCCCCCCGGAACCAGAACAGGGCCTGAAGCCATCCTGCGCTTTTGCGGCCAGCTCCCAAAAAAGCGACTTGTAAAATGGAGCTTCAGGGCACTGCAATTCACAAACCTGCAGAGTTATAAATGATAACTCACGTCCACAAATATATTGAGGGAAGGCAAAGAAGAGGATTTGAAATCAAGGCAGAATTGCAGGAAACAGATTTCAGGAGGTAGATTCGAATCGCCTTTAAAGCACATGAAAAGCGGCAAAACGTTGACAATGATGCCCTTGGCCAAAAAGGGCGTATGCGTTTTTTCCTGAATATATTCAGGAAAAAACGCATACGCCCTTTTTGGCCAACCAAGCAACCTGGAAAGGCAAATCAGCGCTACAAAGAAGTCTCGCTTCCCATAGGTCAAAAGGGCCATGCTGAAAAAAGTGTCAAAACCAGAAATGCAGGACAGGCCATGGAGGAATCGGAGCCTTGCTACACTGATGGGCGGGATGTAAATCGCCAACAGCCACTCTGGAGAAGTGTACGGTGTGTCCTGAAACATCTAAAAAACACAGCTTAGAGAGCATAGGGCACTTCCACGCATGGGGGGATAAAGTGGGAAAATTGAAAATCAGCAAGACACAAGCACCCCAAAGTTTAGGGCTGCTCTGTTGACAAGGACCTCCACTTCATTCCACCTTAAATATCCCAGGAAAGCGAAAAATGGATAAAAAAGTTGTGGTCCTTATGTACAATGGAATATCACTCAGCCATGAAATCAATGTCATAAGGCTAGTAGCAGCATGATGAGTGGATTTAGGTAAGACGATTCTAAGTGAAATAAGTCACACAGAAAAGGACACTTCTCATAAGGTGTCACTTATAGAGGGAATGTAAAAACCGTTACACCTGAACTGAATTACAAAACAGAACAGAGTCACACATGCAGAAAACACACTATGGCTGCTTAACGGGAAAGGTGAGGTGGGGTGATACATAAAACAAGAGTTTCAAATTAGCTCAGATACCGTTCCATAAACCCAATATGTAATAGACAAGACCTACTCCTTGCTCAGAGAACTGGACTCAACACGCCCGATTCACCGCACAAGAATATATCTGACTAGTAATAATCTTAAAACCTATGTATTGATATCTCTCTGTTAGTGTGTCAAGTGGGTGTAAAGCGGCATAAACAGAGCCGTGAAAAGCAGCTAAACCCCATTATAAAAATAAATTACTTTTAAAAACCCATGAAACAAAGACAGGGAAAGACAGAGAAATTCTTACACAATTCGTTCAGGGGCTGTGATGCAACCTGGATTGACCATATCTAGACCCACAGCTGGATGAGACATAAGGGTGGACACTCTTGGGGCTGAGAGGTTTGGTGAGGTTGGGTGAGCAAACGCAGACCCTTTAAAGTAATACTGCGTGCTACCCATCGCATGGGTCCCAAATCTCCAGGTTCAAGGGCATCTTCCTACATCGAAAACATGCATGAGAAACCCAGAAGATGGTACACCGTGTGATGGGGCAAGGTTTCTAAAACGCACCTCATTTCTCATCTCCTTGTGCTCGGGTTCGCCATTCCAGCCACTTTACTAGCAATCTCCCTACTTGGAGCATCAGCACCTTTAACCTCCTGTTCCGTACAGGTTGCAATTTGTCCTGAGGATGAACGGGAAGACGGGGAACCAATGAGAGACTAGCTCTTGGTGTTGGGACAGGCACAGGTCACTCTATTTTCCCATCAGGAAGAAGAATTAAGCACAGGCTCAGCCTGCCCCCCGGAACCAGAACAGGGCCTGAAGCCATCCTGCGCTTTTGCGGCCAGCTCCCAAAAAAGCGACTTGTAAAATGGAGCTTCAGGGCACTGCAATTCACAAACCTGCAGAGTTATAAATGATAACTCACGTCCACAAATATATTGAGGGAAGGCAAAGAAGAGGATTTGAAATCAAGGCAGAATTGCAGGAAACAGATTTCAGGAGGTAGATTCGAATCGCCTTTAAAGCACATGAAAAGCGGCAAAACGTTGACAATGATGCCCTTGGCCAAAAAGGGCGTATGCGTTTTTTCCTGAATATATTCAGGAAAAAACGCATACGCCCTTTTTGGCCAACCAAGCAACCTGGAAAGGCAAATCAGCGCTACAAAGAAGTCTCGCTTCCCATAGGTCAAAAGGGCCATGCTGAAAAAAGTGTCAAAACCAGAAATGCAGGACAGGCCATGGAGGAATCGGAGCCTTGCTACACTGATGGGCGGGATGTAAATCGCCAACAGCCACTCTGGAGAAGTGTACGGTGTGTCCTGAAACATCTAAAAAACACAGCTTAGAGAGCATAGGGCACTTCCACGCATGGGGGGATAAAGTGGGAAAATTGAAAATCAGCAAGACACAAGCACCCCAAAGTTTAGGGCTGCTCTGTTGACAAGGACCTCCACTTCATTCCACCTTAAATATCCCAGGAAAGCGAAAAATGGATAAAAAAGTTGTGGTCCTTATGTACAATGGAATATCACTCAGCCATGAAATCAATGTCATAAGGCTAGTAGCAGCATGATGAGTGGATTTAGGTAAGACGATTCTAAGTGAAATAAGTCACACAGAAAAGGACACTTCTCATAAGGTGTCACTTATAGAGGGAATGTAAAAACCGTTACACCTGAACTGAATTACAAAACAGAACAGAGTCACACATGCAGAAAACACACTATGGCTGCTTAACGGGAAAGGTGAGGTGGGGTGATACATAAAACAAGAGTTTCAAATTAGCTCAGATACCGTTCCATAAACCCAATATGTAATAGACAAGACCTACTCCTTGCTCAGAGAACTGGACTCAACACGCCCGATTCACCGCACAAGAATATATCTGACTAGTAATAATCTTAAAACCTATGTATTGATATCTCTCTGTTAGTGTGTCAAGTGGGTGTAAAACGGCATAAACAGAGCCGTGAAAAGCAGCTAAACCCCATTATAAAAATAAATTACTTTTAAAAACCCATGAAACAAAGACAGGGAAAGACAGAGAAATTCTTACACAATTCGTTCAGGGGCTGTGATGCAACCTGGATTGACCATATCTAGACCCACAGCTGGATGAGACATAAGGGTGGACACTCTTGGGGCTGAGAGGTTTGGTGAGGTTGGGTGAGCAAACGCAGACCCTTTAAAGTAATACTGCGTGCTACCCATCGCATGGGTCCCAAATCTCCAGGTTCAAGGGCATCTTCCTACATCGAAAACATGCATGAGAAACCCAGAAGATGGTACACCGTGTGATGGGGCAAGGTTTCTAAAACGCACCTCATTTCTCATCTCCTTGTGCTCGGGTTCGCCATTCCAGCCACTTTACTAGCAATCTCCCTACTTGGAGCATCAGCACCTTTAACCTCCTGTTCCGTACAGGTTGCAATTTGTCCTGAGGATGAACGGGAAGACGGGGAACCAATGAGAGACTAGCTCTTGGTGTTGGGACAGGCACAGGTCACTCTATTTTCCCATCAGGAAGAAGAATTAAGCACAGGCTCAGCCTGCCCCCCGGAACCAGAACAGGGCCTGAAGCCATCCTGCGCTTTTGCGGCCAGCTCCCAAAAAAGCGACTTGTAAAATGGAGCTTCAGGGCACTGCAATTCACAAACCTGCAGAGTTATAAATGATAACTCACGTCCACAAATATATTGAGGGAAGGCAAAGAAGAGGATTTGAAATCAAGGCAGAATTGCAGGAAACAGATTTCAGGAGGTAGATTCGAATCGCCTTTAAAGCACATGAAAAGCGGCAAAACGTTGACAATGATGCCCTTGGCCAAAAAGGGCGTATGCGTTTTTTCCTGAATATATTCAGGAAAAAACGCATACGCCCTTTTTGGCCAACCAAGCAACCTGGAAAGGCAAATCAGCGCTACAAAGAAGTCTCGCTTCCCATAGGTCAAAAGGGCCATGCTGAAAAAAGTGTCAAAACCAGAAATGCAGGACAGGCCATGGAGGAATCGGAGCCTTGCTACACTGATGGGCGGGATGTAAATCGCCAACAGCCACTCTGGAGAAGTGTACGGTGTGTCCTGAAACATCTAAAAAACACAGCTTAGAGAGCATAGGGCACTTCCACGCATGGGGGGATAAAGTGGGAAAATTGAAAATCAGCAAGACACAAGCACCCCAAAGTTTAGGGCTGCTCTGTTGACAAGGACCTCCACTTCATTCCACCTTAAATATCCCAGGAAAGCGAAAAATGGATAAAAATGTTGTGGTCCTTATGTACAATGGAATATCACTCAGCCATGAAATCAATGTCATAAGGCTAGTAGCAGCATGATGAGTGGATTTAGGTAAGACGATTCTAAGTGAAATAAGTCACACAGAAAAGGACACTTCTCATAAGGTGTCACTTATAGAGGGAATGTAAAAACCGTTACACCTGAACTGAATTACAAAACAGAACAGAGTCACACATGCAGAAAACACACTATGGCTGCTTAACGGGAAAGGTGAGGTGGGGTGATACATAAAACAAGAGTTTCAAATTAGCTCAGATACCGTTCCATAAACCCAATATGTAATAGACAAGACCTACTCCTTGCTCAGAGAACTGGACTCAACACGCCCGATTCACCGCACAAGAATATATCTGACTAGTAATAATCTTAAAACCTATGTATTGATATCTCTCTGTTAGTGTGTCAAGTGGGTGTAAAGCGGCATAAACAGAGCCGTGAAAAGCAGCTAAACCCCATTATAAAAATAAATTACTTCTAAAAACCCATGAAACAAAGACAGGGAAAGACAGAGAAATTCTTACACAATTCGTTCAGGGGCTGTGATGCAACCTGGATTGACCATATCTAGACCCACAGCTGGATGAGACATAAGGGTGGACACTCTTGGGGCTGAGAGGTTTGGTGAGGTTGGGTGAGCAAACGCAGACCCTTTAAAGTAATACTGCGTGCTACCCATCGCATGGGTCCCAAATCTCCAGGTTCAAGGGCGTCTTCCTACATCGAAAACATGCATGAGAAACCCAGAAGATGGTACACCGTGTGATGGGGAAAGGTTTCTAAAACGCACCTCATTTCTCATCTCCTTGTGCTCGGGTTCGCCATTCCAGCCACTTTACTAGCAATCTCCCTACTTGGAGCATCAGCACCTTTAACCTCCTGTTCCGTACAGGTTGCAATTTGTCCTGAGGATGAACGGGAAGACGGGGAACCAATGAGAGACTAGCTCTTGGTGTTGGGACAGGCACAGGTCACTCTATTTTCCCATCAGGAAGAAGAATTAACCACAGGCTCAACCTGCCCCCCGGAACCAGAACAGGGCCTGAAGCCATCCTGCGCTTTTGCAGCCAGCTCCCAAAAAAGCGACTTGTAAAATGGAGCTTCAGGGCACTGCAATTCACAAACCTGCAGAGTTATAAATGATAACTCACGTCCACAAATATATTGAGGGAAGGCAAAGAAGAGGATTTGAAATCAAGGCAGAATTGCAGGAAACAGATTTCAGGAGGTAGATTCGAATCGCCTTTAAAGCACATGAAAAGCGGCAAAACGTTGACAATGATGCCCTTGGCCAAAAAGGGCGTATGCGTTTTTTCCTGAATATATTCAGGAAAAAACGCATACGCCCTTTTTGGCCAACCAAGCAACCTGGAAAGGCAAATCAGCGCTACAAAGAAGTCTCGCTTCCCATAGGTCAAAAGGGCCATGCTGAAAAAAGTGTCAAAACCAGAAATGCAGGACAGACCATGGAGGAATCGGAGCCTTGCTACACTGATGGGCGGGATGTAAATCGCCAACAGCCACTCTGGAGAAGTGTACGGTGTGTCCTGAAACATCTAAAAAACACAGCTTAGAGAGCATAGGGCACTTCCACGCATGGGGGGATAAAGTGGGAAAATTGAAAATCAGCAAGACACAAGCACCCCAAAGTTTAGGGCTGCTCTGTTGACAAGGACCTCCACTTCATTCCACCTTAAATATCCCAGGAAAGCGAAAAATGGATAAAAAAGTTGTGGTCCTTATGTACAATGGAATATCACTCAGCCATGAAATCAATGTCATAAGGCTAGTAGCAGCATGATGAGTGGATTTAGGTAAGACGATTCTAAGTGAAATAAGTCACACAGAAAAGGACACTTCTCATAAGGTGTCACTTATAGAGGGAATGTAAAAACCGTTACACCTGAACTGAATTACAAAACAGAACAGAGTCACACATGCAGAAAACACACTATGGCTGCTTAACGGGAAAGGTGAGGTGGGGTGATACATAAAACAAGAGTTTCAAATTAGCTCAGATACCGTTCCATAAACCCAATATGTAATAGACAAGACCTACTCCTTGCTCAGAGAACTGGACTCAACACGCCCGATTCACCGCACAAGAATATATATGACTAGTAATAATCTTAAAACCTATGTATTGATATCTCTCTGTTAGTGTGTCAAGTGGGTGTAAAGCGGCATAAACAGAGCCGTGAAAAGCAGCTAAACCCCATTATAAAAATAAATTACTTTTAAAAACCCATGAAACAAAGACAGGGAAAGACAGAGAAATTCTTACACAATTCGTTCAGGGGCTGTGATGCAACCTGGATTGACCATATCTAGACCCACAGCTGGATGAGACATAAGGGTGGACACTCTTGGGGCTGAGAGGTTTGGTGAGGTTGGGTGAGCAAACGCAGACCCTTTAAAGTAATACTGCGTGCTACCCATCGCATGGGTCCCAAATCTCCAGGTTCAAGGGCATCTTCCTACATCGAAAACATGCATGAGAAACCCAGAAGATGGTACACCGTGTGATGGGGCAAGGTTTCTAAAACGCACCTCATTTCTCATCTCCTTGTGCTCGGGTTCGCCATTCCAGCCACTTTACTAGCAATCTCCCTACTTGGAGCATCAGCACCTTTAACCTCCTGTTCCGTACAGGTTGCAATTTGTCCTGAGGATGAACGGGAAGACGGGGAACCAATGAGAGACTAGCTCTTGGTGTTGGGACAGGCACAGGTCACTCTATTTGCCCATCAGGAAGAAGAATTAAGCACAGGCTCAGCCTGCCCCCCGGAACCAGAACAGGGCCTGAAGCCATCCTGCGCTTTTGCGGCCAGCTCCCAAAAAAGCGACTTGTAAAATGGAGCTTCAGGGCACTGCAATTCACAAACCTGCAGAGTTATAAATGATAACTCTCGTCCACAAATATATTGAGGGAAGGCAAAGAAGAGGATTTGAAATCAAGGCAGAATTGCAGGAAACAGATTTCAGGAGGTAGATTCGAATCGCCTTTAAAGCACATGAAAAGCGGCAAAACGTTGACAATGATGCCCTTGGCCAAAAAGGGCGTATGCGTTTTTTCCTGAATATATTCAGGAAAAAACGCATACGCCCTTTTTGGCCAACCAAGCAACCTGGAAAGGCAAATCAGCGCTACAAAGAAGTCTCGCTTCCCATAGGTCAAAAGGGCCATGCTGAAAAAAGTGTCAAAACCAGAAATGCAGGACAGGCCATGGAGGAATGGGAGCCTTGCTACACTGATGGGCGGGATGTAAATCGCCAACAGCCACTCTGGAGAAGTGTACGGTGTGTCCTGAAACATCTAAAAAACACAGCTTAGAGAGCATAGGGCACTTCCACGCATGGGGGGATAAAGTGGGAAAATTGAAAATCAGCAAGACACAAGCACCCCAAAGTTTAGGGCTGCTCTGTTGACAAAGACCTCCAATTCATTCCACCTTAAATATCCCAGGAGAGCAAAAAATGGATAAAAAATTTGTGGTCCTTATGTACAATGGAATATCACTCAGCCATGAAATCAATGTCATAAGGCTAGTAGCAGCATGATGAGTGGATTTAGGTAAGACGATTCTAAGTGAAATAAGTCACACAGAAAAGGACACTTCTCATAAGGTGTCACTTATAGAGGGAATGTAAAAACCGTTACACTTGAACTGAATTACAAAACAGAACAGAGTCACACATGCAGAAAACACACTATGGCTGCTTAACGGGAAAGGTGAGGTGGGGTGATACATAAAACAAGAGTTTCAAATTAGCTCAGATACCGTTCCATAAACCCAATATGTAATAGACAGGACCTACTCCTTGCTCAGAGAACTGGACTCAACACGCCCGATTCACCGCACAAGAATATATCTGACTAGTAATAATCTTAAAACCTATGTATTGATATCTCTCTGTTAGTGTGTCAAGTGGGTGTAAAGCGGCATAAACACAGCCGTGAAAAGCAGCTAAACCCCATTATAAAAATAAATTACTTTTAAAATCCCATGAAACAAAGACAGGGAAAGAGAGAGAAATTCTTACACAATTCGTTCAGGGGCTGTGATGCAACCTGGATTGACCATATCTAGACCCACAGCTGGATGAGACATAAGGGTGGACACTCTTGGGGCTGAGAGGTTTGGTGAGGTTGGGTGAGCAAACGCAGACCCTTTAAAGTAATACTGCGTGCTACCCATCGCATGGGTCCCAAATCTCCAGGTTCAAGGGCATCTTCCTACATCGAAAACATGCATGAGAAACCCAGAAGATGGTACACCGTGTGATGGGGCAAGGTTTCTAAAACGCACCTCATTTCTCATCTCCTTGTGCTCGGGTTCGCCATTCCAGCCACTTTACTAGCAATCTCCCTACTTGGAGCATCAGCACCTTTAACCTCCTGTTCCGTACAGGTTGCAATTTGTCCTGAGGATGAACGGGAAGACGGGGAACCAATGAGAGACTAGCTCTTGGTGTTGGGACAGGCACAGGTCACTCTATTTTCCCATCAGGAAGAAGAATTAACCACAGGCTCAGCCTGCCCCCCGGAACCAGAACAGGGCCTGAAGCCATCCTGCGCTTTTGCGGCCAGCTCCCAAAAAAGCGACTTGTAAAATGGAGCTTCAGGGCACTGCAATTCACAAACCTGCAGAGTTATAAATGATAACTCTCGTCCACAAATATATTGAGGGAAGGCAAAGAAGAGGATTTGAAATCAAGGCAGAATTGCAGGAAACAGATTTCAGGAGGTAGATTCGAATCGCCTTTAAAGCACATGAAAAGCGGCAAAACGTTGACAATGATGCCCTTGGCCAAAAAGGGCGTATGCGTTTTTTCCTGAATATATTCAGGAAAAAACGCATACGCCCTTTTTGGCCAACCAAGCAACCTGGAAAGGCAAATCAGCGCTACAAAGAAGTCTCGCTTCCCATCGGTCAAAAGGGCCATGCTGAAAAAAGTGTCAAAACCAGAAATGCAGGACAGGCCATGGAGGAATGGGAGCCTTGCTACACTGATGGGCGAGATGTAAATCGCCAACAGCCACTCTGGAGAAGTGTACGGTGTGTCCTGAAACATCTAAAAAACACAGCTTAGAGAGCATAGGGCACTTCCACGCATGGGGGGATAAAGTGGGAAAATTGAAAATCAGCAAGACACAAGCACCCCAAAGTTTAGGGCTGCTCTGTTGACAAAGACCTCCAATTCATTCCACCTTAAATATCCCAGGAGAGCGAAAAATGGATAAAAAATTTGTGGTCCTTATGTACAATGGAATATCACTCAGCCATGAAATCAATGTCATAAGGCTAGTAGCAGCATGATGAGTGGATTTAGGTAAGACGATTCTAAGTGAAATAAGTCACACAGAAAAGGACACTTCTCATAAGGTGTCACTTATAGAGGGAATGTAAAAACCGTTACACTTGAACTGAATTACAAAACAGAACAGAGTCACACATGCAGAAAACACACTATGGCTGCTTAACGGGAAAGGTGAGGTGGGGTGATACATAAAACAAGAGTTTCAAATTAGCTCAGATACCGTTCCATAAACCCAATATGTAATAGACAGGACCTACTCCTTGCTCAGAGAACTGGACTCAACACGCCCGATTCACCGCACAAGAATATATCTGACTAGTAATAATCTTAAAACCTATGTATTGATATCTCTCTGTTAGTGTGTCAAGTGGGTGTAAAGCGGCATAAACACAGCCGTGAAAAGCAGCTAAACCCCATTATAAAAATAAATTACTTTTAAAATCCCATGAAACAAAGACAGGGAAAGAGAGAGAAATTCTTACACAATTCGTTCAGGGGCTGTGATGCAACCTGGATTGACCATATCTAGACCCACAGCTGGATGAGACATAAGGGTGGACACTCTTGGGGCTGAGAGGTTTGGTGAGGTTGGGTGAGCAAACGCAGACCCTTTAAAGTAATACTGCGTGCTACCCATCGCATGGGTCCCAAATCTCCAGGTTCAAGGGCATCTTCCTACATCGAAAACATGCATGAGAAACCCAGAAGATGGTACACCGTGTGATGGGGAAAGGTTTCTAAAACGCACCTCATTTCTCATCTCCTTGTGCTCGGGTTCGCCATTCCAGCCACTTTACTAGCAATCTCCCTACTTGGAGCATCAGCACCTTTAACCTCCTGTTCCGTACAGGTTGCAATTTGTCCTGAGGATGAACGGGAAGACGGGGAACCAATGAGAGACTAGCTCTTGGTGTTGGGACAGGCACAGGTCACTCTATTTTCCCATCAGGAAGAAGAATTAACCACAGGCTCAACCTGCCCCCCGGAACCAGAACAGGGCCTGAAGCCATCCTGCGCTTTTGCGGCCAGCTCCCAAAAAAGCGACTTGTAAAATGGAGCTTCAGGGCACTGCAATTCACAAACCTGCAGAGTTATAAATGATAACTCTCGTCCACAAATATATTGAGGGAAGGCAAAGAAGAGGATTTGAAATCAAGGCAGAATTGCAGGAAACAGATTTCAGGAGGTAGATTCGAATCGCCTTTAAAGCACATGAAAAGCGGCAAAACGTTGACAATGATGCCCTTGGCCAAAAAGGGCGTATGCGTTTTTTCCTGAATATATTCAGGAAAAAACGCATACGCCCTTTTTGGCCAACCAAGCAACCTGGAAAGGCAAATCAGCGCTACAAAGAAGTCTCGCTTCCCATAGGTCAAAAGGGCCATGCTGAAAAAAGTGTCAAAACCAGAAATGCAGGACAGGCCATGGAGGAATCGGAGCCTTGCTACACTGATGGGCGGGATGTAAATCGCCAACAGCCACTCTGGAGAAGTGTACGGTGTGTCCTGAAACATCTAAAAAACACAGCTTAGAGAGCATAGGGCACTTCCACGCATGGGGGGATAAAGTGGGAAAATTGAAAATCAGCAAGACACAAGCACCCCAAAGTTTAGGGCTGCTCTGTTGACAAGGACCTCCACTTCATTCCACCTTAAATATCCCAGGAGAGCGAAAAATGGATAAAAAAGTTGTGGTCCTTATGTACAATGGAATATCACTCAGCCATGAAATCAATGTCATAAGGCTAGTAGCAGCATGATGAGTGGATTTAGGTAAGACGATTCTAAGTGAAATAAGTCACACAGAAAAGGACACTTCTCATAAGGTGTCACTTATAGAGGGAATGTAAAAACCGTTACACTTGAACTGAATTACAAAACAGAACAGAGTCACACATGCAGAAAACACACTATGGCTGCTTAACGGGAAAGGTGAGGTGGGGTGATACATAAAACAAGAGTTTCAAATTAGCTCAGATACCGTTCCATAAACCCAATATGTAATAGACAAGACCTACTCCTTGCTCAGAGAACTGGACTCAACACGCCCGATTCACCGCACAAGAATATATCTGACTAGTAATAATCTTAAAACCTATGTATTGATATCTCTGTTAGTGTGTCAAGTGGGTGTAAAGCGGCATAAACACAGCCGTGAAAAGCAGCTAAACCCCATTATAAAAATAAATTACTTTTAAAAACCCATGAAACAAAGACAGGGAAAGACAGAGAAATTCTTACACAATTCGTTCAGGGGCTGTGATGCAACCTGGATTGACCATATCTAGACCCACAGCTGGATGAGACATAAGGGTGGACACTCTTGGGGCTGAGAGTTTTGGTGAGGTTGGGTGAGCAAACGCAGACCCTTTAAAGTAATACTGCGTGCTACCCATCGCATGGGTCCCAAATCTCCAGGTTCAAGGGCATCTTCCTACATCGAAAACATGCATGAGAAACCCAGAAGATGGTACACCGTGTGATGGGGAAAGGTTTCTAAAACGCACCTCATTTCTCATCTCCTTGTGCTCGGGTTCGCCATTCCAGCCACTTTACTAGCAATCTCCCTACTTGGAGCATCAGCACCTTTAACCTCCTGTTCCGTACAGGTTGCAATTTGTCCTGAGGATGAACGGGAAGACGGGGAACCAATGAGAGACTAGCTCTTGGTGTTGGGACAGGCACAGGTCACTCTATTTTCCCATCAGGAAGAAGAATTAACCACAGGCTCAACCTGCCCCCCGGAACCAGAACAGGGCCTGAAGCCATCCTGCGCTTTTGCGGCCAGCTCCCAAAAAAGCGACTTGTAAAATGGAGCTTCAGGGCACTGCAATTCACAAACCTGCAGAGATATAAATGATAACTCTCGTCCACAAATATATTGAGGGAAGGCAAAGAAGAGGATTTGAAATCAAGGCAGAATTGCAGGAAACAGATTTCATGAGGTAGATTCGAATCGCCTTTAAAGCACATGAAAAGCGGCAAAACGTTGACAATGATGCCCTTGGCCAAAAAGGGCGTATGCGTTTTTTCCTGAATATATTCAGGAAAAAACGCATACGCCCTTTTTGGCCAACCAAGCAACCTGGAAAGGCAAATCAGCGCTACAAAGAAGTCTCGCTTCCCATAGGTCAAAAGGGCCATGCTGAAAAAAGTGTCAAAACCAGAAATGCAGGACAGGCCATGGAGGAATCGGAGCCTTGCTACACTGATGGGCGGGATGTAAATCGCCAACAGCCACTCTGGAGAAGTGTACGGTGTGTCCTGAAACATCTAAAAAACACAGCTTAGAGAGCATAGGGCACTTCCACGCATGGGGGGATAAAGTGGGAAAATTGAAAATCAGCAAGACACAAGCACCCCAAAGTTTAGGGCTGCTCTGTTGACAAGGACCTCCACTTCATTCCACCTTAAATATCCCAGGAAAGCGAAAAATGGATAAAAAAGTTGTGGTCCTTATGTACAATGGAATATCACTCAGCCATGAAATCAATGTCATAAGGCTAGTAGCAGCATGATGAGTGGATTTAGGTAAGACGATTCTAAGTGAAATAAGTCACACAGAAAAGGACACTTCTCATAAGGTGTCACTTATAGAGGGAATGTAAAAACCGTTACACTTGAACTGAATTACAAAACAGAACAGAGTCACACATGCAGAAAACACACTATGGCTGCTTAACGGGAAAGGTGAGGTGGGGTGATACATAAAACAAGAGTTTCAAATTAGCTCAGATACCGTTCCATAAACCCAATATGTAATAGACAGGACCTACTCCTTGCTCAGAGAACTGGACTCAACACGCCCGATTCACCGCACAAGAATATATCTGACTAGTAATAATCTTAAAACCTATGTATTGATATCTCTCTGTTAGTGTGTCAAGTGGGTGTAAAGCGGCATAAACACAGCCGTGAAAAGCAGCTAAACCCCATTATAAAAATAAATTACTTTTAAAATCCCATGAAACAAAGACAGGGAAAGCGAGAGAAATTCTTACACAATTCGTTCAGGGGCTGTGATGCAACCTGGATTGACCATATCTAGACCCACAGCTGGATGAGACATAAGGGTGGACACTCTTGGGGCTGAGAGGTTTGGTGAGGTTGGGTGAGCAAACGCAGACCCTTTAAAGTAATACTGCGTGCTACCCATCGCATGGGTCCCAAATCTCCAGGTTCAAGGGCATCTTCCTACATCGAAAACATGCATGAGAAACCCAGAAGATGGTACACCGTGTGATGGGGAAAGGTTTCTAAAACGCACCTCATTTCTCATCTCCTTGTGCTCGGGTTCGCCATTCCAGACACTTTACTAGCAATCTCCCTACTTGGAGCATCAGCACCTTTAACCTCCTGTTCCGTACAGGTTGCAATTTGTCCTGAGGATGAACGGGAAGACGGGGAACCAATGAGAGACTAGCTCTTGGTGTTGGGACAGGCACAGGTCACTCTATTTTCCCATCAGGAAGAAGAATTAAGCACAGGCTCAGCCTGCCCCCCGGAACCAGAACAGGGCCTGAAGCCATCCTGCGCTTTTGCGGCCAGCTCCCAAAAAAGCGACTTGTAAAATGGAGCTTCAGGGCACTGCAATTCACAAACCTGCAGAGTTATAAATGATAACTCTCGTCCACAAATATATTGAGGGAAGGCAAAGAAGAGGATTTGAAATCAAGGCAGAATTGCAGGAAACAGATTTCAGGAGGTAGATTCGAATCGCCTTTAAAGCACATGAAAAGCGGCAAAACGTTGACAATGATGCCCTTGGCCAAAAAGGGCGTATGCGTTTTTTCCTGAATATATTCAGGAAAAAACGCATACGCCCTTTTTGGCCAACCAAGCAACCTGGAAAGGCAAATCAGCGCTACAAAGAAGTCTCGCTTCCCATAGGTCAAAAGGGCCATGCTGAAAAAAGTGTCAAAACCAGAAATGCAGGACAGGCCATGGAGGAATCGGAGCCTTGCTACACTGATGGGCGGGATGTAAATCGCCAACAGCCACTCTGGAGAAGTGTACGGTGTGTCCTGAAACATCTAAAAAACACAGCTTAGAGAGCATAGGGCACTTCCACGCATGGGGGGATAAAGTGGGAAAATTGAAAATCAGCAAGACACAAGCACCCCAAAGTTTAGGGCTGCTCTGTTGACAAGGACCTCCACTTCATTCCACCTTAAATATCCCAGGAGAGCGAAAAATGGATAAAAAAGTTGTGGTCCTTATGTACAATGGAATATCACTCAGCCATGAAATCAATGTCATAAGGCTAGTAGCAGCATGATGAGTGGATTTAGGTAAGACGATTCTAAGTGAAATAAGTCACACAGAAAAGGACACTTCTCATAAGGTGTCACTTATAGAGGGAATGTAAAAACCGTTACACCTGAACTGAATTACAAAATAGAACAGAGTCACACATGCAGAAAACACACTATGGCTGCTTAACGGGAAAGGTGAGGTGGGGTGATACATAAAACAAGAGTTTCAAATTAGCTCAGATACCGTTCCATAAACCCAATATGTAATAGACAAGACCTACTCCTTGCTCAGAGAACTGGACTCAACACGCCCGATTCACCGCACTAGAATATATCTGACTAGTAATAATCTTAAAACCTATGTATTGATATCTCTCTGTTAGTGTGTCAAGTGGGTGTAAAGCGGCATAAACACAGCCGTGAAAAGCAGCTAAACCCCATTATAAAAATAAATTACTTTTAAAAACCCATGAAACAAAGACAGGGAAAGACAGAGAAATTCTTACACAATTCGTTCAGGGGCTGTGATGCAACCTGGATTGACCATATCTAGACCCACAGCTGGATGAGACATAAGGGTGGACACTCTTGGGGCTGAGAGGTTTGGTGAGGTTGGGTGAGCAAACGCAGACCCTTTAAAGTAATACTGCGTGCTACCCATCGCATGGGTCCCAAATCTCCAGGTTCAAGGGCATCTTCCTACATCGAAAACATGCATGAGAAACCCAGAAGATGGTACACCGTGTGATGGGGCAAGGTTTCTAAAACGCACCTCATTTCTCATCTCCTTGTGCTCGGGTTCGCCATTCCAGCCACTTTACTAGCAATCTCCCTACTTGGAGCATCAGCACCTTTAACCTCCTGTTCCGTACAGGTTGCAATTTGTCCTGAGGATGAACGGGAAGACGGGGAACCAATGAGAGACTAGCTCTTGGTGTTGGGACAGGCACAGGTCACTCTATTTTCCCATCAGGAAGAAGAATTAAGCACAGGCTCAGCCTGCCCCCCGGAACCAGAACAGGGCCTGAAGCCATCCTGCGCTTTTGCGGCCAGCTCCCAAAAAAGCGACTTGTAAAATGGAGCTTCAGGGCACTGCAATTCACAAACCTGCAGAGTTATAAATGATAACTCACGTCCACAAATATATTGAGGGAAGGCAAAGAAGAGGATTTGAAATCAAGGCAGAATTGCAGGAAACAGATTTCAGGAGGTAGATTCGAATCGCCTTTAAAGCACATGAAAAGCGGCAAAACGTTGACAATGATGCCCTTGGCCAAAAAGGGCGTATGCGTTTTTTCCTGAATATATTCAGGAAAAAACGCATACGCCCTTTTTGGCCAACCAAGCAACCTGGAAAGGCAAATCAGCGCTACAAAGAAGTCTCGCTTCCCATAGGTCAAAAGGGCCATGCTGAAAAAAGTGTCAAAACCAGAAATGCAGGACAGGCCATGGAGGAATCGGAGCCTTGCTACACTGATGGGCGGGATGTAAATCGCCAACAGCCACTCTGGAGAAGTGTACGGTGTGTCCTGAAACATCTAAAAAACACAGCTTAGAGAGCATAGGGCACTTCCACGCATGGGGGGATAAAGTGGGAAAATTGAAAATCAGCAAGACACAAGCACCCCAAAGTTTAGGGCTGCTCTGTTGACAAGGACCTCCACTTCATTCCACCTTAAATATCCCAGGAAAGCGAAAAATGGATAAAAAAGTTGTGGTCCTTATGTACAATGGAATATCACTCAGCCATGAAATCAATGTCATAAGGCTAGTAGCAGCATGATGAGTGGATTTAGGTAAGACGATTCTAAGTGAAATAAGTCACACAGAAAAGGACACTTCTCATAAGGTGTCACTTATAGAGGGAATGTAAAAACCGTTACACCTGAACTGAATTACAAAACAGAACAGAGTCACACATGCAGAAAACACACTATGGCTGCTTAACGGGAAAGGTGAGGTGGGGTGATACATAAAACAAGAGTTTCAAATTAGCTCAGATACCGTTCCATAAACCCAATATGTAATAGACAAGACCTACTCCTTGCTCAGAGAACTGGACTCAACACGCCCGATTCACCGCACAAGAATATATCTGACTAGTAATAATCTTAAAACCTATGTATTGATATCTCTCTGTTAGTGTGTCAAGTGGGTGTAAAGCGGCATAAACAGAGCCGTGAAAAGCAGCTAAACCCCATTATAAAAATAAATTATTTCTAAAAACCCATGAAACAAAGACAGGGAAAGACAGAGAAATTCTTACACAATTCGTTCAGGGGCTGTGATGCAACCTGGATTGACCATATCTAGACCCACAGCTGGATGAGACATAAGGGTGGACACTCTTGGGGCTGAGAGGTTTGGTGAGGTTGGGTGAGCAAACGCAGACCCTTTAAAGTAATACTGCGTGCTACCCATCGCATGGGTCCCAAATCTCCAGGTTCAAGGGCATCTTCCTACATCGAAAACATGCATGAGAAACCCAGAAGATGGTACACCGTGTGATGGGGCAAGGTTTCTAAAACGCACCTCATTTCTCATCTCCTTGTGCTCGGGTTCGCCATTCCAGCCACTTTACTAGCAATCTCCCTACTTGGAGCATCAGCACCTTTAACCTCCTGTTCCGTACAGGTTGCAATTTGTCCTGAGGATGAACGGGAAGACGGGGAACCAATGAGAGACTAGCTCTTGGTGTTGGGACAGGCACAGGTCACTCTATTTTCCCATCAGGAAGAAGAATTAAGCACAGGCTCAGCCTGCCCCCCGGAACCAGAACAGGGCCTGAAGCCATCCTGCGCTTTTGCGGCCAGCTCCCAAAAAAGCGACTTGTAAAATGGAGCTTCAGGGCACTGCAATTCACAAACCTGCAGAGTTATAAATGATAACTCACGTCCACAAATATATTGAGGGAAGGCAAAGAAGAGGATTTGAAATCAAGGCAGAATTGCAGGAAACAGATTTCAGGAGGTAGATTCGAATCGCCTTTAAAGCACATGAAAAGCGGCAAAACGTTGACAATGATGCCCTTGGCCAAAAAGGGCGTATGCGTTTTTTCCTGAATATATTCAGGAAAAAACGCATACGCCCTTTTTGGCCAACCAAGCAACCTGGAAAGGCAAATCAGCGCTACAAAGAAGTCTCGCTTCCCATAGGTCAAAAGGGCCATGCTGAAAAAAGTGTCAAAACCAGAAATGCAGGACAGGCCATGGAGGAATCGGAGCCTTGCTACACTGATGGGCGGGATGTAAATCGCCAACAGCCACTCTGGAGAAGTGTACGGTGTGTCCTGAAACATCTAAAAAACACAGCTTAGAGAGCATAGGGCACTTCCACGCATGGGGGGATAAAGTGGGAAAATTTAAAATCAGCAAGACACAAGCACCCCAAAGTTTAGGGCTGCTCTGTTGACAAGGACCTCCACTTCATTCCACCTTAAATATCCCAGGAAAGCGAAAAATGGATAAAAAAGTTGTGGTCCTTATGTACAATGGAATATCACTCAGCCATGAAATCAATGTCATAAGGCTAGTAGCAGCATGATGAGTGGATTTAGGTAAGACGATTCTAAGTGAAATAAGTCACACAGAAAAGGACACTTCTCATAAGGTGTCACTTATAGAGGGAATGTAAAAACCGTTACACCTGAACTGAATTACAAAACAGAACAGAGTCACACATGCAGAAAACACACTATGGCTGCTTAACGGGAAAGGTGAGGTGGGGTGATACATAAAACAAGAGTTTCAAATTAGCTCAGATACCGTTCCATAAACCCAATATGTAATAGACAAGACCTACTCCTTGCTCAGAGAACTGGACTCAACACGCCCGATTCACCGCACAAGAATATATCTGACTAGTAATAATCTTAAAACCTATGTATTGATATCTCTCTGTTAGTGTGTCAAGTGGGTGTAAAGCGGCATAAACACAGCCGTGAAAAGCAGCTAAACCCCATTATAAAAATAAATTACTTTTAAAAACCCATGAAACAAAGACAGGGAAAGACAGAGAAATTCTTACACAATTCGTTCAGGGGCTGTGATGCAACCTGGATTGACCATATCTAGACCCACAGCTGGATGAGACATAAGGGTGGACACTCTTGGGGCTGAGAGGTTTGGTGAGGTTGGGTGAGCAAACGCAGACCCTTTAAAGTAATACTGCGTGCTACCCATCGCATGGGTCCCAAATCTCCAGGTTCAAGGGCATCTTCCTACATCGAAAACATGCATGAGAAACCCAGAAGATGGTACACCGTGTGATGGGGCAAGGTTTCTAAAACGCACCTCATTTCTCATCTCCTTGTGCTCGGGTTCGCCATTCCAGCCACTTTACTAGCAATCTCCCTACTTGGAGCATCAGCACCTTTAACCTCCTGTTCCGTACAGGTTGCAATTTGTCCTGAGGATGAACGGGAAGACGGGGAACCAATGAGAGACTAGCTCTTGGTGTTGGGACAGGCACAGGTCACTCTATTTTCCCATCAGGAAGAAGAATTAAGCACAGGCTCAGCCTGCCCCCCGGAACCAGAACAGGGCCTGAAGCCATCCTGCGCTTTTGCGGCCAGCTCCCAAAAAAGCGACTTGTAAAATGGAGCTTCAGGGCACTGCAATTCACAAACCTGCAGAGTTATAAATGATAACTCACGTCCACAAATATATTGAGGGAAGGCAAAGAAGAGGATTTGAAATCAAGGCAGAATTGCAGGAAACAGATTTCAGGAGGTAGATTCGAATCGCCTTTAAAGCACATGAAAAGCGGCAAAACGTTGACAATGATGCCCTTGGCCAAAAAGGGCGTATGCGTTTTTTCCTGAATATATTCAGGAAAAAACGCATACGCCCTTTTTGGCCAACCAAGCAACCTGGAAAGGCAAATCAGCGCTACAAAGAAGTCTCGCTTCCCATAGGTCAAAAGGGCCATGCTGAAAAAAGTGTCAAAACCAGAAATGCAGGACAGGCCATGGAGGAATCGGAGCCTTGCTACACTGATGGGCGGGATGTAAATCGCCAACAGCCACTCTGGAGAAGTGTACGGTGTGTCCTGAAACATCTAAAAAACACAGCTTAGAGAGCATAGGGCACTTCCACGCATGGGGGGATAAAGTGGGAAAATTGAAAATCAGCAAGACACAAGCACCCCAAAGTTTAGGGCTGCTCTGTTGACAAGGACCTCCACTTCATTCCACCTTAAATATCCCAGGAAAGCGAAAAATGGATAAAAAAGTTGTGGTCCTTATGTACAATGGAATATCACTCAGCCATGAAATCAATGTCATAAGGCTAGTAGCAGCATGATGAGTGGATTTAGGTAAGACGATTCTAAGTGAAATAAGTCACACAGAAAAGGACACTTCTCATAAGGTGTCACTTATAGAGGGAATGTAAAAACCGTTACACCTGAACTGAATTACAAAACAGAACAGAGTCACACATGCAGAAAACACACTATGGCTGCTTAACGGGAAAGGTGAGGTGGGGTGATACATAAAACAAGAGTTTCAAATTAGCTCAGATACCGTTCCATAAACCCAATATGTAATAGACAAGACCTACTCCTTGCTCAGAGAACTGGACTCAACACGCCCGATTCACCGCACAAGAATATATCTGACTAGTAATAATCTTAAAACCTATGTATTGATATCTCTCTGTTAGTGTGTCAAGTGGGTGTAAAGCGGCATAAACAGAGCCGTGAAAAGCAGCTAAACCCCATTATAAAAATAAATTACTTCTAAAAACCCATGAAACAAAGACAGGGAAAGACAGAGAAATTCTTACACAATTCGTTCAGGGGCTGTGATGCAACCTGGATTGACCATATCTAGACCCACAGCTGGATGAGACATAAGGGTGGACACTCTTGGGGCTGAGAGGTTTGGTGAGGTTGGGTGAGCAAACGCAGACCCTTTAAAGTAATACTGCGTGCTACCCATCGCATGGGTCCCAAATCTCAGGTTCAAGGGCGTCTTCCTACATCGAAAACATGCATGAGAAACCCAGAAGATGGTACACCGTGTGATGGGGAAAGGTTTCTAAAACGCACCTCATTTCTCATCTCCTTGTGCTCGGGTTCGCCATTCCAGCCACTTTACTAGCAATCTCCCTACTTGGAGCATCAGCACCTTTAACCTCCTGTTCCGTACAGGTTGCAATTTGTCCTGAGGATGAACGGGAAGACGGGGAACCAATGAGAGACTAGCTCTTGGTGTTGGGACAGGCACAGGTCACTCTATTTTCCCATCAGGAAGAAGAATTAACCACAGGCTCAACCTGCCCCCCGGAACCAGAACAGGGCCTGAAGCCATCCTGCGCTTTTGCGGCCAGCTCCCAAAAAAGCGACTTGTAAAATGGAGCTTCAGGGCACTGCAATTCACAAACCTGCAGAGTTATAAATGATAACTCACGTCCACAAATATATTGAGGGAAGGCAAAGAAGAGGATTTGAAATCAAGGCAGAATTGCAGGAAACAGATTTCAGGAGGTAGATTCGAATCGCCTTTAAAGCACATGAAAAGCGGCAAAACGTTGACAATGATGCCCTTGGCCAAAAAGGGCGTATGCGTTTTTTCCTGAATATATTCAGGAAAAAACGCATACGCCCTTTTTGGCCAACCAAGCAACCTGGAAAGGCAAATCAGCGCTACAAAGAAGTCTCGCTTCCCATAGGTCAAAAGGGCCATGCTGAAAAAAGTGTCAAAACCAGAAATGCAGGACAGGCCATGGAGGAATCGGAGCCTTGCTACACTGATGGGCGGGATGTAAATCGCCAACAGCCACTCTGGAGAAGTGTACGGTGTGTCCTGAAACATCTAAAAAACACAGCTTAGAGAGCATAGGGCACTTCCACGCATGGGTGGATAAAGTGGGAAAATTGAAAATCAGCAAGACACAAGCACCCCAAAGTTTAGGGCTGCTCTGTTGACAAGGACCTCCACTTCATTCCACCTTAAATATCCCAGGAGAGCGAAAAATGGATAAAAAAGTTGTGGTCCTTATGTACAATGGAATATCACTCAGCCATGAAATCAATGTCATAAGGCTAGTAGCAGCATGATGAGTGGATTTAGGTAAGACGATTCTAAGTGAAATAAGTCACACAGAAAAGGACACTTCTCATAAGGTGTCACTTATAGAGGGAATGTAAAAACCGTTACACCTGAACTGAATTACAAAACAGAACAGAGTCACACATGCAGAAAACACACTATGGCTGCTTAACGGGAAAGGTGAGGTGGGGTGATACATAAAACAAGAGTTTCAAATTAGCTCAGATACCGTTCCATAAACCCAATATGTAATAGACAAGACCTACTCCTTGCTCAGAGAACTGGACTCAACACGCCCGATTCACCGCACTAGAATATATCTGACTAGTAATAATCTTAAAACCTATGTATTGATATCTCTCTGTTAGTGTGTCAAGTGGGTGTAAAGCGGCATAAACACAGCCGTGAAAAGCAGCTAAACCCCATTATAAAAATAAATTACTTTTAAAAACCCATGAAACAAAGACAGGGAAAGACAGAGAAATTCTTACACAATTCGTTCAGGGGCTGTGATGCAACCTGGATTGACCATATCTAGACCCACAGCTGGATGAGACATAAGGGTGGACACTCTTGGGGCTGAGAGGTTTGGTGAGGTTGGGTGAGCAAACGCAGACCCTTTAAAGTAATACTGCGTGCTACCCATCGCATGGGTCCCAAATCTCCAGGTTCAAGGGCATCTTCCTACATCGAAAACATGCATGAGAAACCCAGAAGATGGTACACCGTGTGATGGGGCAAGGTTTCTAAAACGCACCTCATTTCTCATCTCCTTGTGCTCGGGTTCGCCATTCCAGCCACTTTACTAGCAATCTCCCTACTTGGAGCATCAGCACCTTTAACCTCCTGTTCCGTACAGGTTGCAATTTGTCCTGAGGATGAACGGGAAGACGGGGAACCAATGAGAGACTAGCTCTTGGTGTTGGGACAGGCACAGGTCACTCTATTTTCCCATCAGGAAGAAGAATTAAGCACAGGCTCAGCCTGCCCCCCGGAACCAGAACAGGGCCTGAAGCCATCCTGCGCTTTTGCGGCCAGCTCCCAAAAAAGCGACTTGTAAAATGGAGCTTCAGGGCACTGCAATTCACAAACCTGCAGAGTTATAAATGATAACTCACGTCCACAAATATATTGAGGGAAGGCAAAGAAGAGGATTTGAAATCAAGGCAGAATTGCAGGAAACAGATTTCAGGAGGTAGATTCGAATCGCCTTTAAAGCACATGAAAAGCGGCAAAACGTTGACAATGATGCCCTTGGCCAAAAAGGGCGTATGCGTTTTTTCCTGAATATATTCAGGAAAAAACGCATACGCCCTTTTTGGCCAACCAAGCAACCTGGAAAGGCAAATCAGCGCTACAAAGAAGTCTCGCTTCCCATAGGTCAAAAGGGCCATGCTGAAAAAAGTGTCAAAACCAGAAATGCAGGACAGGCCATGGAGGAATCGGAGCCTTGCTACACTGATGGGCGGGATGTAAATCGCCAACAGCCACTCTGGAGAAGTGTACGGTGTGTCCTGAAACATCTAAAAAACACAGCTTAGAGAGCATAGGGCACTTCCACGCATGGGGGGATAAAGTGGGAAAATTGAAAATCAGCAAGACACAAGCACCCCAAAGTTTAGGGCTGCTCTGTTGACAAGGACCTCCACTTCATTCCACCTTAAATATCCCAGGAAAGCGAAAAATGGATAAAAAAGTTGTGGTCCTTATGTACAATGGAATATCACTCAGCCATGAAATCAATGTCATAAGGCTAGTAGCAGCATGATGAGTGGATTTAGGTAAGACGATTCTAAGTGAAATAAGTCACACAGAAAAGGACACTTCTCATAAGGTGTCACTTATAGAGGGAATGTAAAAACCGTTACACCTGAACTGAATTACAAAACAGAACAGAGTCACACATGCAGAAAACACACTATGGCTGCTTAACGGGAAAGGTGAGGTGGGGTGATACATAAAACAAGAGTTTCAAATTAGCTCAGATACCGTTCCATAAACCCAATATGTAATAGACAAGACCTACTCCTTGCTCAGAGAACTGGACTCAACACGCCCGATTCACCGCACAAGAATATATCTGACTAGTAATAATCTTAAAACCTATGTATTGATATCTCTCTGTTAGTGTGTCAAGTGGGTGTAAAGCGGCATAAACAGAGCCGTGAAAAGCAGCTAAACCCCATTATAAAAATAAATTACTTTTAAAAACCCATGAAACAAAGACAGGGAAAGACAGAGAAATTCTTACACAATTCGTTCAGGGGCTGTGATGCAACCTGGATTGACCATATCTAGACCCACAGCTGGATGAGACATAAGGGTGGACACTCTTGGGGCTGAGAGGTTTGGTGAGGTTGGGTGAGCAAACGCAGACCCTTTAAAGTAATACTGCGTGCTACCCATCGCATGGGTCCCAAATCTCCAGGTTCAAGGGCATCTTCCTACATCGAAAACATGCATGAGAAACCCAGAAGATGGTACACCGTGTGATGGGGCAAGGTTTCTAAAACGCACCTCATTTCTCATCTCCTTGTGCTCGGGTTCGCCATTCCAGCCACTTTACTAGCAATCTCCCTACTTGGAGCATCAGCACCTTTAACCTCCTGTTCCGTACAGGTTGCAATTTGTCCTGAGGATGAACGGGAAGACGGGGAACCAATGAGAGACTAGCTCTTGGTGTTGGGACAGGCACAGGTCACTCTATTTTCCCATCAGGAAGAAGAATTAAGCACAGGCTCAGCCTGCCCCCCGGAACCAGAACAGGGCCTGAAGCCATCCTGCGCTTTTGCGGCCAGCTCCCAAAAAAGCGACTTGTAAAATGGAGCTTCAGGGCACTGCAATTCACAAACCTGCAGAGTTATAAATGATAACTCACGTCCACAAATATATTGAGGGAAGGCAAAGAAGAGGATTTGAAATCAAGGCAGAATTGCAGGAAACAGATTTCAGGAGGTAGATTCGAATCGCCTTTAAAGCACATGAAAAGCGGCAAAACGTTGACAATGATGCCCTTGGCCAAAAAGGGCGTATGCGTTTTTTCCTGAATATATTCAGGAAAAAACGCATACGCCCTTTTTGGCCAACCAAGCAACCTGGAAAGGCAAATCAGCGCTACAAAGAAGTCTCGCTTCCCATAGGTCAAAAGGGCCATGCTGAAAAAAGTGTCAAAACCAGAAATGCAGGACAGGCCATGGAGGAATCGGAGCCTTGCTACACTGATGGGCGGGATGTAAATCGCCAACAGCCACTCTGGAGAAGTGTACGGTGTGTCCTGAAACATCTAAAAAACACAGCTTAGAGAGCATAGGGCACTTCCACGCATGGGGGGATAAAGTGGGAAAATTGAAAATCAGCAAGACACAAGCACCCCAAAGTTTAGGGCTGCTCTGTTGACAAGGACCTCCACTTCATTCCACCTTAAATATCCCAGGAAAGCGAAAAATGGATAAAAAAGTTGTGGTCCTTATGTACAATGGAATATCACTCAGCCATGAAATCAATGTCATAAGGCTAGTAGCAGCATGATGAGTGGATTTAGGTAAGACGATTCTAAGTGAAATAAGTCACACAGAAAAGGACACTTCTCATAAGGTGTCACTTATAGAGGGAATGTAAAAACCGTTACACCTGAACTGAATTACAAAACAGAACAGAGTCACACATGCAGAAAACACACTATGGCTGCTTAACGGGAAAGGTGAGGTGGGGTGATACATAAAACAAGAGTTTCAAATTAGCTCAGATACCGTTCCATAAACCCAATATGTAATAGACAAGACCTACTCCTTGCTCAGAGAACTGGACTCAACACGCCCGATTCACCGCACAAGAATATATCTGACTAGTAATAATCTTAAAACCTATGTATTGATATCTCTCTGTTAGTGTGTCAAGTGGGTGTAAAACGGCATAAACAGAGCCGTGAAAAGCAGCTAAACCCCATTATAAAAATAAATTACTTTTAAAAACCCATGAAACAAAGACAGGGAAAGACAGAGAAATTCTTACACAATTCGTTCAGGGGCTGTGATGCAACCTGGATTGACCATATCTAGACCCACAGCTGGATGAGACATAAGGGTGGACACTCTTGGGGCTGAGAGGTTTGGTGAGGTTGGGTGAGCAAACGCAGACCCTTTAAAGTAATACTGCGTGCTACCCATCGCATGGGTCCCAAATCTCCAGGTTCAAGGGCATCTTCCTACATCGAAAACATGCATGAGAAACCCAGAAGATGGTACACCGTGTGATGGGGCAAGGTTTCTAAAACGCACCTCATTTCTCATCTCCTTGTGCTCGGGTTCGCCATTCCAGCCACTTTACTAGCAATCTCCCTACTTGGAGCATCAGCACCTTTAACCTCCTGTTCCGTACAGGTTGCAATTTGTCCTGAGGATGAACGGGAAGACGGGGAACCAATGAGAGACTAGCTCTTGGTGTTGGGACAGGCACAGGTCACTCTATTTTCCCATCAGGAAGAAGAATTAAGCACAGGCTCAGCCTGCCCCCCGGAACCAGAACAGGGCCTGAAGCCATCCTGCGCTTTTGCGGCCAGCTCCCAAAAAAGCGACTTGTAAAATGGAGCTTCAGGGCACTGCAATTCACAAACCTGCAGAGTTATAAATGATAACTCACGTCCACAAATATATTGAGGGAAGGCAAAGAAGAGGATTTGAAATCAAGGCAGAATTGCAGGAAACAGATTTCAGGAGGTAGATTCGAATCGCCTTTAAAGCACATGAAAAGCGGCAAAACGTTGACAATGATGCCCTTGGCCAAAAAGGGCGTATGCGTTTTTTCCTGAATATATTCAGGAAAAAACGCATACGCCCTTTTTGGCCAACCAAGCAACCTGGAAAGGCAAATCAGCGCTACAAAGAAGTCTCGCTTCCCATAGGTCAAAAGGGCCATGCTGAAAAAAGTGTCAAAACCAGAAATGCAGGACAGGCCATGGAGGAATCGGAGCCTTGCTACACTGATGGGCGGGATGTAAATCGCCAACAGCCACTCTGGAGAAGTGTACGGTGTGTCCTGAAACATCTAAAAAACACAGCTTAGAGAGCATAGGGCACTTCCACGCATGGGGGGATAAAGTGGGAAAATTGAAAATCAGCAAGACACAAGCACCCCAAAGTTTAGGGCTGCTCTGTTGACAAGGACCTCCACTTCATTCCACCTTAAATATCCCAGGAAAGCGAAAAATGGATAAAAATGTTGTGGTCCTTATGTACAATGGAATATCACTCAGCCATGAAATCAATGTCATAAGGCTAGTAGCAGCATGATGAGTGGATTTAGGTAAGACGATTCTAAGTGAAATAAGTCACACAGAAAAGGACACTTCTCATAAGGTGTCACTTATAGAGGGAATGTAAAAACCGTTACACCTGAACTGAATTACAAAACAGAACAGAGTCACACATGCAGAAAACACACTATGGCTGCTTAACGGGAAAGGTGAGGTGGGGTGATACATAAAACAAGAGTTTCAAATTAGCTCAGATACCGTTCCATAAACCCAATATGTAATAGACAAGACCTACTCCTTGCTCAGAGAACTGGACTCAACACGCCCGATTCACCGCACAAGAATATATCTGACTAGTAATAATCTTAAAACCTATGTATTGATATCTCTCTGTTAGTGTGTCAAGTGGGTGTAAAGCGGCATAAACAGAGCCGTGAAAAGCAGCTAAACCCCATTATAAAAATAAATTACTTCTAAAAACCCATGAAACAAAGACAGGGAAAGACAGAGAAATTCTTACACAATTCGTTCAGGGGCTGTGATGCAACCTGGATTGACCATATCTAGACCCACAGCTGGATGAGACATAAGGGTGGACACTCTTGGGGCTGAGAGGTTTGGTGAGGTTGGGTGAGCAAACGCAGACCCTTTAAAGTAATACTGCGTGCTACCCATCGCATGGGTCCCAAATCTCCAGGTTCAAGGGCGTCTTCCTACATCGAAAACATGCATGAGAAACCCAGAAGATGGTACACCGTGTGATGGGGAAAGGTTTCTAAAACGCACCTCATTTCTCATCTCCTTGTGCTCGGGTTCGCCATTCCAGCCACTTTACTAGCAATCTCCCTACTTGGAGCATCAGCACCTTTAACCTCCTGTTCCGTACAGGTTGCAATTTGTCCTGAGGATGAACGGGAAGACGGGGAACCAATGAGAGACTAGCTCTTGGTGTTGGGACAGGCACAGGTCACTCTATTTTCCCATCAGGAAGAAGAATTAACCACAGGCTCAACCTGCCCCCCGGAACCAGAACAGGGCCTGAAGCCATCCTGCGCTTTTGCAGCCAGCTCCCAAAAAAGCGACTTGTAAAATGGAGCTTCAGGGCACTGCAATTCACAAACCTGCAGAGTTATAAATGATAACTCACGTCCACAAATATATTGAGGGAAGGCAAAGAAGAGGATTTGAAATCAAGGCAGAATTGCAGGAAACAGATTTCAGGAGGTAGATTCGAATCGCCTTTAAAGCACATGAAAAGCGGCAAAACGTTGACAATGATGCCCTTGGCCAAAAAGGGCGTATGCGTTTTTTCCTGAATATATTCAGGAAAAAACGCATACGCCCTTTTTGGCCAACCAAGCAACCTGGAAAGGCAAATCAGCGCTACAAAGAAGTCTCGCTTCCCATAGGTCAAAAGGGCCATGCTGAAAAAAGTGTCAAAACCAGAAATGCAGGACAGACCATGGAGGAATCGGAGCCTTGCTACACTGATGGGCGGGATGTAAATCGCCAACAGCCACTCTGGAGAAGTGTACGGTGTGTCCTGAAACATCTAAAAAACACAGCTTAGAGAGCATAGGGCACTTCCACGCATGGGGGGATAAAGTGGGAAAATTGAAAATCAGCAAGACACAAGCACCCCAAAGTTTAGGGCTGCTCTGTTGACAAGGACCTCCACTTCATTCCACCTTAAATATCCCAGGAAAGCGAAAAATGGATAAAAAAGTTGTGGTCCTTATGTACAATGGAATATCACTCAGCCATGAAATCAATGTCATAAGGCTAGTAGCAGCATGATGAGTGGATTTAGGTAAGACGATTCTAAGTGAAATAAGTCACACAGAAAAGGACACTTCTCATAAGGTGTCACTTATAGAGGGAATGTAAAAACCGTTACACCTGAACTGAATTACAAAACAGAACAGAGTCACACATGCAGAAAACACACTATGGCTGCTTAACGGGAAAGGTGAGGTGGGGTGATACATAAAACAAGAGTTTCAAATTAGCTCAGATACCGTTCCATAAACCCAATATGTAATAGACAAGACCTACTCCTTGCTCAGAGAACTGGACTCAACACGCCCGATTCACCGCACAAGAATATATATGACTAGTAATAATCTTAAAACCTATGTATTGATATCTCTCTGTTAGTGTGTCAAGTGGGTGTAAAGCGGCATAAACAGAGCCGTGAAAAGCAGCTAAACCCCATTATAAAAATAAATTACTTTTAAAAACCCATGAAACAAAGACAGGGAAAGACAGAGAAATTCTTACACAATTCGTTCAGGGGCTGTGATGCAACCTGGATTGACCATATCTAGACCCACAGCTGGATGAGACATAAGGGTGGACACTCTTGGGGCTGAGAGGTTTGGTGAGGTTGGGTGAGCAAACGCAGACCCTTTAAAGTAATACTGCGTGCTACCCATCGCATGGGTCCCAAATCTCCAGGTTCAAGGGCATCTTCCTACATCGAAAACATGCATGAGAAACCCAGAAGATGGTACACCGTGTGATGGGGCAAGGTTTCTAAAACGCACCTCATTTCTCATCTCCTTGTGCTCGGGTTCGCCATTCCAGCCACTTTACTAGCAATCTCCCTACTTGGAGCATCAGCACCTTTAACCTCCTGTTCCGTACAGGTTGCAATTTGTCCTGAGGATGAACGGGAAGACGGGGAACCAATGAGAGACTAGCTCTTGGTGTTGGGACAGGCACAGGTCACTCTATTTTCCCATCAGGAAGAAGAATTAAGCACAGGCTCAGCCTGCCCCCCGGAACCAGAACAGGGCCTGAAGCCATCCTGCGCTTTTGCGGCCAGCTCCCAAAAAAGCGACTTGTAAAATGGAGCTTCAGGGCACTGCAATTCACAAACCTGCAGAGTTATAAATGATAACTCACGTCCACAAATATATTGAGGGAAGGCAAAGAAGAGGATTTGAAATCAAGGCAGAATTGCAGGAAACAGATTTCAGGAGGTAGATTCGAATCGCATTTAAAGCACATGAAAAGCGGCAAAACGTTGACAATGATGCCCTTGGCCAAAAAGGGCGTATGCGTTTTTTCCTGAATATATTCAGGAAAAAACGCATACGCCCTTTTTGGCCAACCAAGCAACCTGGAAAGGCAAATCAGCGCTACAAAGAAGTCTCGCTTCCCATAGGTCAAAAGGGCCATGCTGAAAAAAGTGTCAAAACCAGAAATGCAGGACAGGCCATGGAGGAATCGGAGCCTTGCTACACTGATGGGCGGGATGTAAATCGCCAACAGCCACTCTGGAGAAGTGTACGGTGTGTCCTGAAACATCTAAAAAACACAGCTTAGAGAGCATAGGGCACTTCCACGCATGGGGGGATAAAGTGGGAAAATTGAAAATCAGCAAGACACAAGCACCCCAAAGTTTAGGGCTGCTCTGTTGACAAGGACCTCCACTTCATTCCACCTTAAATATCCCAGGAAAGCGAAAAATGGATAAAAAAGTTGTGGTCCTTATGTACAATGGAATATCACTCAGCCATGAAATCAATGTCATAAGGCTAGTAGCAGCATGATGAGTGGATTTAGGTAAGACGATTCTAAGTGAAATAAGTCACACAGAAAAGGACACTTCTCATAAGGTGTCACTTATAGAGGGAATGTAAAAACCGTTACACCTGAACTGAATTACAAAACAGAACAGAGTCACACATGCAGAAAACACACTATGGCTGCTTAACGGGAAAGGTGAGGTGGGGTGATACATAAAACAAGAGTTTCAAATTAGCTCAGATACCGTTCCATAAACCCAATATGTAATAGACAAGACCTACTCCTTGCTCAGAGAACTGGACTCAACACGCCCGATTCACCGCACAAGAATATATCTGACTAGTAATAATCTTAAAACCTATGTATTGATATCTCTCTGTTAGTGTGTCAAGTGGGTGTAAAGCGGCATAAACAGAGCCGTGAAAAGCAGCTAAACCCCATTATAAAAATAAATGACTTCTAAAAACCCATGAAACAAAGACAGGGAAAGACAGAGAAATTCTTACACAATTCGTTCAGGGGCTGTGATGCAACCTGGATTGACCATATCTAGACCCACAGCTGGATGAGACATAAGGGTGGACACTCTTGGGGCTGAGAGGTTTGGTGAGGTTGGGTGAGCAAACGCAGACCCTTTAAAGTAATACTGCGTGCTACCCATCGCATGGGTCCCAAATCTCCAGGTTCAAGGGCGTCTTCCTACATCGAAAACATGCATGAGAAACCCAGAAGATGGTACACCGTGTGATGGGGAAAGGTTTCTAAAACGCACCTCATTTCTCATCTCCTTGTGCTCGGGTTCGCCATTCCAGCCACTTTACTAGCAATCTCCCTACTTGGAGCATCAGCACCTTTAACCTCCTGTTCCGTACAGGTTGCAATTTGTCCTGAGGATGAACGGGAAGACGGGGAACCAATGAGAGACTAGCTCTTGGTGTTGGGACAGGCACAGGTCACTCTATTTTCCCATCAGGAAGAAGAATTAAGCACAGGCTCAGCCTGCCCCCCGGAACCAGAACAGGGCCTGAAGCCATCCTGCGCTTTTGCGGCCAGCTCCCAAAAAAGCGACTTGTAAAATGGAGCTTCAGGGCACTGCAATTCACAAACCTGCAGAGTTATAAATGATAACTCACGTCCACAAATATATTGAGGGAAGGCAAAGAAGAGGATTTGAAATCAAGGCAGAATTGCAGGAAACAGATTTCAGGAGGTAGATTCGAATCGCCTTTAAAGCACATGAAAAGCGGCAAAACGTTGACAATGATGCCCTTGGCCAAAAAGGGCGTATGCGTTTTTTCCTGAATATATTCAGGAAAAAACGCATACGCCCTTTTTGGCCAACCAAGCAACCTGGAAAGGCAAATCAGCGCTACAAAGAAGTCTCGCTTCCCATAGGTCAAAAGGGCCATGCTGAAAAAAGTGTCAAAACCAGAAATGCAGGACAGGCCATGGAGGAATCGGAGCCTTGCTACACTGATGGGCGGGATGTAAATCGCCAACAGCCACTCTGGAGAAGTGTACGGTGTGTCCTGAAACATCTAAAAAACACAGCTTAGAGAGCATAGGGCACTTCCACGCATGGGGGGATAAAGTGGGAAAATTGAAAATCAGCAAGACACAAGCACCCCAAAGTTTAGGGCTGCTCTGTTGACAAGGACCTCCACTTCATTCCACCTTAAATATCCCAGGAAAGCGAAAAATGGATAAAAATGTTGTGGTCCTTATGTACAATGGAATATCACTCAGCCATGAAATCAATGTCATAAGGCTAGTAGCAGCATGATGAGTGGATTTAGGTAAGACGATTCTAAGTGAAATAAGTCACACAGAAAAGGACACTTCTCATAAGGTGTCACTTATAGAGGGAATGTAAAAACCGTTACACCTGAACTGAATTACAAAACAGAACAGAGTCACACATGCAGAAAACACACTATGGCTGCTTAACGGGAAAGGTGAGGTGGGGTGATACATAAAACAAGAGTTTCAAATTAGCTCAGATACCGTTCCATAAACCCAATATGTAATAGACAAGACCTACTCCTTGCTCAGAGAACTGGACTCAACACGCCCGATTCACCGCACAAGAATATATCTGACTAGTAATAATCTTAAAACCTATGTATTGATATCTCTCTGTTAGTGTGTCAAGTGGGTGTAAAGCGGCATAAACAGAGCCGTGAAAAGCAGCTAAACCCCATTATAAAAATAAATTACTTCTAAAAACCCATGAAACAAAGACAGGGAAAGACAGAGAAATTCTTACACAATTCGTTCAGGGGCTGTGATGCAACCTGGATTGACCATATCTAGACCCACAGCTGGATGAGACATAAGGGTGGACACTCTTGGGGCTGAGAGGTTTGGTGAGGTTGGGTGAGCAAACGCAGACCCTTTAAAGTAATACTGCGTGCTACCCATCGCATGGGTCCCAAATCTCCAGGTTCAAGGGCGTCTTCCTACATCGAAAACATGCATGAGAAACCCAGAAGATGGTACACCGTGTGATGGGGAAAGGTTTCTAAAACGCACCTCATTTCTCATCTCCTTGTGCTCGGGTTCGCCATTCCAGCCACTTTACTAGCAATCTCCCTACTTGGAGCATCAGCACCTTTAACCTCCTGTTCCGTACAGGTTGCAATTTGTCCTGAGGATGAACGGGAAGACGGGGAACCAATGAGAGACTAGCTCTTGGTGTTGGGACAGGCACAGGTCACTCTATTTTCCCATCAGGAAGAAGAATTAACCACAGGCTCAACCTGCCCCCCGGAACCAGAACAGGGCCTGAAGCCATCCTGCGCTTTTGCAGCCAGCTCCCAAAAAAGCGACTTGTAAAATGGAGCTTCAGGGCACTGCAATTCACAAACCTGCAGAGTTATAAATGATAACTCACGTCCACAAATATATTGAGGGAAGGCAAAGAAGAGGATTTGAAATCAAGGCAGAATTGCAGGAAACAGATTTCAGGAGGTAGATTCGAATCGCCTTTAAAGCACATGAAAAGCGGCAAAACGTTGACAATGATGCCCTTGGCCAAAAAGGGCGTATGCGTTTTTTCCTGAATATATTCAGGAAAAAACGCATACGCCCTTTTTGGCCAACCAAGCAACCTGGAAAGGCAAATCAGCGCTACAAAGAAGTCTCGCTTCCCATAGGTCAAAAGGGCCATGCTGAAAAAAGTGTCAAAACCAGAAATGCAGGACAGACCATGGAGGAATCGGAGCCTTGCTACACTGATGGGCGGGATGTAAATCGCCAACAGCCACTCTGGAGAAGTGTACGGTGTGTCCTGAAACATCTAAAAAACACAGCTTAGAGAGCATAGGGCACTTCCACGCATGGGGGGATAAAGTGGGAAAATTGAAAATCAGCAAGACACAAGCACCCCAAAGTTTAGGGCTGCTCTGTTGACAAGGACCTCCACTTCATTCCACCTTAAATATCCCAGGAAAGCGAAAAATGGATAAAAAAGTTGTGGTCCTTATGTACAATGGAATATCACTCAGCCATGAAATCAATGTCATAAGGCTAGTAGCAGCATGATGAGTGGATTTAGGTAAGACGATTCTAAGTGAAATAAGTCACACAGAAAAGGACACTTCTCATAAGGTGTCACTTATAGAGGGAATGTAAAAACCGTTACACCTGAACTGAATTACAAAACAGAACAGAGTCACACATGCAGAAAACACACTATGGCTGCTTAACGGGAAAGGTGAGGTGGGGTGATACATAAAACAAGAGTTTCAAATTAGCTCAGATACCGTTCCATAAACCCAATATGTAATAGACAAGACCTACTCCTTGCTCAGAGAACTGGACTCAACACGCCCGATTCACCGCACAAGAATATATATGACTAGTAATAATCTTAAAACCTATGTATTGATATCTCTCTGTTAGTGTGTCAAGTGGGTGTAAAGCGGCATAAACAGAGCCGTGAAAAGCAGCTAAACCCCATTATAAAAATAAATTACTTTTAAAAACCCATGAAACAAAGACAGGGAAAGACAGAGAAATTCTTACACAATTCGTTCAGGGGCTGTGATGCAACCTGGATTGACCATATCTAGACCCACAGCTGGATGAGACATAAGGGTGGACACTCTTGGGGCTGAGAGGTTTGGTGAGGTTGGGTGAGCAAACGCAGACCCTTTAAAGTAATACTGCGTGCTACCCATCGCATGGGTCCCAAATCTCCAGGTTCAAGGGCATCTTCCTACATCGAAAACATGCATGAGAAACCCAGAAGATGGTACACCGTGTGATGGGGCAAGGTTTCTAAAACGCACCTCATTTCTCATCTCCTTGTGCTCGGGTTCGCCATTCCAGCCACTTTACTAGCAATCTCCCTACTTGGAGCATCAGCACCTTTAACCTCCTGTTCCGTACAGGTTGCAATTTGTCCTGAGGATGAACGGGAAGACGGGGAACCAATGAGAGACTAGCTCTTGGTGTTGGGACAGGCACAGGTCACTCTATTTTCCCATCAGGAAGAAGAATTAAGCACAGGCTCAGCCTGCCCCCCGGAACCAGAACAGGGCCTGAAGCCATCCTGCGCTTTTGCGGCCAGCTCCCAAAAAAGCGACTTGTAAAATGGAGCTTCAGGGCACTGCAATTCACAAACCTGCAGAGTTATAAATGATAACTCACGTCCACAAATATATTGAGGGAAGGCAAAGAAGAGGATTTGAAATCAAGGCAGAATTGCAGGAAACAGATTTCAGGAGGTAGATTCGAATCGCATTTAAAGCACATGAAAAGCGGCAAAACGTTGACAATGATGCCCTTGGCCAAAAAGGGCGTATGCGTTTTTTCCTGAATATATTCAGGAAAAAACGCATACGCCCTTTTTGGCCAACCAAGCAACCTGGAAAGGCAAATCAGCGCTACAAAGAAGTCTCGCTTCCCATAGGTCAAAAGGGCCATGCTGAAAAAAGTGTCAAAACCAGAAATGCAGGACAGGCCATGGAGGAATCGGAGCCTTGCTACACTGATGGGCGGGATGTAAATCGCCAACAGCCACTCTGGAGAAGTGTACGGTGTGTCCTGAAACATCTAAAAAACACAGCTTAGAGAGCATAGGGCACTTCCACGCATGGGGGGATAAAGTGGGAAAATTGAAAATCAGCAAGACACAAGCACCCCAAAGTTTAGGGCTGCTCTGTTGACAAGGACCTCCACTTCATTCCACCTTAAATATCCCAGGAAAGCGAAAAATGGATAAAAAAGTTGTGGTCCTTATGTACAATGGAATATCACTCAGCCATGAAATCAATGTCATAAGGCTAGTAGCAGCATGATGAGTGGATTTAGGTAAGACGATTCTAAGTGAAATAAGTCACACAGAAAAGGACACTTCTCATAAGGTGTCACTTATAGAGGGAATGTAAAAACCGTTACACCTGAACTGAATTACAAAACAGAACAGAGTCACACATGCAGAAAACACACTATGGCTGCTTAACGGGAAAGGTGAGGTGGGGTGATACATAAAACAAGAGTTTCAAATTAGCTCAGATACCGTTCCATAAACCCAATATGTAATAGACAAGACCTACTCCTTGCTCAGAGAACTGGACTCAACACGCCCGATTCACCGCACAAGAATATATCTGACTAGTAATAATCTTAAAACCTATGTATTGATATCTCTCTGTTAGTGTGTCAAGTGGGTGTAAAGCGGCATAAACAGAGCCGTGAAAAGCAGCTAAACCCCATTATAAAAATAAATGACTTCTAAAAACCCATGAAACAAAGACAGGGAAAGACAGAGAAATTCTTACACAATTCGTTCAGGGGCTGTGATGCAACCTGGATTGACCATATCTAGACCCACAGCTGGATGAGACATAAGGGTGGACACTCTTGGGGCTGAGAGGTTTGGTGAGGTTGGGTGAGCAAACGCAGACCCTTTAAAGTAATACTGCGTGCTACCCATCGCATGGGTCCCAAATCTCCAGGTTCAAGGGCGTCTTCCTACATCGAAAACATGCATGAGAAACCCAGAAGATGGTACACCGTGTGATGGGGAAAGGTTTCTAAAACGCACCTCATTTCTCATCTCCTTGTGCTCGGGTTCGCCATTCCAGCCACTTTACTAGCAATCTCCCTACTTGGAGCATCAGCACCTTTAACCTCCTGTTCCGTACAGGTTGCAATTTGTCCTGAGGATGAACGGGAAGACGGGGAACCAATGAGAGACTAGCTCTTGGTGTTGGGACAGGCACAGGTCACTCTATTTTCCCATCAGGAAGAAGAATTAACCACAGGCTCAACCTGCCCCCCGGAACCAGAACAGGGCCTGAAGCCATCCTGCGCTTTTGCGGCCAGCTCCCAAAAAAGCGACTTGTAAAATGGAGCTTCAGGGCACTGCAATTCACAAACCTGCAGAGTTATAAATGATAACTCACGTCCACAAATATATTGAGGGAAGGCAAAGAAGAGGATTTGAAATCAAGGCAGAATTGCAGGAAACAGATTTCAGGAGGTAGATTCAAATCGCCTTTAAAGCACACGAAAAGCGGCAAAACGTTGACAATGATGCCCTTGGCCAAAAAGGGCGTATGCGTTTTTTCCTGAATATATTCAGGAAAAAACGCATACGCCCTTTTTGGCCAACCAAGCAACCTGGAAAGGCAAATCAGCGCTACAAAGAAGTCTCTCTTCCCATAGGTCAAAAGGGCCATGCTGAAAAAAGTGTCAAAACCAGAAATGCAGGACAGGCCATGGAGGAATCGGAGCCTTGCTACACTGATGGGCGGGATGTAAATCGCCAACAGCCACTCTGGAGAAGTGTACGGTGTGTCCTGAAACATCTAAAAAACACAGCTTAGAGAGCATAGGGCACTTCCACGCATGGGGGGATAAAGTGGGAAAATTGAAAATCAGCAAGACACAAGCACCCCAAAGTTTAGGGCTGCTCTGTTGACAAGGACCTCCACTTCATTCCACCTTAAATATCCCAGGAGAGCGAAAAATGGATAAAAAAGTTGTGGTCCTTATGTACAATGGAATATCACTCAGCCATGAAATCAATGTCATAAGGCTAGTAGCAGCATGATGAGTGGATTTAGGTAAGACGATTCTAAGTGAAATAAGTCACACAGAAAAGGACACTTCTCATAAGGTGTCACTTATAGAGGGAATGTAAAAACCGTTACACCTGAACTGAATTACAAAATAGAACAGAGTCACACATGCAGAAAACACACTATGGCTGCTTAACGGGAAAGGTGAGGTGGGGTGATACATAAAACAAGAGTTTCAAATTAGCTCAGATACCGTTCCATAAACCCAATATGTAATAGACAAGACCTACTCCTTGCTCAGAGAACTGGACTCAACACGCCCGATTCACCGCACTAGAATATATCTGACTAGTAATAATCTTAAAACCTATGTATTGATATCTCTCTGTTAGTGTGTCAAGTGGGTGTAAAGCGGCATAAACACAGCCGTGAAAAGCAGCTAAACCCCATTATAAAAATAAATTACTTTTAAAAACCCATGAAACAAAGACAGGGAAAGACAGAGAAATTCTTACACAATTCGTTCAGGGGCTGTGATGCAACCTGGATTGACCATATCTAGACCCACAGCTGGATGAGACATAAGGGTGGACACTCTTGGGGCTGAGAGGTTTGGTGAGGTTGGGTGAGCAAACGCAGACCCTTTAAAGTAATACTGCGTGCTACCCATCGCATGGGTCCCAAATCTCCAGGTTCAAGGGCATCTTCCTACATCGAAAACATGCATGAGAAACCCAGAAGATGGTACACCGTGTGATGGGGCAAGGTTTCTAAAACGCACCTCATTTCTCATCTCCTTGTGCTCGGGTTCGCCATTCCAGCCACTTTACTAGCAATCTCCCTACTTGGAGCATCAGCACCTTTAACCTCCTGTTCCGTACAGGTTGCAATTTGTCCTGAGGATGAACGGGAAGACGGGGAACCAATGAGAGACTAGCTCTTGGTGTTGGGACAGGCACAGGTCACTCTATTTTCCCATCAGGAAGAAGAATTAAGCACAGGCTCAGCCTGCCCCCCGGAACCAGAACAGGGCCTGAAGCCATCCTGCGCTTTTGCGGCCAGCTCCCAAAAAAGCGACTTGTAAAATGGAGCTTCAGGGCACTGCAATTCACAAACCTGCAGAGTTATAAATGATAACTCACGTCCACAAATATATTGAGGGAAGGCAAAGAAGAGGATTTGAAATCAAGGCAGAATTGCAGGAAACAGATTTCAGGAGGTAGATTCGAATCGCCTTTAAAGCACATGAAAAGCGGCAAAACGTTGACAATGATGCCCTTGGCCAAAAAGGGCGTATGCGTTTTTTCCTGAATATATTCAGGAAAAAACGCATACGCCCTTTTTGGCCAACCAAGCAACCTGGAAAGGCAAATCAGCGCTACAAAGAAGTCTCGCTTCCCATAGGTCAAAAGGGCCATGCTGAAAAAAGTGTCAAAACCAGAAATGCAGGACAGGCCATGGAGGAATCGGAGCCTTGCTACACTGATGGGCGGGATGTAAATCGCCAACAGCCACTCTGGAGAAGTGTACGGTGTGTCCTGAAACATCTAAAAAACACAGCTTAGAGAGCATAGGGCACTTCCACGCATGGGGGGATAAAGTGGGAAAATTGAAAATCAGCAAGACACAAGCACCCCAAAGTTTAGGGCTGCTCTGTTGACAAGGACCTCCACTTCATTCCACCTTAAATATCCCAGGAAAGCGAAAAATGGATAAAAAAGTTGTGGTCCTTATGTACAATGGAATATCACTCAGCCATGAAATCAATGTCATAAGGCTAGTAGCAGCATGATGAGTGGATTTAGGTAAGACGATTCTAAGTGAAATAAGTCACACAGAAAAGGACACTTCTCATAAGGTGTCACTTATAGAGGGAATGTAAAAACCGTTACACCTGAACTGAATTACAAAACAGAACAGAGTCACACATGCAGAAAACACACTATGGCTGCTTAACGGGAAAGGTGAGGTGGGGTGATACATAAAACAAGAGTTTCAAATTAGCTCAGATACCGTTCCATAAACCCAATATGTAATAGACAAGACCTACTCCTTGCTCAGAGAACTGGACTCAACACGCCCGATTCACCGCACAAGAATATATCTGACTAGTAATAATCTTAAAACCTATGTATTGATATCTCTCTGTTAGTGTGTCAAGTGGGTGTAAAGCGGCATAAACAGAGCCGTGAAAAGCAGCTAAACCCCATTATAAAAATAAATTACTTCTAAAAACCCATGAAACAAAGACAGGGAAAGACAGAGAAATTCTTACACAATTCGTTCAGGGGCTGTGATGCAACCTGGATTGACCATATCTAGACCCACAGCTGGATGAGACATAAGGGTGGACACTCTTGGGGCTGAGAGGTTTGGTGAGGTTGGGTGAGCAAACGCAGACCCTTTAAAGTAATACTGCGTGCTACCCATCGCATGGGTCCCAAATCTCCAGGTTCAAGGGCATCTTCCTACATCGAAAACATGCATGAGAAACCCAGAAGATGGTACACCGTGTGATGGGGCAAGGTTTCTAAAACGCACCTCATTTCTCATCTCCTTGTGCTCGGGTTCGCCATTCCAGCCACTTTACTAGCAATCTCCCTACTTGGAGCATCAGCACCTTTAACCTCCTGTTCCGTACAGGTTGCAATTTGTCCTGAGGATGAACGGGAAGACGGGGAACCAATGAGAGACTAGCTCTTGGTGTTGGGACAGGCACAGGTCACTCTATTTTCCCATCAGGAAGAAGAATTAAGCACAGGCTCAGCCTGCCCCCCGGAACCAGAACAGGGCCTGAAGCCATCCTGCGCTTTTGCGGCCAGCTCCCAAAAAAGCGACTTGTAAAATGGAGCTTCAGGGCACTGCAATTCACAAACCTGCAGAGTTATAAATGATAACTCACGTCCACAAATATATTGAGGGAAGGCAAAGAAGAGGATTTGAAATCAAGGCAGAATTGCAGGAAACAGATTTCAGGAGGTAGATTCGAATCGCCTTTAAAGCACATGAAAAGCGGCAAAACGTTGACAATGATGCCCTTGGCCAAAAAGGGCGTATGCGTTTTTTCCTGAATATATTCAGGAAAAAACGCATACGCCCTTTTTGGCCAACCAAGCAACCTGGAAAGGCAAATCAGCGCTACAAAGAAGTCTCGCTTCCCATAGGTCAAAAGGGCCATGCTGAAAAAAGTGTCAAAACCAGAAATGCAGGACAGGCCATGGAGGAATCGGAGCCTTGCTACACTGATGGGCGGGATGTAAATCGCCAACAGCCACTCTGGAGAAGTGTACGGTGTGTCCTGAAACATCTAAAAAACACAGCTTAGAGAGCATAGGGCACTTCCACGCATGGGGGGATAAAGTGGGAAAATTTAAAATCAGCAAGACACAAGCACCCCAAAGTTTAGGGCTGCTCTGTTGACAAGGACCTCCACTTCATTCCACCTTAAATATCCCAGGAAAGCGAAAAATGGATAAAAAAGTTGTGGTCCTTATGTACAATGGAATATCACTCAGCCATGAAATCAATGTCATAAGGCTAGTAGCAGCATGATGAGTGGATTTAGGTAAGACGATTCTAAGTGAAATAAGTCACACAGAAAAGGACACTTCTCATAAGGTGTCACTTATAGAGGGAATGTAAAAACCGTTACACCTGAACTGAATTACAAAACAGAACAGAGTCACACATGCAGAAAACACACTATGGCTGCTTAACGGGAAAGGTGAGGTGGGGTGATACATAAAACAAGAGTTTCAAATTAGCTCAGATACCGTTCCATAAACCCAATATGTAATAGACAAGACCTACTCCTTGCTCAGAGAACTGGACTCAACACGCCCGATTCACCGCACAAGAATATATCTGACTAGTAATAATCTTAAAACCTATGTATTGATATCTCTCTGTTAGTGTGTCAAGTGGGTGTAAAGCGGCATAAACACAGCCGTGAAAAGCAGCTAAACCCCATTATAAAAATAAATTACTTTTAAAAACCCATGAAACAAAGACAGGGAAAGACAGAGAAATTCTTACACAATTCGTTCAGGGGCTGTGATGCAACCTGGATTGACCATATCTAGACCCACAGCTGGATGAGACATAAGGGTGGACACTCTTGGGGCTGAGAGGTTTGGTGAGGTTGGGTGAGCAAACGCAGACCCTTTAAAGTAATACTGCGTGCTACCCATCGCATGGGTCCCAAATCTCCAGGTTCAAGGGCATCTTCCTACATCGAAAACATGCATGAGAAACCCAGAAGATGGTACACCGTGTGATGGGGCAAGGTTTCTAAAACGCACCTCATTTCTCATCTCCTTGTGCTCGGGTTCGCCATTCCAGCCACTTTACTAGCAATCTCCCTACTTGGAGCATCAGCACCTTTAACCTCCTGTTCCGTACAGGTTGCAATTTGTCCTGAGGATGAACGGGAAGACGGGGAACCAATGAGAGACTAGCTCTTGGTGTTGGGACAGGCACAGGTCACTCTATTTTCCCATCAGGAAGAAGAATTAAGCACAGGCTCAGCCTGCCCCCCGGAACCAGAACAGGGCCTGAAGCCATCCTGCGCTTTTGCGGCCAGCTCCCAAAAAAGCGACTTGTAAAATGGAGCTTCAGGGCACTGCAATTCACAAACCTGCAGAGTTATAAATGATAACTCACGTCCACAAATATATTGAGGGAAGGCAAAGAAGAGGATTTGAAATCAAGGCAGAATTGCAGGAAACAGATTTCAGGAGGTAGATTCGAATCGCCTTTAAAGCACATGAAAAGCGGCAAAACGTTGACAATGATGCCCTTGGCCAAAAAGGGCGTATGCGTTTTTTCCTGAATATATTCAGGAAAAAACGCATACGCCCTTTTTGGCCAACCAAGCAACCTGGAAAGGCAAATCAGCGCTACAAAGAAGTCTCGCTTCCCATAGGTCAAAAGGGCCATGCTGAAAAAAGTGTCAAAACCAGAAATGCAGGACAGGCCATGGAGGAATCGGAGCCTTGCTACACTGATGGGCGGGATGTAAATCGCCAACAGCCACTCTGGAGAAGTGTACGGTGTGTCCTGAAACATCTAAAAAACACAGCTTAGAGAGCATAGGGCACTTCCACGCATGGGGGGATAAAGTGGGAAAATTGAAAATCAGCAAGACACAAGCACCCCAAAGTTTAGGGCTGCTCTGTTGACAAGGACCTCCACTTCATTCCACCTTAAATATCCCAGGAAAGCGAAAAATGGATAAAAAAGTTGTGGTCCTTATGTACAATGGAATATCACTCAGCCATGAAATCAATGTCATAAGGCTAGTAGCAGCATGATGAGTGGATTTAGGTAAGACGATTCTAAGTGAAATAAGTCACACAGAAAAGGACACTTCTCATAAGGTGTCACTTATAGAGGGAATGTAAAAACCGTTACACCTGAACTGAATTACAAAACAGAACAGAGTCACACATGCAGAAAACACACTATGGCTGCTTAACGGGAAAGGTGAGGTGGGGTGATACATAAAACAAGAGTTTCAAATTAGCTCAGATACCGTTCCATAAACCCAATATGTAATAGACAAGACCTACTCCTTGCTCAGAGAACTGGACTCAACACGCCCGATTCACCGCACAAGAATATATCTGACTAGTAATAATCTTAAAACCTATGTATTGATATCTCTCTGTTAGTGTGTCAAGTGGGTGTAAAGCGGCATAAACAGAGCCGTGAAAAGCAGCTAAACCCCATTATAAAAATAAATTACTTCTAAAAACCCATGAAACAAAGACAGGGAAAGACAGAGAAATTCTTACACAATTCGTTCAGGGGCTGTGATGCAACCTGGATTGACCATATCTAGACCCACAGCTGGATGAGACATAAGGGTGGACACTCTTGGGGCTGAGAGGTTTGGTGAGGTTGGGTGAGCAAACGCAGACCCTTTAAAGTAATACTGCGTGCTACCCATCGCATGGGTCCCAAATCTCAGGTTCAAGGGCGTCTTCCTACATCGAAAACATGCATGAGAAACCCAGAAGATGGTACACCGTGTGATGGGGAAAGGTTTCTAAAACGCACCTCATTTCTCATCTCCTTGTGCTCGGGTTCGCCATTCCAGCCACTTTACTAGCAATCTCCCTACTTGGAGCATCAGCACCTTTAACCTCCTGTTCCGTACAGGTTGCAATTTGTCCTGAGGATGAACGGGAAGACGGGGAACCAATGAGAGACTAGCTCTTGGTGTTGGGACAGGCACAGGTCACTCTATTTTCCCATCAGGAAGAAGAATTAACCACAGGCTCAACCTGCCCCCCGGAACCAGAACAGGGCCTGAAGCCATCCTGCGCTTTTGCGGCCAGCTCCCAAAAAAGCGACTTGTAAAATGGAGCTTCAGGGCACTGCAATTCACAAACCTGCAGAGTTATAAATGATAACTCACGTCCACAAATATATTGAGGGAAGGCAAAGAAGAGGATTTGAAATCAAGGCAGAATTGCAGGAAACAGATTTCAGGAGGTAGATTCGAATCGCCTTTAAAGCACATGAAAAGCGGCAAAACGTTGACAATGATGCCCTTGGCCAAAAAGGGCGTATGCGTTTTTTCCTGAATATATTCAGGAAAAAACGCATACGCCCTTTTTGGCCAACCAAGCAACCTGGAAAGGCAAATCAGCGCTACAAAGAAGTCTCGCTTCCCATAGGTCAAAAGGGCCATGCTGAAAAAAGTGTCAAAACCAGAAATGCAGGACAGGCCATGGAGGAATCGGAGCCTTGCTACACTGATGGGCGGGATGTAAATCGCCAACAGCCACTCTGGAGAAGTGTACGGTGTGTCCTGAAACATCTAAAAAACACAGCTTAGAGAGCATAGGGCACTTCCACGCATGGGGGGATAAAGTGGGAAAATTGAAAATCAGCAAGACACAAGCACCCCAAAGTTTAGGGCT